>NW_025766869.1:0-600000 GCF_003918875.1 Haliotis rubra
ATCAGTATTCATTCTGGATAATCCTTGCTCTTCTGTTAGTGGAGGGTAAGCTGGATTAAGCTCATGTTTAATCAGTGTTTTCTTTATTTTTCATTCCTATGTAACCTTTAGCATTGTTGTTGATTTCAGATCTCCAACAACACATCCTTATCAGCATATTTGTCGTACTTGGAGTTATGATGGTTAATTGTTTTGTTACTAATATTTTGTTATTTCATTTATTCATTAAATTACAGATATTTAACACCATGCTAGAGCTAACATTCACAACTAAATGTAACGATAAATAATCAGATAATAATAATATGTCATTAATCCTGATATATAACTCTTTGGTTACATTAAAGCCATCTATGTGCTCATTTATATTCTTTATATATTTTTGCTTGGTTTCAATCATCAGATTATGATTATATATTTGGTGAGAGAAGTGGGTAAGGAGAACTTCTCCTTGCCAAAGTGATCTCAAGCATTGTGTATCCTCATTTTGGTTGTAATAAGGTGTAAGCTGATTGAATATTATGTTAATCGTGTGTTTGATGTCTTTTTCTTTTCTTTTTTGTCTTTTCTCATACTTATGTATGCTTAATTGTTGTTTCAGATATTCAACAACCACATCGTTAGCAACATAGTCGCCTATATTTGGAGTCATATTGGTTTTAAATAAAAAACAGAATTATGATGATATTAGATAAAATATTTCTTGTTATTAATAACTTTAGCCAGACAATAGCTTTGGGTAAGGATTAATGATAGACAACTGAAAAGAAGATAATGAAGTGATCCATGCCCACGTAGATCTATAAGAATAAGAACTAAACCAAATAGATTACAGTATGATGAGATTTTGAGTTCATCTTTATAGTTTCAAAGGAGCATTCACATTTTATGTCATATCTTTTAACATCATGTTAACTGTTCTGAAACTTAAACCTCTTTCTAAACTAATTGCTTCAGTGTAATTTGTCTTAACAATAAATAAAACAATTTATGCAAACCAGTAGCCAGTTTGTGTGGGAAAGAAATATGCACCATACCTAATGCTTGGATGTGAGTACTATAACAAGTTATTGATTCATTATAATTCATTAGTTGATTATTTGATTGTCCTGGATAATTCGTAATAATACAAGTATGTTCTTTGTGTTGTTAAATTATGCTCAGTGTAGTATTATAAGACATTTTTTTTATTCATCATCAATTCATTAGTTGATTATTTGATTGTCTGGATAATTCGTAATGATATAGTATGTTCTTTGTGTTGTTAAATTATGCTCAGTGTGAGTATTATAAGACATTTTTGATTCATTTTAATCATAAGTTGATGATTTGATTGTCCTAGATAATTTCTAATAATACAATATTTATTTATTTTAGTTTATTAGTTGTTTATTTCATTTGTACTTTATAATCTCTGTATTACATCTGAATGGATAATTGTTAAATTGATAATATTGACTTTATGTGTTGTTGATATTGTTCTAAATCCTTTGTTTTAGTACTCAAATGTGCTTATTTAAGACATATCAAAAAACAATACCTCAAACAAAAGCAAGACAAAATAAAACTACCTCTCACAACTAAGTATTTATCTTGAATATTACTGCTGATGTTCTGTATTTGATTTTAAGTTGACTATCCATAGAACCTGGTTTTACTTAACAGATACCTATCTGCCTCTTACAACTAATTATTTGTGTTTGCTATTACTGGTGCTCATTTTGGATTACGTTTTGGATGTCATGATTGTCAAATAATAAATTATTGACTTGTATTATTTATAGTATTCAACATTATGAATCCTGTGTTAAATATTCAGATATATATACTTATTATTTAAGACATACCAGAAACATTAATTATACTTCTAAAAGAACAAGAGATCACCCAGCCTGAGTCATAATCAAAACTGTGTAGAGAAAATGTGTTTTTAGATGTTGGTTTCATTTGTTCTCTTATATTGAGAGATTTTTAAATGTTGTTTCAGGACACAATAAGTCTGTTTAATGATGATATGTTTTTAATCTTTTGTGTGTTAATACTCAATATACTGTCAACTAATTGTATCTTGATATTACCAACCAATGTCTGTATTACATTTGAATGATTTGATTATTAAATATTATATTTGTTGATATCCTGTGTTTTAGTACTCAAATGTACATATTTAAAGACATACCCCCAAGACCTACCTATCACAACTAAGTATTTATCTTTAAAAAAACCCCAACCCAACAACAACAACAAAAACAAACCCCAAACAATCAACTACCTCTCACAACTCATTATTTATATTTGAGGTATTACTACCAATGTTTGTATATCATTTGAATGCCATGATTGTTGTTACATAATAAGAATTTGAAATAATATGTAGTTGAGTTGTTTATGGTTACTAGTGTATGTGGTGGTCTAAGTTTTTGTTTAGCAGTTACCCTACGTGTATGTGGTGGTCTAGAAAGTTTTTATTTATGAGTTTACTCATTTGTGTGAGGTGGTCTAGGGTTTTGTTTATGATTTTACTCTAGTATGTGGTGGTCTACAGTTTTGATGAAGTCATCCTCCATTTCTTTCTTCTTCTTTTTTTTTCATATATTATTCTTAGTCAGATCACAAAGGGAAAAAAAGTAACTTTATTTAACTGCATTCACTGTTCTCCTTCTATTACCCACCACCATGTCTTCAATGGTTTTCGACCGCCTCCATGGTGTAGTTGGTAAGAGCATCATACCCAAAGACTTGATACTTGTTGGTCCTGCTTGGCGCTCGGCATTAACAGGTGCACCAAGGACGGATCGGCTCGGAGTCAGTATAATGTGTCTGAGTGTGGGGTATTCGTGCTTCACTGTGGCATGGTATCTTAGTGGGCTAGCACTATAAAACCAGTTTTAGTCAGGCTGAGTACAAGCAGCCGCACGCACACACACACACACACACACACACACACACACACACACACACACACACACACACACACACACACACACACACACACACACACACACACACACACACACACGTCATATGGGCAGAAATATTCCTCAAGCAGGACAATAAAACCTAATGTCACATCACATCACATCAATGGTTTTCAGTGTGCTAACAAATTCACCGAACAATGAACTGATATTTCCTTCTCTGATATACTCAGGTTTAGAATGTGAGAGGTGGTTGGGAACATAACACCTATTTGCTATCCCCGTGGAACAATGAAGGATAAAAGAGTTTTGTTGTGTCATGCGTTGATAAAGACATTGAAGCTATCCACCTCTCATCACAGCTTGTGTGCCTATCCCCACGTTAGAATTTCATCAAATCAGCTTAAAAGCTGAGAGCTTAATCTATTTCAAATAAGAATACCTTTCCTCAAAATATTTGATGGTATATATAAGTTGAATACATAACCTCAGATTATCATGGTTTGTCAAATATAGTCGTAATGTCTTATCAGAAATGTGGCGACACTCTCTGGGGAGTATGTAGAACTTATAACCCACACCCAAATTCCACAAAGAGGATTTTCACTATCCAAACAAATTAAATACCAATAATGAATATTTGGATAATGGAACAATTAACCCTTCATCTGTTAGGAATTATCTTATATAATGTGAATCCCAACAGTTAAAGGGTTAAGTGTAAAACTGTATAAATGCTGTGGAAACCGAGCATATCATTCGTCAAAGCACCACAGCAAAGTTGAGACATAAAAATGGAACCAATAGCATCGGGAAGTGGCATGACCCTGCCTAAAGAGGAAATTCAACGACGATGATGGTTTTTCCAACAGACGATAGTGATGAAACTATTCACTATCTCCCTTCGTCATCAGACAGAAGGTGACGATGAATGCTTAATTCTAAAATCGACAACTGGCACTGACAAAAGAAATCTTAGTGCAAAACACCATATCCCTCAGGGTAGGTGTCACTTTGCATACAGCTTCAAGAAAGAATGCGCAGTTATCTCTAAACTGAACACTTGGGGAAACAGATTATCTATACCTCAACAAAGACGCTGCCACTCCAGGTAAGACCATTTTCTAAATTACATTTAATGGCATGTAAGTACGCATTTTGAATTATCCATTTTCTTTCAAATAAGATCACTTGTTTTTTAGGACAACAAATTATCAATATGTTAACCACAATATGTGTTTCGAGTGTAATGGTAGAATTGGAAAGGGTATTCACTTTCAAAAATAAGATTGCTTGCATCTTGGCAGTAAAACACACGTTTTCATACATGCGAGAAATTTTCCCAACTAAAGTAAACATTACTTAAACATGTATCTAACAGTTTCTCTCTGATCTCTCTGAAACGATTCCAATATTGATACATTTTGGCATTGTAACACGAAAATCCTTCTCAAGCGGTTGAGAGTTTCTGAGATGACAAACCCATCTCATATTATGGAGGTAGTAAGTGAGTTTAGTTTTACGCCGCTTTCAGCAGCATTCCAGCACTATCTCGTTGCGGGACACCAGAAATATCCTTCACGCATTATTCAGAGAATAAAGATTAATTGGTAAAATTGGTGGGGTGTTTTAATCAATGCATGTATATTTATTTACCATGTTGTTATTGTTATTCAATATGTGTTATCCTAATTATCATTTGTGTTTAAACATAATATGGCATGTATGAAGAATATTGTTTAAGATTTAAAAGATATCAGATTTTTATTTATTTATTTATTCATTTGTTTAATTATTTATCATTTTAGCTGGTGAAGAAAGTTTCCAAGATTAAGGCTATTCACGCTGAGGTAGAGAGGCGCTACCGACACAAGGACGCAATTACAAAAGCGGCAGTATGGAGTTTCAATCAGCGGGGGATACAAGATCACCTTCAACAAAAGCGTGAATACTGGTATTGTAACTTACAGCGTTTCGTTTCCCCAGAAAATACAATACCCATGAGGGCACAATCAAGTTGGGCTTCCCCAATTGATTTGTACAAAGCGTTGACAGTGCTCAAGGATCTGATGAAATGTTGAGCTGATGATGTCAACGTCGACGATGAAGATTTTTCTCTTATTCCGGTAAAGATCGCAAGCACCTATGTGATAGATGCGGAATAATATATTTACGCTATACCCGTCACTATTGTAATCAACATAATCAGAACAATTATACCACCAAGATAAAACATTTAATTAACCTAAGAAAAACCCGATTAATTGGTAGAGAACTATGTGAGGGACTGTGGTAACATTTATTCAAGAAAATATACACACCATTGTGCACAAAATGTTTATAATTGTGTATGTGGGTATGAGGGTAAAGTGTAGAATTCTGTATCTGATACATGATCGCAAATGTAAAATTAGAAAGAGGTATACTTGTACTGAGTGTAACACAAAGTTTTATAACCGCACTTTGTTTAATAATCACATTAAGGTTTGTGAAATTTACATGAAGAAGAAGAAACAAAATTGTAAAAGTGTTCGAAATCATTTCATACTTTAAAAGTTTATGTTTACATCCAACGAACTTGTCATAACAAAAAGAAGTTATCTATTGCTTACAAGTGCAGGAAATGTGATAAAAGATTTCCCAACCAAAAAAACTTTTAACTGTTCATCAAATACTTAATCACAATCAATATGGTGGTAGTGGATCTACACAGGACGAACCTTGGATCAATGATATCAGTAAACCATGGAATAATGAAGATGGTGAGTTAATAGATGAACCTTTAAAAGAAACATATGAAACTTATAAATCAATAATTTTGAAACCTCACGATGATTTCAATGTAAAGAAAATGGTTCGAAAATTTAATTTCCCTTTAGGCGGAAGTGATATTAATGAGATAAACTTCGAATCACAATTGAAGTATATTTATCAACAGGAAAAGCAATCCTTTAAACTAAATTTATCATTTGGCATTATTTTGCAAAACTTGGATACAGGTCAATACCGTTACTTCATTCCATACCATAATGCTGATTTATTTGACAAAACCTCTTTTGATCCTAAATTTACAAAGCCTAAAGCGAATCCTTAAGAAAATAGAAGATAAGAATATTGAAGATTACATAATGTTACAAAGACCAAATACTAAATGGAAGCTGTTTTAGTTACAAATATTGTGTACACAATATATCGTACCTCTTATACGTTAGGGAATGGGAATGAGCATACGCCACCATGGTTAAAAACAAAAAGAACCTAATTACTTTTGGTGATAAGTCAGATAATTTGTGTGCTTTTTAGATGTTTTAGCATATCACAGGAAAAAACAAATACTTTTGGGGAAAAAGAAAAAGAAAAAGTAATGGATTAATGAAGTTAGAAAAAGAAACTAAGTTTCTTTTTTTTTTAAATAATATATAAGGCAAAATTTGGAAAACAAAATGAAAAGAAATCTTGTAAATGGAAAATAAAACAATTTCAAGGATTATCAATTCCGGACGATGTACCTTCTTTTGAACGAGTGTTTGGAATTAATGTTAATGTGTTTTTACAATTCAGATGAAGATAATTGTACACCTTTATACCTTTCTACTAAAACTGACGGATATCGTTCCACACTGAATATGAATTGTTTTGATAATCATCTGAGTTATATAACTAATTTAGCTGGTTTCACTAAAAGATATAAGTGTAGATGCTGTGATATGCTTTTCCCCAAACCCTACAGATTGAAAAGACATGAAAAAGTGAATGCTTTAGGAAAACTAAATTTAAATACCCTGGAGGATACTTTAAACCAATCAAGAATGTTTTTTGAAGAATTATTTGAATTAACTGATGTTGAAGTTCCTCCTAACCTCAAACTGTATGATTGGTTCATAATGTATGATTTTGAAGCTATGTTGGAAGTTATCCCAAATATTGATGTTATAAATAGTGAAAAGCAATCATGGACACATAAACACATACCAGTGTCTGTAAGCATATGTAGTAATGTTCCAGGTTACACTCAGCCTAAATGCATTATTCATGAGAATACAAATTATTATTGAAAGAGATGGTGGGATATATGTCTGAAATTAGCATTTTGTGCAAATCAGCGTACAAAGGAAAAATTATCAAATGTTTCTACACAGCTAGATATTCAATTAGAATATTGGAAGAAACATTCCATTGGTGATAACAACAATGCAGATTGTGACACTGGACGTGTGAATGTTCAAGATGGACAGAGTTATTGTGACAATGATATCGTCATCGACGATGACGCTGATTATGATGCAGATGAACTACCATCTGCAGCGATGATAAACAGACTTTCAAAGCCAAATGTTTATCATAGTGCCTTACAAACACTGTGTGAGACTAATCCTTGAATGTGAGTTATAACGACTGGGAAGATTTGGAAGACAGTGACTTTGAGGGAAGATTTGACTCATAATTCTTCCGAACAAAGAAAAGGATATCTTATCTATTTCTTCAGTTTCAGCTAAACTTTTTTATAATCAATTGTTATCATTGCAGAAAAAATTAGATACTTATGTTAGTCAGATACCAGTGATCGGATTCAATTCATCAAAGTATGATTTGAATTTAGTGAAAGCACGTTTAGCTCACTCCCTTGGTTTGGTTGAATCTAACAAGACTAGTTTTGTTGTAAAAAAAAATAATCAATATCTATGCATTGCTAACTCTCAGTTTAAGTTTTTAGATCTTTCTCAGTATCTTCCTCCTGGTACTAGTTATGCGGATTTCTTATTAAGTTTTGGTGTTTCTCAGAAAAAGGGATTCTTTTGTTATGAATATTTTACAGATATTGATGTTTTAAAGAGAAACAACTACCACCTATTGAAGCTTTTGGTCAAATCTCAAAACAATGTAATGCTTTAGAAGACCCTTGTAGATCACAGTATCTTAAGAAATGTACAGATAATCCTGATAAGGATTCTAGTGAGATTTTATCTATGATGAAATTACGTGAGATACCCAAATCTAAAGAAAGAAAATTATAAATACTTAAAAGACATATGGCAGTCAGAGCGAATATCATCTCTAAAGACTTTCTTATATGGTACAATAATCTAGATGTTTTGCCAGGAATTGAAGGTGTTTCTAAACTTAAAGATTTCTACTGGACTAAACTGCATATTGATATTTTTAAAGAGGCTATATCTGTGCCAGGCATTGCAAAGGAAGTTATTGTTTAACTGTGCCCATGAAAACAATTCCAGCTTTTCATTATTCAACAGAAAGGAAATAAATCTTTATATCATGCAGTAAAAGCAAAGAGGTGGTTGGGGGTCCATCCATTATTTTCACAAGGTATCATAAAGCAGGAGAAACTCATTTACGAGGTAACCCTAACAAATCATGCAAATCATGTGTTGGATATGATGCAGATACATTGTATCTCAATTGCATGCACAGGAGATGCCTGTATCATATTATGTGAGATGGTTTGCCAGATGAAACAAAAAAAAAAGAAAATCAATTTTTTAAAAGATATCAATCGGAAACATATACTGCGGCTTACGACTGGTTAGATTGGCTATCATTTCAAGAAAAAATATGACTATACACCATAAACTAAATAGCCAAAGGTAAAGAGAAAGCAATTGGACCATATTTTGTAGATGGTTATAGTAGAGAAAAGAGTGTTGCTTCGAATTTTATGGATGTTATTTTCATGGTTGTCAAAAACCTAATTGTTCACAAAAAAGAAACAAACAATTGGTGGTGATAAGAATATCAAAGATATAAAAGAGGACTATGGAGAGAGAAACTTTTTATCAGATCTCAAGGGTATGACATCCTGGTTATTTGGGAATGTGAATTCCGTATTTTACGAGGACAACTGAATTTCAAGACTTTCTCTTGCAAAGGCAATATCCATTCTCACGTAAATATCATCAGAGTTCAGTAACTGAAACAAATATATTAGAGGGTGTTGGATGACTCTCTGTTTGGTTTGGTTGAAGTTGACATAGCAGTGCCGGATCCATTAATATGATCAATTTGCAGAAATGTCACCCTTATTTGTTACCACTAAAAGTACCTTATGGGGTAATTGGTCAGCACATGCAAAATCATTCAGAATCACGCAATATGAAGAAGATGTCAGGACTTTACTAGTAGGTGGGATGAAAGCACGACATTTATTGTTGGCTACTCCTCTTCTAAAATGGTATTTATTGCATGGTTTACATGTTACGAAAGTTCATCAAGTAGTAGAATATGGAAGGAAGAAATGTTTCCTTGACTTTGCAGAAAAGGTAACACAAGCCCGTCGGTTGGGGGGATGCTAATCCTGATTTTGCTGTTATGGGGAAGTTTTCAAATTAATTGGAAATTCAGCGTATGGGTCTATGCTACTGAATCAAGAAGCTCACAAAAATGTATTTATCTTCATGGGGTTGATAAAGCAAAAATAAAAGTAAATCTCCAACATTCGTATCAATATGTGAACTGGAAGACGATGATTATGAGCTGCAAACGGCAAAGAAAACTATCAAACTTTCACTTCCAAATGTTCTTGGTTTTTCATTTTACAGTATGCTAGAAACGCATGTTGGAATTTTATTATGACTTCCTTGATGTTTTTGTTGATAGATCTGATTTTGAGTGTCTACAGATGGATACTGATAGTTTATATTTTGCAATAGAAATTGGTAGAACCTTATCTGATATCATAAAGAAAGATAAGAAAGATGAATTTGATCATATGTTAATGGGGTTTTGTGATAGAGATAACATTGAATCTGATGCTGTGAATCACTTCTTCCCAGAGAATGTTGCTCTTTCCACGCCTTGAGGGATAAAAGGACACCGGGTCTTTTCAAGTTGGAAAGCCAAAGGTTTGAGATGATCTCGCTCAATTCAAAGACTTACGTCTTATCTAAAAGTAAAGATTGTAGTGATGACAATTTGAAAGTAAGTTCTAAAGGTCTCAGCAGAGGACTGAAGAACGTTGTTGAAATAATACAAAAGATGTATTATTTAGAAAGAGAGCAAATCTTCTATCAATCATGGGTTTCGAGCACACAACAATCATGTTTATAGTTACAGACAAGAACGTTGGGGGTTAAGTTACTTCTATTGCAAAGAGAAGTCCAAGATGATAATTATTTCAACCAAACCTCTGAGGTTAGTACTGAAACCTGTTGTAAAATAGACGGAAATGTAACTGTTTGCATTGAATTTATTACAATTGATATGTATATTGTTAATGTCATAATCACAAACATATATTCAATGTAATAAAGAAAATTATATGTACAGAATTTATTGTTGTTGTTGTTTTTTTATAATAATAATATATTAACAATAATACTACCTCTAATACTGACTGACTGACTGAGTTTGGTTTTACGCCGCTTTTAGCAATATTCCAACAACATCACGGCGGGGGACACGAGAAATGGGCTTCACACATTGTGCCTATGTGGGGATTCGAACCCGGGTCTTCGGCGTGACGCGCCAACGCTTTAACCATTAGGCAATCCCCACCGCCCTAGTAATACCTCTAATATCTACACCACTGTAAAGGTGTTACATGCTTTGATTGAATTCTCCTTTTCTGTGACATCTTTGATCCTTTCACCCGTGGATTAGTCTCTGATTTTGCATTTGTTCGGTTGCATTTAACTTCTAAATCTGTCTGGTTTCTGGAAGATAACTCAGCGTTAATATCATCATCTTCAGCTTGAGGTGTGTTGAATGGCGTCGTTTCAGAAGTTTCATTAATTGTGTCTGTAGTGTCCTCACTTGTTATTCTGCAGGATAGTAAATGTTCATACTTCTTCTTCGGAACAAGAACTAGTTCCTCTGCTATTATTTTCCTCTTCATTGCCATCGCTATCTTCTAAAACTGATATTGCTTCATTTATGAGGCAAGGTAGTATAGAACGAATTGATAGTATTAATGTTTTGGTATGAACACGTCCGACTCTTCTGTCTGCAATCATTCTAATGACATTTTTTCTTCGTAGAAAGTTTCTTTTTAGACTCGATGCAATAGTAATATTTCCCATCAAAACATTTAAAATTACCTCACACACAGCATCCATTTTGCTTTGATTGGTTATAGTTTGTAAAATAGCCTTCCTTTGAACATCTGAAGTTGTTTCCGATAGTATCCGTAGGAATGACATACAGTTTAACACATTTTCCATTATTTATTCGACTATTAGTATCGTTATACTGACGAAGACGATGGTTGATAAATGGTGAGAAGTTCACCGGAAATATATTGGTCCTCAACTGATATTTTGTATCTCCGTGTGGACTTAAATCAATATACAGATAACCATATGGTTGGCTTTCCACAGCTTTCACATATGCATCCATGAAATAGTTACCTAATCCCGGTAGTATTTGACGTCCAATCATCTGTACTTGCATGTGATCTCTCTTGTTCTTTAGGAGTATAATAACATGAGAATTCAGAGCTATAACTCGAGCATATTTGCCATAAACATTAGCATAAATACTTTGACTAATTAAGCAAACTGATATATTCAAATGATGGCTTGTAGCAGTGAATACTTTACATATGTTGATTAGATACGACATCATCAATCAAATCATCAATAACCAACAAACTATGATCATTTTGATTTCCTGAAAAAGTTCAATGAGTTTTTTCAGAAGGTATTCCTTTATGGAATTCGACAAACAACTCAGCGCGAATTATTATTCCTCTCAATTTCTTCATACAAAGGTTGCCAGACAGAATATGCATACAGGACTTTCTGAAATGGTTTTGTAAACATAGAATTGGCATTATCAATTAATCTTTTAGTAAACATAGATTTACCTGATTGTGAACATCCTGCTATGTAAATAGTACTTGGACTTGGAATTAACAAAACAGGTGATATATCATTCGACATTATACAATCAGAATTGAGAATCAAACCTTAATGATATAGTATCAAGTTAGACAGGATATGCACAGTATACCTCACGAGGAAAGAACTGAGACATTCTGGATATCTTTTCAATATATAATCAAAAACATATACATCATTTACATTTTATCCTCTTTGTCGAATCGATTAATAATTTCATCCATTGAGTATCCTCTTAGACGAAACATTAAGTAAAATAATACATATTGACCCACACATTGGAATGAAAACTTTGTAATTGATACTCATTAAATCTGATTCTATAATCTCTGTGTTTTATGTTCAACAAGAAAGAGTAAATATTCTTTTGAGAATAACTAGTTGATAACATTCCGAAACTATCAAATACTTCCATATTCCTACTGTTTTCATGATAAATAGCTAACCAATGATTTCCAGGTTTTGAAATGGGGTCAGTATTTACGATGTATGCTTCTTTCTGCCATATGATGATCTTTGGTTTTGCTTAGCAAAATACCTCAACAATTGATCCGATGCAAACCTCCTACAACATATTGTCGAAGAATATGATCACACTGTACAGCACAATTCAATTGGTCCGTATTCATGTTGATGCAGTCGTTGATTCTGTTAATGGTGATGTTGCTGCTATCGCTCCACTGACATATTGGGAGCACAGTCCATTAGTCTAAACTATAACACTTCTAGCTTTATCGATCTCAAAATATCCAGGAAATTCTCCATA
The DNA here is from genome assembly GCF_003918875.1 of Haliotis rubra. NCBI lineage: Eukaryota > Metazoa > Mollusca > Gastropoda > Lepetellida > Haliotidae > Haliotis > Haliotis rubra. Next base: position 12,537 of record NW_025766869.1, read on the forward strand.
AATTATACAGTTTGTTGTCTCTGTTAAAGCTGTTCCGAACTGAGCTTCTAATCTCAGGTTACCTTGTTTTTGTAATGTAAGATATGAAGTTTCATGATGACAACTGAACAATGGTTCCAACTGAAAAGTGTACAATGCATATCCACCAGAAAGTTCATCACGAGTTACATTCAAATTAATGTTATGTTCACTATCCCAGGCCCCTGATGCACGTAACATATTAACAAACAAAGGGTATGACAGTTTGACCTGAGGTTTGGTTGTATGTTAACTTCATTGGTCCCGAATCTCAACGGCTACTCCATCACAGAATAAAGTGATCTGTCTCAAATCAAAATTTGCAAACGAGAAAGGATTTTTGTGCAAATCCCCAGCAACTTCTTTTGAATAAACAAATGCAATAATAACTTTACTTGGGCGTGTCCTAGAAAATATTTGGTCCCATGAAAAGCCAACCTGACCTTCCAGGGGATAGACATCATTTTTTATTTCTGTTTTGCAATACATATACTTACAGTTAGTAAGACCAAGAGCTTCGTTATGACCCCAAATTACACCTGGATTTACGGAAACTTTCATTACTTTCAAAACTGCGTCTTCTAATCCGAACCATATAATTTTTTCTGTGTTGTATTTTGACATAAGACAAAAGCTTGTCGAGCTTCTGTATAGCTTCCTTGAACATCAACCTGGTTTAGAAGATAACGTTTCATTCGAAAAGAGATCATGGTAAATGGGACCCTCCATGTCAAATGTTTTGCTTCCCTGTGTGAACTCCCATCGCTGATAAAGTCCTTTGTTTGCTCCATTCGGATCAGGGTCATCCATTGCTTCGAGAGTGTCTTTATAGTACATCTGTGACGTTAATGTGCTTTCTGATGTATCCCTACTGCTGTTCATCATCACGTGAAACATAGCTCTGTATGGGTAGTGATTACTTGTAGAATTAATCAAACGTCCTTGTATCCATACATCAACTTGTGAAAACAAGCTGTGAAGAAACAGGTTAACAGGTGCACATTCATGGCTACTATCTAAGGATGTTCCATCGGACTTAAGGATTTTGCATTTAATATACAAACTAGATCTTCTTAGATCTAAATATTCCAATGCATTTTGACCACTTATATGAAATTCAATTGGTGATGATTCCGTCAGAGGTGATATTGATCTATATTCTTGTATATAAGATCTTTGTACTGCGGTTTGTGTTGGGGAAGGGTAAAAGATCCAGTTCTGATGGTTGAATTTCACTGAAAAATTTTGAATCACTCGATAACATTGCCATGTTAATGTTCTTCTTAAAATGTTCTGAAGATGATGATTTAAGAACTGAAGATATCTGGTAATAATGATCTTCCTCTTTTCCCACCAATCCGTTTTCTCTTGGCTGTTCCCCTACCTGCTTTCTTTTTCTTCTTTAGTTTGTTCTTAGGTTGCGTCCACTTCTTCTCTTACCAATGGTTCTTGGTATACTACCACCTTTCTGCTTCTTTTTTTAGTTTTGACCATGGCAGTGTGGGAAACTGAATCCGGTTGCGTACTATTTTCAGATTTAGCTTGTTGTACTGCCCTGTTCACTAGGGCTCACCATTTTATATCTGACTGTTGCATCTTGTTATTTTCAACAGAAGGGCGTGGTCTCCTTTCGATTGTGATGTAATTCCATTTGAAGTGTTCATAGTTGAAATCAACTGTTTTGAGGGAATATGTTCTCCTTTGGCAACGTTAGAATAATATTTCACCCAAAGGTTGGCATTTGGAACATACAAGGATTGTCCTATCTCTGTAGAACTCTGTAACACTGACATTGTAAATTATACCAGGAAAGGGTAACGTTTGAGGTGAAGTGACATTGACACTCTCTCTCCTTTAAGAATGCTGCTGGTTCTCCTTTATGATTAGTTATATATATTCTGATCTCATGTGTAGTTGTATTGATTGAACGACATTTGATATATTGATAATCCTGCAATTCAGCATTCCATGTATTAGGTTTATTAGGATATATTCTTCAGAAGTAGTGGTTTGGGTTCACCATCAACAAGAATAGGTTCACAAATTGAACAGTGGATATATAATAAATTATCTGTAATAGTGGTACCTTTCTTCTTTCTGTTTGTCCCTTGTGCAGATCTTTTAGCATAAAATTCTGTTAATGCTATGCTCCAATAACCTTCCATGACAACGGGATGTCTAAAGTAAGCAATAAAATCATATGGTTTATTATCAGAGAAAAGATTATCATTGCTGTCACTATTTATAATAAGCCTCTGTTCACTCATCTTCAACAATCTCACTTGCATCTATCCATGAATTGAACTTCGACGGGAATCCCTCCACTTAACTAAAGACTGTTTTATTGCATTTCTTTCCTCTTCCTTTCCAACGAGTTTTTATGACATGATCAATATGCCAGAGATTGTCATCATCTTTCTTCACTCGTTGCAATTCTCCATTGTAAAAGTACCATTGATTAATTCAGAGCAAATCTTCAATCCTATACACAGGAATTCCAGCTTTCCGAGTTCTGTCAACAACCTTAAATACTTCTTCTGACCACTTTTGTTGATACTCCTTTTCAAAAGTTCTTTTGACAATGACACTCTAACAAGGTCTCCAATCTTAAATTTGTATAACCTAGAGTTTTGATTGTGCACTATGTTTTCTGTGTTGGAATATATCTGTAACCACAGTGCTGCTTGATTTTGTTTAGTTACTTTAGAAGGTGACAACCCAAAAGAGACCTGTTTGACCTATTATTGTAATTGGAAAGGAGATCTTCAAGAATATCAATATATCTGTAAGATCTTTTGTAAAGAAATATCTAAACATCATATTTCGCAATGTCCGTATGAATCTTTCAGCATAGTTAGCTTTTACATCTGAATTTTGTGTGGTAAAATATTTTACATGTTGTTGTTTTAGATATTTTTTTCATGAGATGGTTATTAAATTCATGTCCTTTGTCTGAACGTATAGCCATTGGTTTCTTTTCAACTGAATCAGTATACTTTTCAAAGCATGAAGAACGGTTTTACTATTTTTTTGTTTGATAGTGGGCGAACCCAAGCATATCTGGAAAAGCAATCAATAACCACTAATAAAAGGTTACATTGTTATTATATTTTGCAATGTTGGTAACATCACACAAATCAACATCAAACTGAGCAAATAAACCACTTGTTATGACTCTGTTTCTTGGGAACCAAATCTTCTCACTGGTCTGTGTAAAGTATACACATCTTGGGATTGTAACCAACGTTTAGTCTTTGCTCTGGATATTCAGAAATGTTTAACGTTAGAGTACAACTTATCTAATCCACTGAAAGCTCCAGGTTCCTTTGGATTGTAATATTTTGATTGCAGAATCTTTTCCTGCTCTGCATCGCTCAGTGACATGATTTTTATCTTGTCAGTATTTCCCTCACAGAACGACATACTTCCTCAGTCCACGACTCTGTTTTTCAACGCTGTGTTTCTATAATCCAGACACTGATATTTAAGAAGGTAAATGGATGGTATTTTAGACACACACGATAAAGATGTCACATATTTCCGCCATCGATGAATAACATCTGTTTCATCTACACAGTAAAGACTATGTTTGATGATTTCTTCTGAACACTTTTGTTTGTTAATAATAGTTTCTGTAACAGTCATAACATAAGCATGAACCAACAATTCTTCAAGGATATGACATATTTCAGAACTTTCAATTTCATCTATAACCACATTGTTGAAATTCATGATTATTGAAAGATTGAAGTTGTTTGGGTTTGTTGTTTTTTTACTTAACTGATTGTCAACGTCACGCAAGTTACCAAATACGCCACACAAGTATAATTACCTTCAAAACATTTCAACGTTTACATAAGCTCTTTAAATAACCTCTTAAGTAGATTTATAAACATAATCGCGGGAGATTCTACTTGATATGAGTGCAAATAAACTCTTAAGTAGTTTGTAAACATAGTCGTCGGAGTCGTGTGAATGCTACGTGATATGAATACAATAAGGTGGACATTCAAAAACTGTGGTTTTAGCGGAACACTATATACTACTACGGTGTTTGTCGATCAGCCCCTCTGGTCCTCTGTGTCCAGCCAGAATAATGACAGACGGTGTTTGTCGATCAGCCCCTCTGGTCCTCTGTGTCCAGTCAGAATAATGACAGACGGTGTTTGCCAATCAGCCCCTCTGGTCCTCTGTGTCCAGTCAGAATAATGACAGACGGTGTTTGTCGATCAGCCCCTCTGGTCCTCTGTGTCCCGCCAGAATAATGACAGACGGTGTTTGTCAATCAGCCCCTCTGGTCCTCTGTGCCCAGCCAGAATAATGACAGACGGTGTTTGTCGATCAGCCCCTCTGGTCCTCTGTGTCCCGCCAGAATAATGACAGACGGTGTTTGTCAATCAGCCCCTCTGGTCCTCTGTGCCCAGCCTGAATGAAATGTGCTACATAAAAGAGGCGACTAGAATTCACAGTCCAGTACACGTCACGTGATTACTAACGTAACATCCCATTTCTGGGAAATCGATGGTCTACGTGCAGCCAGACAAGATTTTCAGGTCATAATTGTATAAGACAGCCAAAGTAGGTCAGCCGTGTCAACAGTAAATGTAGTTTGATATTATATGTCAAGTCTGATGCTTGTTTTGTGCGGTCGTCATGAAACGCTGGCTTCGACAGGCAATGTGTTCTTAACAACCGATATGGCCCTATCATCTATAGTCCAATGGTTTGCTTCTTCATTGGTAATTATCACTGTACTATGGCCAGCATGCATTGACTAACAAGACAGGTCCACACACTGAAATCACTGACTGAGGTATGGTGTTTGAGAGGAGAAGAATGACAGGATTGGATTTAATGCTGTTTTGAAAACTTATTAATGAGCATTTATATCACAACGTGTCAAATAGTGAGGTATGAAAGACTGAAATGGTTCGTCCTATAATTTTAATGACAATCCGATAGCCTGACTAACATAACCAGCACAATGAAACACACGTTAATAGTTCGTCCGTACATAAAGAGTTGAGTGTGATGGTTCCTGTCGTTCTTGGCATTGGTGAGAAAGACTAGGTCGTATCCTTGGAGAAAACACAGTCAGCATATAGGATGATGTCTTTCACCTATTCCCATTGATGATATTATCCCAGAATCTTCTGTCCTCACTGGGTACCCACTGACTCCTGGCTGCGTGAGATGCATTTACAAATAGAAAACAGGCTCATTGTTCACCGTTCACCGTTCAACTGTTGTTGTTTTTAAATCTATTTCCCAGTGAAAGTATAAAAATACCAAACTGCAGATATTTTAATGTCCAGTGTGTTCATTACCCCAGAAATTCTCGAAAATAAAAAATTAACTAACTCAATTGTTCACTTTAAATGGCTGTGTGGTCAACATATTTGCAAATTCTAAGTTGGCTTAGTAGAGAGTGGCCATCGTTCCCCAGACATATCGTTGATACACAATGCCGTATAGTACTACATCTTTGGCACAATATAATGTGGATACCTGAGTCTGCTATGGGGATGTCACTAATCAGCCACCATACAAATCTGTACGACGAATTTATTTTCCCATAGCCATTTTACCCATTCCAATTTAGGTTTTTGCTCCAGTCAAATCCAAAGCACCTAAATTCCAAAATATATTCCAGGAACCAGTTAAGTGCTCACACTCTTCTTGACAAGGGCTTTACGCTTATTGAATTTAAAGTTACTAACATTTGGCCTTAATCGGCTAGTTCAGTCTTTCAGGACAAAGAGACTTTCCATACAAGAATGGCTTTCCATTAAAGAGTGCTTACTAGTATTTGGTCTTCACCAGGAGCTTCATGATTACATTGTTTTACAATACATACCCCTGCCTTATAACGCAATACTCTACATGAAATAGGTAGTTCCTCACTGAAAGTAGTGGGTGAACGTGGATTCCAGTAGCCATGTAACAAGACACACCGTGTCTATAAAATATAAATAAAAGAAGGAAATATACCTAAAATAGAACTAGAAATAATACAATATTGAGGAGGTATAACGGGAGTGCTTCTATTCATGGAGGTGTTTTCATTCTTCAAAGGGGGAGTGTTATCATCTTGAGGGGAGTTATGGTTCAATTCGTAAACTCAAACGAAAATGAATTGTTTACCAACAACTGCATAATACTGTAACTGGGTTTGTCCCCGACATCTTTAAGTACTGTCCAGGATAAAATCATTCTTGAGGGACCTGATCCTAGAACTTATACATTCTGGGGTGAAACTATCCTATGGTGATATGTTTCATGGTGGGGACAGCACCCAAATGCACACACACACACATTCACACACGCACACGCACACGAAAAAGAAGCAAGCACTCACCCAAACCTTCGTCAGTCCAGCCATCGTTGATCTGAAATATACACTTCTGCAAGATGATTTATTTCAATATGTAGAAGTGCACCTACATAACGTGCAACGACTAACGCCACCCTATGAAGGAAGATCTGTTGCCTCAAGTTCCTTTGTTGCCATACCGTGAATTACAGTTGCAACTGTGTAGAATGACAAAGTAGGTTAAGTTTAAGGCTATGTTGTGTCGCGTTGGCCTTGACAGCTCGTTAACGTGTTGTCATCAGTCTGCCATGAACGAGAAGACATGGCAAACCTGGCAGCATGTTTTCTGCAAGATATACTTTTCCATTCTGTCAAGATGATGATAACATATACAGTATGGTGTAGGATGAGTGTGTGTGTATATGTACACAAAGTCAGATTCTCCTGAGCCAATAATCCGAAACACAGGAGAGATTTATATATGCCTTGAGGGATAAGAAAAAAATGTCATCATGGTGTGCACGAAAGGGAACAACAACAACAACAACAACAACAAGAAGAACTGACACCACAGAAATGCAGAGTCATTGTCATGTACTTACGTGGTTCAGATTTTCATGTCAGTGAGTCAGTTAGTGAGTGAGTCAGTTAGTGAGGGAGTAAGTTTTATTTTAGTCACATTTATACAATATAACTATATCACCAACAAAGGACAGTATAAACAGACAGACAGACAGACAGACAGACAGATTTTATTTAGTAACATTGGACTACTGGCCCATGTTAGAATTGTTGTGGCAACATCTTGTTGTCACGCGATAAGCAAATAGAAGAAATAATTTAAACATGAATTCAAACATTCTTGGAAAATACAGACTTTAGAAAAATGGCTATTGCTTTAACGTTCTGTTGTGGGAAGTCAACACATTTATCATTTGGTATTTACACATTTGCCATTAAGAAATGGTAAATATTTTGTTCTCAAATCAATGAATTTTGGACATTGGGGTAAAATATGAACTTCATCCTGAACTTGTCCACTGTTACAGTGGTTACATAAAGTGTGCTGTGTTTCAGATCCTTGTTTCGTCTGGTTACATTCACATTTAGATTAACCGGCGAAGGTCTGCGTTAGAATTGATCTTAAGTAACCCATGCTTGTCTTAAGAGGCGACTAACGAGATCGTGTGGTCAGGCTCGCTGACTTGGTTGACACATGTCTTCGGTTCCTAACTGCGCAGATCGATGTTCATGCTGTTGGTCACTGGATTGTCTGATCCAGACTCGATAATTTACAGACCGTCGCCATATAGCTGGAATATTTCTGAGTGTGGTGTAAAACTAAACCCCTTTCACTTACTCACTCACATTTAGATTATGTGGAGAAGTTAATAATTTACAAAATATCTTCGGTAACGACTTATCATTTAACAAGTATGTGATAAAATCCTAATTTTACAATGCTATAATGCCGATTTTGGGCATTACATATCCATTAATCTTAGCTTCAACACATACAAAAACAACTTTTCACCTCCCACATTTTGATACAACCATACATGTGAATACCACAGGTAAACAATAAAAGACCCAATTTCTTTGATCTGTATCATCTAGTTCTTTCAACATTTTATAACATTGGTGTGGATATCTGTTTTCACAAATTCTGACCAGTTTAATCCAACATCTGTAACAGCTCTGTACCTACGCTCACGTGCAAAAGAAACGTCCCGAAGCATTTTTCAACTACCAAACAACACAAGCTCCAGCACGAATAGATATGCACGTTTACTATGCATGACGAAGTTGTATGTAAAGCATGTATGGCATAAAGAAAGAGAACGTGGTGAACCTAACAGTGGTACAGGGAATGTTGTCACATGGGGGTCGATTGTCCAGTATTCGAGCGCAAGCCAAAACAACAAATGACAAAACAGAGGTTGAAATGGGAAGGCAGATCGTCAATACCGCGCATGTCCACCCCTTACATCGGTGCACGTCAGAACACGTCGTCGGGCCAAGTGTGTAAGTCTCCTGATCACGTGACTGGGGATCCGACGCAATTCTGTCTGTAATGCCTGAGCAAGTGCATTTCTCGTCAATGGAAGGTGTGGAAGCTGTAGATTCCGACGTCCAAGATGGACCCACAAATGCTCTGTCGGAGACATGCCAGGGGATCTTCGTGGCCAAGACTGTACAGGCACGTTGTTGACTGAGAAAGGCCGTTGTGACATAAGCGGTGTGAGGTGTTCTGTTGTCTTGTTGAAACAAGGTTCCTTGATATTGCTGGGGGAAAGGCAGGATATGGGACCGCAGAACTTTATCAGTATACCGGGGTGTCAGGTTGCCATTGATGATAACAAGGTCGGTCTTGGTGTTCCCACATGCCACCCCAAACCGTCACACTCCCTCTTCCATATGGTTCCGTTTCCTGAACGCAACGGTCCGTTCCCAACGCCGGTGGTAGACACGTCTTCGGTCGTCAGTTCTGTTCAAATGGAACCTCTCGGCGTTGGAAAGAACCCGTTGCAAGTTCCGTCGCTGCCATTGACGAACATTCCTGGCCAAAACCAATCTTAGTCGTCGATATTCCGGCGGTAACGTCATGCCCCTCAACGGTCTATAGGCTCCGATTTCCATGTTGACGTTGTCGTCTGGACACTGTCCACCTGCTGACGCGATGACCAAGGCTAGGCACTGATGATGACATCACAGCGAGGAATCTGTTGATTAAATGAAGCGTCCGTATATAACGGTCCTCTTGTGGGGTAGTGACTTCCGGTCGACCGCTCCTCTGTCTGTCTGCTGTCCGGCCAGTTTGTCTGTAACGTGTGACCAATGTTCCAATCGTTCTTTTGCACTATCAACCCAGGATTCTTCCAACATGGTCGTGCGCTGCCCCCAGATGCAGCATGCCAACCGGTCTTTCTCTATTTTCTGCTGTTAATCGAGGCATGTTCTACTGGTTTTTCAGATGATTTATGATTGCAAAGAACAGTTTCCAACGTGTTTTATAACCGATCTCCATACGGGTGCTTTCCTGCACGTGCAGGAAATTTCACTGAATAAAGTCATTTTTCCCGCTTCTGACATGCAACACGTGCATTTCCTTGGGATGTCACACATTTGTGTGTTTGGGCAATGTGTTCCGAACTGCTTTTAATGCTTTTGGCCATATCCAGCAAATATAATATAAATTAAATTTTGGGGACGTTTCTTTTGCACGTGAGTGTACTTAACACAAACAAGCTGGAACTCCCAATTTCACCTAATATTGCCTTATGTTATGCTAATTTCCCAACACACAGGAACTTTTGAAATAAGATGTTTGCACCTTTTCAAGACACTCATGCTATTTAAGACCCAATATTTCCGATGCATGCAGCAAAATAGGTGCAATTTTGCCATCGAAGATATCACATGCTGTCCAAAAACACAAGAACTTGTATACAGTCTGTATAAAACGGTCTTAGAGTACTGCACGCTGCTGACCAAATCAACCTGGATGAGAACATGATGCCAAAATATTTATAATACGATACAATTTTTCATTTTACACTAAAAATATCAAGCAATTTTATATATTTACGGCTCTGCGAAAAATAAAACAAATTTACAACATTGATGTCGATACTTACAGCTGAACAAATTTAAACAGGCAGCCAGCGACTAGCCCTCTCCCCCGTCTTCTTCCCTCCCATGCCATCTACTCTTTTTCCCCTCTCCTGTCTTTTCTCTTCCTATTCCCACACCTTCACGTCTAGTGCTTATATCCTATATTTGCTTTAATTTGTCATTATGGTATGTAAAGCAAATGGGAGGATGTTACTTTCACAACCGTGGATAATATTTTACATCTGTATGTGAAATGGATATATTTGGCATCATTTGGAAGTAGTGTAACACCTCGCCTCTATGTGTATTTATGTATAGCATGTGTAACATCTGACCTTTTGCTAATAATAAGAAAAAGATTATAATGTCTGCCTTTATTTCTTTTTCAGTGATATCTTGACAGAGCAGCCCATTAGTCCAGGGAGCAGCAGTACAAATGTCACAAGAATGGTTTTGTCTTTGAATAAACTAACTGTATAACCAAATTCGGTTTCTTCTCGTCCCAAGGTAGGATTTAGTAGTTCTTTAAAATATGAAAACTCTTCTCCAGGTGTAATAACACCTTGATTGTTCATAGGGTGCAATGCCTTTTTAACAACACTCCAAAAGTATGCACAGTCACCATATGTAGCTGAAATGTTTATCTTGTCACTTAGACACAGCTTACATGCAGTTCTCTTCTGGTCACAACACTTCTCTAGTGTTAAACAAACCTCGATTTAGCAGATATATACTGTTGAAGATTATAATAAGTCTTGGACGCTTTTGCACTCACGTCAAACCACGGTAGGTGTTTCTTTTTTCGTGATACGCTTCCTCTATTCATATCAGGTACCTTGCAATAACAGAACATAATACCATCTGATATTTTCTTGACTGCCATATTTACATTATCCCCCAACAGGGGTAAAAACTCTGTTTACATTTGTGTTCTCACAGTGTTTTGTCTTATGATCTACAGCAACAGATGTATTGATACCGGTCAGTGTAGCAGCCAGTGGTATATGATCTGATTCTGGCCCTGTCAATACTTCACTTGAGATGACAAAATAATCTACAACACAACAGCTGTATGTGAAAGAAATATGTAGTTACTCGATGTATCGGTCACAGCACGAGCATTTACAATGTGTACATTAAATTGCTTACAGATTTCAAGCATTGTTGCTAAAGGATCACAGATATAGATCCGAAACTAGTACAAAGAACAAAAAGGAAACTTCACACTTGGAGAAATGCATTATATTAAAATGGGTAGTACAAGATAGTTATAATGCTCTTTCGTGAAAACGAAACCTTGCAAGTGATCGGTTTGTACATGACCACAATTTCATGTGACTAAAGATCTACACATGTAGAGAATTTGCTGTTGATTAGAAAAAGAGATATAAACAACACATGCTTAGCCTTCGAGTGTTAAACGCGAACGTGTAATTGGCACGCTGGTCAGTCTACTGTGGCTGTGACGGCTACATCATTTGCATAATTGTTTTGTGAGCGGGCAGTGTAAGTGTCGTGTAACTGCCCAGATCATACAAAACCATCTGCACGCTGCCCATCTTCGTGCCTGACGCGCTAATGTTGGGTCGATTCTCACTGAGATCAACGTCGAAGCTGAGCACGCAAGTACCCTAAGATGGCTAAATTTCCGACAAAATGCCGGTATTGACATCTTGGGGTGGTCATCGAGATGACCTGACCTTAATCCCATCGAACAAGAATGAGATGCGCTTTGAAGAAGTTTTCGTGCCTTGAGACATGGACCCCAGAATGTTCAAGTGCTGGGCGCCATGTTGGTACAGCAATGTCACAAGTTGTCCAATGCTGTGTTCACAAGTGTCAGGCGAGAAGGGAACGGTGCGGCACAAATTTCAATACAGGTGTCAGGCAGTGAATAAGGCAATGTTGCCTTGTTGTTGTGAATGCAAGAGGGGAGAGGTGCGGAACAAACTTCAATACCGGTGTCTAGTACATGTGAAACGAAAAAGTGACCCCATCGTGCTACTGCTGACCGTTGAGGGTGCCAAGACCACCTTAATGTCTCATTCCATTCTAATGTACGCTCATTAGTTCCATAAACAAGATTTATCCACAAGCAACATTCTTTGTTTTACATGGGTATGTTTGGGCTAACGAATGTAAAGTTTCTTTCTTGATCAGTATATGTAAACAATAAAGTATGACTATGCTTAAAGGTCCGATGCAACTTTGCAGATTTCGGTATGGACTTACAGATACATATCTTTAAAAATGCAAATTCAACTTATAAAGTTGAAACATAACGCGATGAAAAAAACCCCGCAAAATCGGAGTTTACACGATTCACTAAATTCACCCCTGCTTGGTTTTAACAGCTGTACTGCGATGCGCATGCGCAGTGAATAGGTTCTCGCAGCTTGGAAGCGATATTTCAAGACGGAAAACCTTCGCTTTTTATATGTTATGACAGTAGATTACCAATTTAACTGTTTATATAATTTCATTTGACTATTTCACCACACGTTCTTCTTACCGAGTCATTTTCTCAGTTCGATACTTAAAAGCAACGTCATTATTTAGCATTTTCAGAATGTCTAACTGTGATATAGATGTGCCTCTATCATACTTGTACACATTACATATTATGATGTCTGTTGATTGCAAAATGTTATACACAAAAAGCATGTATTTACAAAACCCAACATCTCTATATACGCACACACAATGATTCGTGAGGGTGTCGGTAAATGAACCAGCCAATGACAGACTTCGTTACATTTGAGTGCACACCCACCTGCTCTGAACGGGTTCGGTATCCCGGGTGTTACGTTTCGAGGGAGGTAAATTAGCAGGCGTAAGTTGAAAGCATGCTACAGTTCAAAGTGTGCAAAGTCATACAATGTGCTAGCGCTTTCCTTTGTCAAGACAAATAATGGTGGTTGCACAACTGGGGCAAGTCAGCTCGGAATACCTTCTAGCTTTCAAAAAGTTGCATGATAAGAGTTGAAATACGATTTCCACATGGCCATTATAGCTCATAAATTGCATTTAACATAGTCCGGCGTACATGAAAGGCCCCACAAATATGTTGCAAATTAAACCTGATAGCGCGACTGATATACCCAGCACATCGAAACACCTGGTAAGCGCGAGCATACAGAAAGACATGTCCTTCAAATGACATTTCAGCTCGGTCAGACTGTATCTCCCGTAACAGACTAGCTGAGTACATGTTTCACTCAGGGCCCTGAAAGGTTTTACCAAGTTTGTTTTTGGATGGATTAATTAAAATCATGTGATCCTTACCATGGCTGTAATGCAATATAGAATGTATTAATTCAAACAGGATGCTAAATATATCTACTTTCAGTTTGAGTTTTTCACGGTTTGAATTTGTTTTGAAGTTTAATATCAAATTAGATTCTAGCATTGTGATTTGAGTGTGTCTATTTAAAGTGCATAGTTTAATGTAATATTGCTAACTTATAATTAACTAAATTGAATTGAAACTGAAGCAATGATATGATCAGTTCACGTGTATTGAATAATTTGTTCTTCAGTCTAAAATAGACAGTTCGCCAGTTTGAACGTGTATTGTGATGTGGGTATTAATACAACAATGTTGAATATAAAGTGTGCGATAGATTAATGCATGTGCCAGTGATGTATTGTAATGTATTCAGCATCCAAGTGAACACAAGACTGTTTCGTTTGTTCTTTGCCCCTTGTAGTCCAGACTAAGGAAGACTCAAGCATGAATAACTTCCGGAAACTCTTCCAGGACGTCCTAGCTGGGAATTATGAAAACATTATAGAGCCATTTTGAATACTATGCTTCTTCCACTAACTATACATATAATACAGTTATTAATAGATCGCCAATTTAACACAGGTTAAGTGTTATAGAATCATGTTAGCTGTAGATTTGACGATTTTAATGGGAGTGATTGGGGCGTGTTTGGGGTGGGATAATGTTAGGTAGGAGGATCATCCCAAACACCAATTACTCTTGATACACTGTTGGTCACGAGATTGCAGCAAACGATGAGTCACTTCATGAATGTTTAGTGAAATCTGACTCACTCATGTCACAAACCTATTCGTGGGAATCTCTTGTGTCACAGCTGTATTTATTTCTACTACTTCAACAATTGCACGTTTGATTTGATTTCACGTCTTATTTATCAACCCCACATAATGTCTTTTTATGTTTTGGAAGCAATTAAGTTTCGGAGCTGGTTTCAAGTATTCGAAAATGGCATCAAGTATTTTCCCTCTTTCTCTTCTTCACGTTGAAAGACATTTTACACTTTAAACATTTTACATCAACTGACATCTTGAAATCTTGTCAGTCAAGATCGTCGTATACTATGTAATAGGTGTAGTGCATTGTGTCCATCCCCTTCACGATGTCAACTTGCATTTACAACACCATGATAATTTCTATCCGGACTTTTTCCAGTGATGGTGTGAAAATAATAAACAGCAGACATTATTGGTTCTTGGGTGCACCTTGTTCAAACTGGATGGACTATTCCTGATTTGGAGTTCTTTTCTAATCCATTGTTCTCATTTGGAGACAAACCGACTGTACATTACAACTATGAATTGAAATAAATAGCGAAACCATGTAGAATTGAAAGCAGTCATGAAGATTAGGGTTGGGAATAGTATTCAGATGTACATGCTCTTTGGCACTAACGGGATCGTTTGGTCGGGCTTACTGGCTGTCGGGATACTGAATGTCATTGTGTTCCAGTTGCGACGATTGATGTTAATCAATAGTCTTGTCCAGGCCACCATCATATAGCTGTTAAACAACAAGCAAACAAACTATATTTGTGCTTTTTATTTTATTTGATCAAGTTGACAGCTGAATACGGTCATTCACATTCACGCGACTGGCGATTCATACTGGAGCTGGAACCATGTAATGTGTGGTTTATCGCTAGAAAATATTATGTCTGTTTAAAGTGCAATATACCATTTTTGCGTTACTGTATAATCTGTAATAATTTCAGTGATATGTATCAACACATCCAGGTAGATGTGGCAGAGGATACAGTGTTTGAAGACACAACAAACAAGCAGATATTTGCCGCGGATATATTGCTTGAAGACACAACACACAAATAGATAGGACCGAGAATATATTGCTTGAAGACACAACAAACAAGTAGATGTGACCGAGGATATATTGCTTGAAGACACAACATCCAAGTAGATGTGACCGAGGATATATTGCTTGAAGACACAACAAACAAATAGATAGGACCGGGTTTAATTACATGCTTGCCTAAGGATAACAAAACAAGAATATACCTCAAGAATTGGCGACAAATATCACTGTTGAACACTTCATATAAATTGGCATCGGCAGCCATAACTAATAGAATTAAAAAGTCTTAGAGTTGTTAATAAATGAAAACCAAAAGGGATTTGTGTCAGGCAGATATATAGGGGAGGTCACTAGAAGTATATATGATTTAATGGATTATACTGATACATTTCAGATTCCAGGATTATTATTATTTATAGACACTGAAAACGCGTTTGATTCGGTAGATAGAAACTTTATGATAAACGTATTAAGATTCTTCAATTTTGGAGAGAATATTCAAAAGTGGATTTCCACTTTTTTTTACAGATATTGAATCAAGTGTGTTAGTCAATGGTTTGGCGAGCACCTTTTTCCCAGTTACAAGGGGTTGTCGCCAGGGAGATCCGATATCGCCATATATTTTTATATTGTGCGTTGAAATATTGGCTACATTGATAAGAAATGAAAAAAAAGATATTAAAGGTATTAGAATAGGCAATATAGAACATATTTTAGAACAATTTGCAGATGATACTACTATGTCTTTGGATGGGTCGGAGAATAGTCTGCATGCTGTTATGAATATTCTTCACTTTTTTGAAAGATTTTCTGGACTTAAGGTTAATGTTGAGATGACAAAACTAATTTGGATTTGGTCAAAAAAGAGATCTAAGTATAAGCTTTGTAAAGGGTGGAATTTGGATTGGAGTCAGACACATTTTAAATTACTGGGGATGAATTTCAGTGTAGATTTAGAAGAAATGGTGAAATTAAACTATAAAGAGAAATTTTATAATCTTGAAAAAGAAATGAAACAATGGTCAATTAGACATTTGACACCTATGGGTAGAAATACTAATTTGAAATCTTTACTACTACCTAAAATGAATCACTTGTTTGCCTCTTTACCTAACCCTCCAGTCGAACAACTAAATAGTTTTTGAGAAGAAATGTTTTAACTTCATTTGGCTGGGTAAGATAGATAGGGTCAAGAAAAATGTCATGACACAACCACCTAAATATGGAGGACTTAAGGTACCTGATGTTAAATCAACTATATTATCATGGATACAAAGACATTATAATAAGTCAGATTGGGTCAAACATGCTGGAATTTTTATCTCAGGAATAGATACCCTATGGTTGGCGGATTGTTATATATTCTCCCAAAAAAGAAACGCATATAGAAATTTCAACTGTATTTTTATGTTTATTTTGAAACATCTTGTTGGCTTTATGAGTCAATGAAATATAGAGAAATTGCACACTGGGAATGCAGACTTATCCGTCTTTGAGGAAAGTCAGTTTGAGTGTCACATGGAGACATGTGGTGGCGCGGAAGTCAGTACCTCGTGTGGCCACCGTGGGCATCCAGAACTGCACGGCATCGCCTCGGCATCGAACGAATAAGTCTCAGAATCTCGTGTAGCCCAATCGCAGCCCACTCTGCCTGTAGTGCCTGTGCGAGTTACTTTGAAGTGTCTGGGGCTGAGGGTTATGGCGTCGCACCCGTCTGTCCAGGGCATCCCACAGATGTTCGATCGGGATTAAGTCCGGTGATCTTGAGGGCCAGGGAAGCACATTGATGTTGTGGTTCTGGAGGAAGTCTCTAATGTGACGTGCTGTGTGGGGCCTGGCATTGTCCAGTTGAAACAACTCCCTCGCGCGATCAATGATTGGAAGGAGGTGTGGGCGTAGGAGTTCGTCACAGTACCGTTGAGCTGTCAGGTTGGTTTGGATCATCACCAAATCACTTCTCCTACGGCAGGTGATCGCTCTCCATATCATAGCACTTCCCCGGCCGAATCAGTCCACCTGGGAAACGCAAGCGTCGGCGAAAAGTTCACGTCGACGTCTGTACACCCGCATTCTTCCATCGTAATCGTGATTCATCACTGAACCAGATTCTACACCAATTCGGTAGGTTCCAGGCCTGAACGTTGGTGCACAATAGAACTCGATGTCGACGATGTTGTTGTCGAAGCACAGGGCCAAAATAAGGTTTTATGGCACGTAAACCCGCCTCTCTCAACCTGTTCCTGGCGGTCTGTGCAGAAAGCCTCCTCAATCCGGGTATTTGTCGGGCGGTACTGGTCGCCGTAGCTGTTCGATGATGAACCCGGATGTAGCGATCCTGCACCGCAGTGGTCGCTCGAGTTCGCTACGAGCGGCATCTGCTACCGCATTCTGCCGGCGATATCCCTCCCAGAGCCGTGAAATGGTGCTTTGGTGAACAGTCATGCGTCGGGCAACTGCACCTTGAGACTGGCCAGCTTCAAGCAAACCAATGGCGATATGACGGTTGTCTTCACTTAGACGTGGTATTTTGCGTTCGTCAACAATATTCCAAATACAGTGAATAATCGACAGACACCGATCAACCTATTATACCCATCATTGAGACTATCTGATCCCCACCTTTCACGTGCATTGCATGTGAATTGTGTATTCTGTGACACTACACGCCGAAATTGAAATTCATGCTGTTAAAGACGGGTATCTTACGGATGGTGCGTTTTGTTGTGATGTTTCAAAACATAAACACCATAGGACTCATAAACAGAGCAAACCTTTTGTAAAATGAATCACGTTTTAATTCATTGCTACATGAACTTGCTATTTTCATGATGCGTTTCTTTTGTTGGGAGAGTATATATGAACACTACTTTATTACCATACATTACAAATATTCTTTGGAGGGATGTTGTATCGGCATGGGGTTTGTATCTATCGAAATGCTATAATAAGATTACAAATATTATTACTCAATCATTATGGTACAACTCTAATATCTCTTTTGGTGGCAAATGGGTTGAATATAGGCACTGGATAGGAAAGGGTATATGTTTTATTAAGGATATGTTCAATGAAAAGGGAGAAATATATTCCTTTAACAAACTTATAGAAACATATAATTTAGAAACAAATTTTATCCTATATCAAGGGCTCAAGTCAACAGTAGCGAGACACATTAAAAGATGTTTGATTAATGATTACAAAGAAAGGATATATAATCCTACACTCCCATTTAATGTATACAGCATAATCAATACACAAAAGGGTAGTAAAATGTTTTATCAGATTTTATTTGCTCCAGACTTCAGTACAGATGCACAGGAAAAATGTCAAAAGTGTTTGAACAGAATAATTGCTAGATCAGAACAAGAAAATATTAATCCGATGTCTTATAAATGTACAGACAGTGTGAATATGAGATGGTTCCAATTTAAAGTAGTGAATAATATTTTAGCAACAAATAGCTTCTTGTACAAGATAGGAATATCTGAATCACACTTATGTACATTCTGTGGACAAGAGTCAGAAACCATGGTACACCTGCTGTTCGAATGCTTTCATGTGAAAAAGATATGGAAGGAAGTAGAAAAATGGCTTAGAATTGTTTCAGAGGGTGAAATGAATTTTTCTCTAGAGAATATTATATTTGGATTTAAAGGCAAACACAATAATCCATTGAATGCTGTAATCTTGGTTGTTAAAGAAGCTATCTATAGAAGAAGCAGAAAAAAGAAACTCTGAATATAATACATAATTTCAAGTCATCAAATATTATGAAGCAACAAAAATGATAGCTTTTTCAAGTTGTAATTATGCCAAATGTTTTAGCTTCTGGTCCTCCTTCCATACATTATTTGCCAATAATTAAACTTTTATCAACAGATTTGTGCAACATGTAAACACTTTATATGCATGCTTAGTTTGATCATTTACATATTTGTGAAAAGCATGATGTTCGACAATGTGATCAAGGAAAAACTACTAGTGTACTATGAACTGAACTGTACTACCGAGGTTAAATCTGTAAACATGTAACACTCATATACATGCTTAGTTTGACCATTTTACGTATTTGAGAATAGCATGATATGGGACAATATGATCAAGAAAACACTGTACTTGTGTACTATGGGGCTACCTGTACTGTACTGTACTACTGACGTAAAATCTGTAAACATGTAACACTCATATATATGCTTAGTTCGACCATTTACATATTTGGGAATAGCATGATATGGGACAATATGATCAAGGAAAAACTGTACTTGTGTACTATGAGGCTACCTGTACTGTACTGTACTGTACTGTACTGTACTACAGAGGTAAAATCTGTAAACATGTAACACTTCATATACATGCTTAGTTTTTGACCATTTTACATATTTGTGAACAGCATTTTATTTGACGATTGTTAAGAATGCAACGTCAAAGATATGCTTTCCAATGTTATAATATGCTGTTGTCCATTCTTGAGGGAAAAAGGCCGAGTTGGGCCAATCAAGTAAAATATTTACTTTTTCGTTATGGCTATGGTTTTGTTTGGATAAACCAAGAGGTTGGGGATCCAACTCATTTCATTTATATCTTTAGTCAACGTGTTAAAGAATGTGCTTATCAGAACTGGCACTATTCTCTTCAGAGTGATTCTCTCACATTTTATCATTCTCAGAAGTCTTTGCTTAACTGTGATTAATGTTTGTTAAACATTAGTTCCCATGAACATAGTCGTGTATTAACTTTATTTAGAAGTGGATATCTCAGTAAGAAAAATGTATTTAGTAATAATTCCTACACTTGTAAACACTGTAATGTAATGCTGAATGAAATACATGTACTGTATGATTGTGTATATTTTGTAACAGAGAGAAAGCGTTTCATCCCAAATTGTAGTAGTGGTAATCATAACAATGTTTCAAACCTGTGCCAATCAAATAATAACATATTTCTGTTAAATCTTGCTAAATTTCTTAAACATGTGTTTGAATGTATAAAACTAAAGAAAGTAACTCTGTAGAATCTTATGTTATATTGTACATTTGTACTATGGGTCATATGGCCTTTCTACAAATACAAATCTTGAATCTTAAATCTTGATTGTTATTTGATAATGAGATCAAGGAAACACTGTACTTGCATACTAAGAAGCTACGTGTACTGTACTGTACTACTGAGGTAAAGTCTGTAAACATAATTCTGGGAATAAAAAAATGAAAAAAAATAGAACAACTAAAAAAACAATAATTTCCAACGATAAGAAACATTACTTACCATACCGTAAACTTATGCCTTTGTTAATTTGTTGTTGTTTGGTGAAAATTTGATTATCAGATTCTTGATTAATTAGAATTTGAGCGTGGAATCATGTCTGCAGGAATAAAAGAAGATCTGTCAACCGCCATCTATAAAAACGAAAAAGACGATGACAAAAACAAACAAACCGGACCGCAATGCTTTGGTTCGTGGGTCCCTCATAAGCCAGATTGTAGGTTTTAATTCCATCAATGTTTCTGTGTTCCCAAAATGTGTCCATCAGTCGATGCAGGATAGGTAAATCCCCGGGTTGAAATGGTCACTAAGGTGAGATTGTCTTTGTGCCGATACCTTTGATAAGTCGTTGTGCAAAGTTGTGTCCCCTGAGCACACCAGAATCCTCTCACTTTGAATCCCTGCTCATCGATTATGTTTTAAGGTCTGTCAGTATCATGCCCTCTCACAGATATCACCCAAGTGGTCAACGTCAGAGACCTGTACAACCTAGGGCTATCTCCCACATTAACCTGCCACGTCTGAAAAAGCTCAAATACTGTTCAAATGGGCGATAAACTAAACGCCCATTCACTCTTAACCACACTGATTCACAGCAAAACTACTTATTTGTGGCAAAGAATCCAAAGAAATCGTTATCTAATCACAAACCATCATCATTATGTTCTGAGCACATGGTTACAATACGGGTAAGAATCGGTGGATGGGTGGTTGCGTAGCAGCGTGTGCCGAGTAAGTACATTACCAAAATAGGTGAAAGAAACAAAACACGTGCAAATGAAATATTAAAAGCACCAGTGAAAATCCAAGGTAGAACTGGTCTTCAGCAGATCATGCTTTTGACAAGAATCGACTGAGGGGATCGGGTGGCCAGGCTCTGACACTGATTGATGTATGTCATGGTATCCCAGTTGCACAGATTGATAATCACGTGGTTAATCACTTGACTATCTGGTCAAGACTCGATTGATGTCAGACAGCCACCAGGTGGAAGATTGCTGACTGTGTCGTAAATCAATCAAACAAACAAACATACCATTTAATGCGCTATTTATCATGTTTGAGCAAATTTACTGCTGATCTTATAACCGTTCACACTCACGTGACTGCCGATTGTTACCCGGACGGTAACAACGCAATATCGCCAAATTAATGCTGACAAAACTGATATTTCTTGACAAGAGAACTTTCATTTTGATTCTTAATATTAACTGAGAAAAATTCCAATATTTTCTGAATGTCTTATTTTCACTTTATAAGCATACTATTTATGATTGAAGCTGAAGAGATTTTAACACATGACATAGTGTTTTGAAAACTGAAGGGTATTCAAATCACCTGAATCAATTTCATTTTATATGTAAGAATAATTTGTCCTTAAAAATGCTTGATAGAACACCTTGGGAACCATTTTATAGAAACGATACGTGTGCAGATTTGAATGGTGTCATCGTCAATGTGTGTTTAACAACGTTAATTCATGCAACACGATTCTGTTGTCGATGTTAAATCGATCATCTGCTGCCATACTTGATTCAAGTAATCATAATTATTTTCACCCAAATACTCAATCATTACACGCAGTCTGTTTGGTATGTCGTATTTTCGCAAAGCACATTGAGCGACAGGGGTGAGTCTCGCGGCAGTTTAAGGAAAGGAGAGTGGTGACGAACATATTAACTCATGAGACTACCTTTGCGTAATGTCTGTTAACCCAAGTATCACATATATTGATGATTCCCAATTATAACATATGTTATATTCCCAGATATCACATACGTTATATTGATGATGCTATTTAAAATCCATTAGTCCTGGACTAGTATGCTGTATCACTGAAAATTATTTATTGTATTTGTGTATACTTACTCCTACTGCTCATTCGTGGTGGTCCGATTATTTGAAATAATGGAAGATTGGTCGCAATGACTAAACGACCATGCAATCGATCATGTTTTCTCACTTTTATTCCTACTTATCCTACTCCTACTTGTAAACACTGTGTTTCCTTTTCGGTTGCCCCAAATAGCTGGGAGATTGCTGTGTGCAGCGTTAAACAACAAACAAACCAACTAGAACAAGGTTTCAGGAAAGCGTTCTGTAAACTGACTCGCTACGTCATGTATGTAAGTGTATACTGTAGACTGACCCACTACGTCATGTATATAAGTGTATACTGTAGACTGACCCACTATGACATGTATGTAAGTCTATACTGTAGACTGACCCACTACGTCATGTATGTAGTCTATACTGTAGACTGACCCACTACGTCATCTATGTAAGAGGGGCGGTGGGGTAGCCTAGTGGTTCAAGCGTTGGCTCGTCACGCCGAAGACCCGGGTTCGATTCCCCACATGGGCACAAAGTGTTAAGCCCATTTCTGGTGTCCCCCGCCGTGATATTGCTGGAATATTGCTAAAAGCGGCGTAAAACTAAACTCAGTCTGTCAGTCAGTCAGTCTATGTAAGTGTATACTGTACACTGACCCACTATGTCATGTATGTAAGTCTATACTGTAGACTGACCCACTACGTCATGTATGTAAGTGAATACTGTAGACTGACCCACTACGTCATGTATATAAGTATGTACTGTAAATTCACTCACTACGTCATGTATGTAAGTGTATACTGTAGACAGACTCACTAAGTCATGTATATACGTGTGTACTGTCAGCTGATCCACTACGTCATGTATGGAAGTGTGTACTGTAGACTGACCCACTTCGTCATGTATGTAACTGTGTACTGTAGACTGACCCACTCCGTCATGTATGTAAGTCTATACCGTAGACTGACCCACTACGTCATATATGTAAGTGTGTACTGTAGACTGATCCACTACGTCATGTATATAAGTGTGTACTCTAAACTCACTCACCACGTCATGTATGTAAGTCTATAATGTAGATTGACTCACTAAGTCATGTATATAAGTGTGTAGTGTAAGCTGATCCACTACGTCACGTATGTACGTGTGTACTGTACACTGACCCACTACGTCATGTATGTAAGTCTATACTGTAGACTGACCCACTACGTCATCTATGTAAGTGTATACTGTAGACTGACCCACTATGTCATGTATGTAAGTCTATACTGTAGACTGATCCACTTCATCATGTATGTAGATGTGTACTGTAGACTGATCCACAACGTCATGTCACAAACGATCTCTGACAATCCCTTCCTGGAGTTCAGTGTTCTTTGACTGAATCTGGTATTCCGACAAACGATTCTGTTGACATTAGTTTGTTGACTTGCTGTTTCCAATTACATTTAAACAATACAGAGACTAAACGTAAGCGTTTTATGTTTTGAACCTCGCCTACAATGCAATATATGCATTGTAGAAAAGGGATGTCTTGTCTACAGTGTAAAAAGGAAACGTTGCCAATATTTTATAGATTTGGATGGGTGTTGTCTATAACAGGTGTCAAGAGGACGTCTAATTTCGTAATCCATGTTTTGTTTATACTGTTTCATTCATCATGCCCACGCACCATTGCGTATCGTACAGACAATGCTAAATACAAGCACACCTCCGACTTGCAGCACCAAGGAAACCCAGATGTATACGAAATGAGCTTCACACACTGTACCCATGTGGGAAATCAAACACGTGTCATCGTCGTGACGGGCGATCGCTTTAACCACTAGGCTACCCCACCGCCCGTTACTGCTGTGAATGGGTACAAGGACATATAGATAGATGCCGAGGTAGGAACAAAGCCACCCTGCACAGTAAATCTGCAGCCTCATGTTCCCTTTGTAACCATGGCGTGACTTGCTTTTGTGTAGGAGAGGCAAAGAAGGTCAGGGTTGTGTTGTGTAAAATTGACACTGGGTACCAGCTTACGTTTTGTGTGCATCACTAAATTTAACATCGTGCAAATAAAAAAAAAATATTTCACGGGATCTCCTCAAAGTTTTGACAATGAAATATTTATCCTTTGTGATTGAAAAATCAAGGCAGTCATGCAGAATGTTTGACCGTGATACTTTCGCCATGGTACGGGATGCAAAACGGAGTATAAGTATTCGTATATATCGCATACTGACCTCCTTAAATCAGGACTGTAAACCCAAGTAGATATAACCAATATAGGGTTTTATTTTACTTAATTTATCTATACCTGCTTGGGTGTCCCAATTCTTCTACATCAGATCACGGATATAAGATCTGAAGATAGCTATATAATCAGCGTATGGAATAGAAAACGGTGTCACAGATATGTTGAGTGAAGTTTTTTTCTGTTGTTTCTAAAATTTATTTTATTTGTTTAAAAGTTTTGGGGCAGCATCATCTCATGTGTAACGACTCTTAAACGGTAGGGCACCCAACAATAAAGAAACAAAAAAAGCAAACCAAAACAAAGGTATTCGAATTAGTAATAATTGCCTGAACACAGGAAAGTGAACATGAAAAGAATATGAATCCTTTATGTTGAGACTCTTTACTTGTATATGTTAGATTCTGTGTGGTAATCTACTTTTATAAAAGTTCTTGATCCAAAGTGAATGTTATTGGAAGAGGCAACAGTGTCAGCATCCTTGGATCCATCTGTCAATATAGATATGAAGGTGACATAATTGCTTCTTAACCTAATGTATTCTTGCTGATATTGTAATTGATTTGTTTCCGATTACTTTAGTTTAGCTAAAGTAAGTGTGGTTTTACAAATGTCAACATTTGCAGTAGAAATGAACGGTTTAGTTTTCACTCATAGAGGTGGAATAATCCATGGACATTTATTATTAAGATAAATTCATTATAGAGAGGACAAACAATCCTCCACATTGATGATGAACAGAATCCACTAGTTTATGATTGCTTTTGCATGCTCCATTTGATATATGTCGATCCTACTCAGCAGCCAAAAAAACGTCAGTACGAATTCAAAATTAGATAGGCACTGTAATCAAATCATTACAGAAATGGGCGTAATAAGCGGATCAAAGACATTTTTGTTTACAATATCTTGACACATCAATGAATAACTCAGCACAATGTCAAGACATTACGTGAACGTTTGCAGTCCAATCAGACCCTTGACCTCAGTATCTAGTGTGACCACCACGGGCGGCAATAACTGCAGCACAGCGTCTAGGCATGGAGTACACCAATCGATTGATGAAGGCCATTGGCACCTGGAACCAAAATCTGAGGCATGGCCTGGCCTGGTATGACTTTTTTCAGTCTCTTCTGAATTTCATCCCAAAGATGTTCACTTGGGATTATACCAGGACTAAGGGCTGGCCACTGCATACTGTTGACACCGTTCTGCTGTCGGAAGTCCCATGTAGCTCTGGCCGTATAGGCCCTGGCTTTATCATGCTGGGAAAATGTTTTTCCGTTGACGTGCGAAATGTGGTATGACGTGGGGTCTGAGAACTTGGTTGGTGTAGCGCACCGCTGTGATGCCGCTTCCTCTCCCCTGGACAAAAGTTCTGGAACACCACAGGACCCACTCTCTGGTTCAGGCTATTCCACCCCATGCAATGATGCTTGCACCTCCCCTTGAGTCTCTTTCCATAACACATTGGTCTGAGTAACGCTGGCCACGTCGTCGCCATATTTCTTATTCTACCATCTGCAGTTCATACGCAGTACCGACTCTCATCTGTGAACGGAACAGTTCTCCATTGCCTGTCTCGCCAGTTTTGGTGTTGTAGTGCAAACTGTAGACGTTCACGCCGATGACGAGGGATGAGGATAGGTCCAACATAAGGCCTACGGCAATGGAAGTTCCCGCTGTTAAGACGTCGGCGTACTGTATCAGTACTGATTGGTCTTCCGTGTGTTCCCACTGTTTGGCGTGAATGTTTCAACCAGGTTTGGGGGTGCATTTTATAGTGCTGGTCCTTGTGAACAGCACGTGCAGCATGAGTTGCATGAAAAACATGGAGAACACCGTACCATCTTCCGAGATCAGGTTGCGTTATTGAGACAACTTCCTGGGTTCCACTCTGAGTTTAGGAAGGAATGTCTTTCCTCAGGTACAGTTTGAGATATATACGATCAAAACATTACATAAGTGTACAGTTATCCGTTTCTGCGAAAGAAAATTCCAAACTGACGTTTGTTTTGTTGCTTAGTATAGTTCTGTTATCTCAACCAACACACGATCTCTGACAATGCCGTTCCTGGAGTTCAGTGTCCTATGAGAATATTATAATTTATTCTCTAGTTCTGTCACATTAACCAACATACGATCTCAGACTATGCCCTTCCTGAAGTCCAGTGTCCTATGAGATATTATAATTTATTATGTAGTTCTGTCATATTAACCAACATACGATCACTGACTATGCCCTTCTTGGTGTCCAGTGTTCCGTGAGATATTATAATTTATTATCTAGTTCTGTCATATTAACCAACATACGACCACTGACTACGCCCTTCCTGGAGCCCAGTGTCCTGTGAGATATTATAATTTATTATGTAGTTCTGTCATATTAACCAACATACGATCACTGACTATGCCCTTCTTGGTGTCCAGTGTTCTGTGAGATATTATAATTTATTATCTAGTTCTGTCATATTAACCAACATACGACCACTGACTACGCCCTTCCTGGAGCCCAGTGTCCTATGAGATATTATATCTAGTTCTGTCATATTAACCAACATACAATCACTGACTATGCCCCTCTTGGTGTCCAGTGTCTTGTGAGATATTATAATTTATTATCTAGTTCTGCCATATAAACCAACATACGATCTCTGACTATGCCCGTCCTGGTGTCCAGTGTCCTGTGAGATATTATATCTAGTTCTGTCATATTAACCAACATACGACCACTGGCTATGCCCTTCCTGGTGTCCAGTGTCCTGTGATAAATTATAATTTATCATCCAGTTCTGTCATATTAACGAATATACGATCCCTGGCTATGCCTTTCCTGGAGTCCAGTGTCATGTGAGATATTATATCTAGTTCTGTCATATTAACCAACATATGATCTCTGACTATGCCCTTCCTGGTCTCCAGTGTCATGTGAGATATTATAATTTATTATCTAGTTCTGTCATATTAACCAACATACGACCACTGACTATGCCCTTCCTGGAGTCCAGTGTCCTGTGAGATATTATAATTTATTATCTAGTTCTGTCATATTAACCAACATACGATCACAGACTATGCCCTTTCTGGAGTCCAGTGTCTTGTGAGATATTATAATTTATTATCTAGTTCTGCCATATAAACCAACATACGATCTCTGACTATGCCCGTCCTGGTGTCCAGTGTCCTGTGAGATATTATATCTAGTTCTGTCATATTAACCAACATACGACCACTGGCTATGCCCTTCCTGGTGTCCAGTGTCCTGTGATAGATTATAATTTATCATCCAGTTCTGTCATATTAACGAATATACGATCCCTGGCTATGCCTTTCCTGGAGTCCAGTGTCATGTGAGATATTATATCTAGTTCTGTCATATTAACCAACATATGATCTCTGACTATGCCCTTCCTGGAGTCCAGTGTCATGTGAGATATTATAATTTATTATCTAGTTCTGTCATATTAACCAACATACGATCACTGACTATGCCCTTTCTGGAGTCCAGTGTCTTGTGAGATATTATAATTTATTATCTAGTTCTGTCATATTAACCAACATACGATCACTGACTATGCCCTTCCTGGAGTCCAGTGTCCTGTGAGATATTATATCTAGTTCTGTCATATTAACCAACATACGATCACTGACTATGCCCTTCCTGGAGTCCAGTGTCCTGTGATATATTATAATTTATTATCTAGTTCTGTCATATTAACCAACATACGACCACTGACTATGCCCTTCCTGGTGTCCAGTGTCCTGTGAGATATTATAATTTATTATTTAGTTCTGTTATATTAACCAACATACGATCACTGGCTATGCCTTTCCTAGTGTCCAGTGTCCTGTGAGATATTATATCTATTTCTGTCATATTAACCAACATATGATCTCTGACTATGCCCTTCCTGGTGTCCAGTGTCCTGTGAGATATTATAATCTATTATCTAGTTCTGTCATATTAACAAACATGCGATCTCTGACTATGTCCTTCTTGAAGTCCAGTGTCCTGTGAGATATTATATCTAGTTCTGTCATATTAACCAAAATACGATCTCTTACTATGCCCTTCCTGGAGTCCAGTGTCCTGTGAGATATTATATCTAGTTCTGTCATATTAACCAACATACGATCTCTGACTATGCCCTTCCTGGACTCCAGTGTTTTTTGTGAGCAAAGACTGAAACTGGTATTCCGATTCTGTTGACATTAGTTTGTTGACTTGCTGTTTTCCATTACATTTCAACAAATGAGAGCCTAACTGTAAGCGTTTAATGTTTTTAACTTCGCCTACAATGCTACATGTGCCCTTAGAAATTACAAACGGGATCCGCTTGAGTGATGTCTTGTCTATAGTCTAACAAGGAAACGTTGCCAATATTCTATAGATTTGGATGGATGTTGATTATAACAAGTGTCGAGAGGACGTTTAGTTTCGTAATCCATGTTTTTGGTATAATGTTTCATCCATCATCCCCACGCACCATTGAGTATCGTACAGCCACTTGCAGCACCAAGGAAACACAGATGTATACGCGTACAGAACAAAATAGAAGATTACAGAAATGAGCTTCACACACTGTACCCATGTGGGAAATCAAACCACGTGTCATCGTCGTTACGAGCGAACGCTTTAACCACTAGGTTACCCCGCCACCCGTTACTACTGTGAATGGGTACAAGTACATATAGATAGATGCCGAGGTAGGAACAAGCCAACCTGCACAGTAAATCTGCAGCCTCGTGTTTCCTTTGTAACCATGGCGTGACTTGCTTTTGTGTAGGAGAGGCAAAGTAGGTCAGGGTTGTGTTGTGTCACATTCATACTGGCTATCAGCTAACGTCTTGTGTGCATTGTTGCATGGAAGAGAAACGACTGCAATCCTGGAAGGAGGTTTTCTACATGGCATAGTGTTTCTAGTTTATCAAGGAGCTGATACCTTATGAACCTAGTTTTACTGTTTCAGAAATAACAGACAGAAGAGTCATCTAGACATTCAGTTACCGTGCAATACTCAAACACAACAACATTTCAGTGTTTTCCGCTCGGACAAATATCACCTGGTCCACAATTTCTATAAGCAAGCTAAGTATTAACAAAAGGAGTTGACCTTTTGGTCAATAACTAACCAACCATCTAACAACCGTGTAAAGCCACCAAAGTAGCTGCTCCCTCCAACAAGTATTTACTGCATATTATACAAAACATACACATGTCTTCAGTTAGAAGTGAGAGAGCTAGTTCATTTTAGTGCTGCTATGAATATCCGTTCAACTGCATTTCAGAATGTTCGCGGGGAGCGATCCCGATTATAACTTGTGATAGTAGGTTGTCGGCGTATCGCATGGTGACGATCACTTGTCGGTGTCAGGCCTCTCTGTCCAGCCACAATTACATGTGCTGTATGAAGGAGGAAATAGAATCTCACACAAGAAGGTCTAAATATATGTCAAACGCACTTGCAGAAATGCAGTTTGTTGTTATGTCATCCTGACCTTGACAGCATCAACAATCTATTTTTCTCTTTCATTGGACATTGGTAGATACTGCCGTATGACGGCCAGCATGCATTCACTATCTAGCAAGGTTCCATCACTGATATCAAGAGTTGTATCTTGCTGAGAGATGTATGAAGGTATAATTGGATTTAATGCTGCTAAGAAGTGATGTTCATGACCACTTACATCATAGCTGTAAGATTAGCGTGATAAGAGAGGCCGAACAGATATATGTCTTACATACTGTGTGAAACACCTGAGTACCTTGGTGACAAACTGGAAACCATACTATCGGATTGAAACCAACGATTATAGGAACAGTAGTGATATAGACGACATGTATCAGTGTAATTCTGAGCCGTAAAGATCCGTGTAAAATAGTTGGTGTTCAGCAACCCATGCTTGTCGTAAGTGGCGAGTAACGGGATCGGGTAATCAGGCGCACTGATTTGACTGACGCATGTCATCGTATCCGAGTTGCGTAGGTAGATGCTCATGTTGTCGATCACTGGACTGTCTGGTCTAGATAGGATTATTTACACACCGCCGCCACATACCTAGAATATTACTGAATGCAGCGTTAAACAACAAACAAACTCTAATTCTGTATCTCAGATGACATAACATAATTACCCATCAGTGTGTAAACCTGTCCAAAGAAAGAACAAATGTATCCATACTCTGACACCTCAACGTTGTTCCGAAAGTCAAATCATTCTGCTAAACATGTTAGAGGTTATCTAGAACTACTAAACGGCCACTGGAGTATCATGTTTTCGCGTCTCAGTGTTTTCCGTATAGTGAAGCCACGAAGAAGTAACAGCTGATACATGCTGACTCATGTATACCCGTACGAGTTATCTCCCTTATTGACAACAGTTTGACAGCTAGCGCTGATACATGCTGGGAGAGATCTATACAGTGTGTGTCAAGGGGTAGACATACAACTGACAGGATGGAACGCGCTGTGGGTTGGTTAAACATAAGTGGTATACCCGCACGAGTTATCTCCCTTACTGAAACAAGTTTGACAGCTGATACATGCTTGCAGATCTACACAGTGTGTGTGTGTGTGTGTGTGTGTGTGTGTGTGTGTGTGTGTGTGTGTGTGTGTGTGTGTGTGTGTGTGTGTGTGTGTGTGTGTGTGTGTGTGTGTGTGTGTGTGTGTGTGTGTGTGTGTGTGTGTGTGTGTGTGTGTGTGTCAGGGGTTAGACATATAACTGACAGGATGGAACGCCGTGTGGGTTGGTTATGTGTACATTTGACACGAATTGTACCTGCTACAGTAAAGCAGAAATGTTAGTTGAACCACTATTAATTGTCACATTCAGCAGAAAAATACACAATGAGAATGAAAAGGTAAGCAATTGCACTCAGTGTTACAGAGTCTTTAATTCGATATGACACACCAGCTTGATTATATCCATCGCAGTTGATGCCCCAAATCACTGGGAAACGCGATGTACGTTTGCTGGGTGCCATTAAGAGTGCGTTATCACGCCCGCTAGTGTTGGCAAGTTACAATATGGCCCGTACGTAGGTCACGGCACTACATCTACTAGAAATCATAGTGATAATTGGCTTCAGACCACACAAGAAGTTAACCAGACCATTGTATATAAACCAATTTGTGTGAATACAACTTTGTGTAAACCAGTTCCAATGATTATACTCACCCGAGTGACAGTTCAAAGTTGTATGGCAATACAATATGACATAGCAGTGGCCAAAGCAATACAGTCATTGATAATGATATTCACCTACCAGGAACAGTGGTCGTATTTTGATCAGCATATTGTATATGTAGCTTTCAGAAGAGTCCAGATTGTGCATATTTGGTCTATACAAAACCTGGAGGTTCCCAATTACACTTGACTCCAAGTCTTAGTACAGGAGATAGCTCACCACTTCCCTTGATGGAATCTTAATGGAAGCATAGTAATTAGGAGATAAACATCATGTATTGGCCAATTTCCTGGTGTTATTGAGTCGGTTCCAAATGAATTCTCGTGCTTCAAATACTCAATAGCACCAGGAAATTGGCCAACACATGATGTTTTTCGACATTGGGAACACAAAAGTAAACCAAAAGACCCACTTGGGTTTTACTGTCTCCACTCATTGACACCAGTGAAGTGTCATCAACTGGCCGTTTCAGCTGTTTCCATGGTAGCATCTGGAACTGCTCATTTGTGACGTCATTCCGACTGTAAGTCACAATATGATTTAAATGACGTTACTACTACTGACGACGCAACAATACAATGGTGTGCGCGATATTTCATACTTGTCAGTATGCAGTGAATAGTCTTGCAATTTTCGGGAATCAAATACCATTTGATCATGTTGTTCAACCTATCAAATTGAAGAACATGTTTACATTTGGTTTACAATACAATCAGAACAATGATACAACATTCCAATACTGTTTTACAATACATAAGCCGGGCCTATAACGTAATTGTCCACGTGGAATGGGTAGTTCCTCGTTGGAAGACTACATACCATGTGACAGGAAATAACTCACAGTGTCTATAAAAAGTCAAAGAAGAAACGGTATCTAAAATAGAACTAGAAATAGTGCACTATGCAGGGGGTATAAGGAGAGTGCCTCTGTTTTCGGAAGTGTTTTGATTCTTGAAAGGGGGAGTGTTATGATCTTGAGGGGTGTTGTGTTTTAATTCCAAAACTCAAAAGTTTACCATCAACCACATAATATTGCAATTGGGTGTGTCCCCAACGACTTCAAATCAGTGAAGATCCGGGTTAGAATGGTTCTTCAGTATCCGATGCTTGTTGTCAGAGGCGACCAACGGAATCGGGTGGTCAGGCTTGCTTATTACGTTGACACATCGTATCCCATTTGTGTAGATCGATGTTCATGATGTTGATCACTAGGTTGTCTGGTCCAGATTATTTACAGACTGCCGCCATATAACTGGAATGCTGCTGAGTGCAGCATTAAACAACAAACAAATATGTGTCCGTCAGTACATGCAGAATGTGTAAATCACCGGTTGACTGAAACTCAAACGATCATAAATTGCATACCAACAACTAGATGATACTACATATGGGTCCACTACGACTTCAAGGACTGTTCTGTGGCGAAACCACTCTACAGTGAGGTGATCTTGGAATTGATACATTCTGAAGTGAAACTATCCCAGGATGTCATGTTTTATGTTGGTGAGACATCAAGTGATGTCCACTCCTTGTAATTCTGAAAAAGGTCCACTACTACAAGATCTCTACTCCGAATGCGCATTAGTGCACCTATCTAACGAGGCAGTGCCTGAAGCCATCCTACATAGGGAAGTCTGTTGCCTCAGGTTCCTTTGTAGCCATGGCGCTCATTTAAAGCTGCAATTGTGTAGTTTAAGGCAATGTTGTGTCGCCTTGGCCACAACTTGTTAACGTGTTTTTGTTCAGCCTGTCATGGACAACAAGAGAGTTTTTGTGGACACAATTCAACTATACACAAGCATCAGACAGTTTTGTGACACTGACCTTCACTTGCAATAATCACACAACAAACATGACTGGTCGGGAGTGCGAAGCCATGTGAACGGGGGGACAAGTCCTTTGAAATTATATAAACCAGGAGCTGAAATGATCTGTTCAATTGGCATTTTAGAAGCTGGTCAGTAACAAGAAAGATTATATACTTTAAAGAAGAAAAGTTCTTCATCATATTATGATACTATACTACAGTGCTGTGTTCAAGCAAGAGGGAAGTACTAATCACAGAACAGATTAGTGTACATAGAGTAGTATTTAACCGAAACAACACGATGGTATGCATGAAAGGGATCGATAACACCAACAATTCCCTACCTTGGCCACGTATATAAGTGGGTCAGGTTGTCACGTCAGTTTAGTTTTACACTATTTTATATGAATAATATGTACCTATACCATAACTGTAAACCTGTCAACAACGGAGAGTTTAATAACTAGATGATCCCAGGTATAGAAGTAAAACATGTATGACTATCCTTAACATTATATTGTAAAACTGGGCAGATCACAGCAGCCAAAGTTAAGCTACCTCCAAACTCACACTGAGTTTTTAAAACATATTATCAACGTCCACTGGTAATACTATCTACTATCATGAAGAGTATCTATAGCCACAACAGGTATATAGTTGAAACCATGTTACATTTCAAAGAGTGAAAATTCACGAAAGAAAATCAGTGTACTCCCCTTTGTCAAGACAGGTAATGCTGGTTGTGTAAGTCAGCTCGGAATACCTTTTTGCTTGCAAAGGGTCGCATTGAGATGACTGAAGTACTATTTCTATGGGACAATGATGTCTTTTCAATTACCTGTGAAGTGGTCCTGAAAAGCCCCATAATGTTGCTCCAAATTAATGCCGATAACCCAACTGGCATAAAAAGAAAATCAGTTCGGTCTCTCGCGTGGCGTCATGCTGAATACAAGTTTAAAAGCTCAAATACTCTTTAAATGGGTGATAAAAAAACCTCTCATTTACTTTTAAACTCACTTCTTCACAGCAAAACTACTTATTTCTGGCAAAGAAGTCCAAAGAAATCGGTACCAAATCACAAACCATCATCGTTAAGTTCTCATCACTTGACTACAATCCAGGTAGGAATCGGTGGATAGGTGGTTGCGTAAGTACATTACAAGAATAGGTGAAAGAAACGAAAACACGTGCAAATGAAACATTTAAAGCATCAGTGGAGATCCCAGGTAGAACTGGTCTTCCAGCAGGTCATGCTTGTGTCAAGAAGCGACTGAGGGGATCGGGTGGCCAGGCTCAGACGCTGCTTGATGTATGTCATGGTATCCCAGTTGCATAGATTGATAATCATGCGGTCAATCATTAGACTGTCTGGTCCAGACTCGATTGATTTCAGACAGCCGCCGGGTGGAAGATTGCTGACTGTGGCGCAAATCAAACAAACAAACATGCTATTTAATTCGCTACTGATCATGTGTGAGCAAGTTTACTGCTGATTTTATAACCGTTCACACTCATATGACTTCTCGAGAAGAGAACTTTCACTTTTGTTCTTAATGTTAACTGTGTAACATTCCAATAATTCCTGAATGTCTTACTTTCACTTTATAAATATCCGTACACGTCCAGCTCGATTCGGTAATAGACACGCCATATTACTGGAAAAGTATTGTGTGTAGGGTGAAAGCAAAACACAAAACTAACAATTTTCACAGTCTTCATCCTGAGTGAACTGAGTTGGTAAGAAAACCATCAATACATCTTTCTTCACAGGCATCAGAATGAGGCCGCCTTGAGTGTATGACGGTTCTGCTCGAGTGTATGACGGTTCTGCTGGAGGCGTCTTCTGTCGCCACGGTTGAACGTGCGCCGTCAGTCGGCAACAGTGGTGACACCATAAAGCACCTGCTCTCCTGACTCACAAACCCAGTGTCATATAGAGTCACGCCCTATTTCATTCAGCATAGAAGTAGTACAGGCAAACACATGTTCATCGTTGTGAATGACCTTGAACGGGAAGTGATATGGTATATCACCTCACCTCACGTCATCTCACCTCCCGTCATACAGCTGAGTGCGGGGTTAAACAGTGTAAGCATACTATTTTATTATGGTACACGGTATACTGTTCTGAAAACTGAAGGGTATTCAAATCACAAGAATCAAATTATGCAAGAAAAAATTGTACATGGAAATGATCGATAGAACACCCTGGGAACCATTTTATGTCAAAACGCACGTGTGCGGATCTAAATTATAGCATCGTCAATGAGAGCATGTGTGTTTAACAACTTTAATTCATGCAACACGAGTCTGTTGTCGATGTCAAAACGATCACCTGCTGCTATACTTGATTCAAATAATCATGATTATTGTGACCAAAATACTCAATCATTACACGCAGTCTGTTTGGTATGTCGCATTATCGTAAAGAATATTCAGAGACATGGGGTGAGTCTCGTGGTAGTTTCAGGAAAGGGGAGAGTGGTGACGAATACATTAACTCATGAGACTTCCTTTGGGTAATGTAAGTTTACCCCATGTATCACATATATTGATGATGCTATTTAAAATCCATTGGTCTTAGACTAGTATGTTGTATCACTGAACAATATTTATTGTTTTTATGTATTCTTACTCCTGCTGCTCATTAGTGGTGGTCCGATTAATTGAAATAATTGAAGATTGGTCGCAATGACTAAACGAACAAGCAATCCATCATGTTTTCTCACTTTTATTCCCACTTAATCTACTCCTATTTGCAGACACTACGTTTCCTTTTCGGTTGCCCCAAATGGCTGGGAGATTGCTGTGTGCAGCGTTAAACAACAAACAAACCAACCAGAACAAGGTTTCAGGAAAACGTTCGTATGTACTGTAAACTCACTCACTAGGTCATGTATGTAAGTATGTACTGTAAACTCACTCACTACGTCATTTATGTAAGTGTGTACTGTAAACTCACTCACTACGTCGTGTATGTAAGTATGTACTGTAAACTCACTCACTACGTCATGTATGTAAGTGTGTACTGTAAACTCACTCACTAGGTCCTGTATGTACGTATGTACTGTAGACTGACACACTACGTCATATATGTAAGTGTGTACTGTAAACTCACTCATTAAGACATGTATGTAAGTGTGTATGTAAACTCACTCACTCCGTCATGTATGTAAGTGTGTACTGTAGAATGACCCTCTACCTCTTGTATGTAAGTGTGTACTGTAAACTGGTTCATTACGTCTTGTCTGTAAGTCTATACTGTAGGATGAGCCACTACGTCATGTATGTAAGTGTGTACTATAGACTCGCTCACAACGTCTTGTATGTAAGTGTGTACTGTAGACTGACCCACTAAGTCATGTATGTAAGTGTGTACTGTAGAATGACCCTCTAAATCATGTATGTAAGTGTGTACTGTAAACTGACCCACTATGTCATGTATGTAAGTGTGTACTGTAGAGTCACCGACTATGTCATTTATGTAAGTGTGTACTCTAGACTCACCCACTACGTCATGTATGTTAGTGTGCACTGTAGACTGACCCACTACGTCATGTATGTAAGTGTGTACTGTAGACTGACCCACTACGTCATGCATGTGAGTTAGTACTATAGAGTGACCTTCTATGTCATGTGTGTAAGTGTGTGTTCTAGACTGACCAACTACGTCATGTATGTAAGTGTGTACTGTTCACTGACCCACAAAGTCATTTATGTAAGTGTGTACTGTAAACTCACTCCCTAGGTCATGTATGTAAGTATGTACTGTAAACTCATTCACTACGTCATTTATGTAAGTGTGTACTGTAAACTCACTCACTACGTCGTGTATGTCAGTATGTACTGTAAACTCACACACTAAGTCATGTATGTACGTATGTACTGTAGACTGACACACTACGTCATGTATGTAAGTGTGTACTGTAAACTTACCCGCTACGTCATGTATGTAAGTGTATACTGTAAACTCACTCATTAAGACATGTATGTAAGTGTGTACTGTAGACTCACTCACTGCTTCATGTATGTAAGTGTGTACTGTACAATGACCCTTTACCTCATGTATGTAGGTGTGTACTGTAAACTGACCAACTATGTCATGTATGTAAGTGTGTACTGTAAACTGGCTCACTACGTCTTGTATGTAAGTCTATACTGTAGGATGAGCCACTACGTCTTGTATGTAAGTGTGTACTGTAGACTGACCCACTAAGTCATGTATGTAAGTGTGTACTGTAGAATGACCCTCTACCTCATGTATGTAAGTGTGTACTGTAGACTGACCGACTACGTTATGTATGTAAGTGCGTACTGTAGACCGACACACTACGTTATGTATGTAAGTGTGTTGTGTAGACTGACCCACTACTTCATGTAAGTTAGTGAGTACTGTAGACTGACCCACTACGTTATGTATGTAAGTGTGTAGTTTAGACTGATCCACTGTATCATGTATGTAAGTGTGTACTGTAGACTGACCCACTACGTTATGTATGTAAGTGTGTACTGTAGACTGACCCACTACTTCATGTAAGTTAGTGAGTACTGTAGACTGACCCACTACGTTATGTATGTAAGTGTATACTGTAGACTGACCCATTACGTTATGTATGTAAGTGTGTACTGTCGACTGACCCGCTACCTCATGTATGTAAGTGTGTACAGTAGGTTGACCCACTACGTGA
Organism: Haliotis rubra; assembly: GCF_003918875.1. NCBI lineage: Eukaryota > Metazoa > Mollusca > Gastropoda > Lepetellida > Haliotidae > Haliotis > Haliotis rubra. The sequence goes on from NW_025766869.1 coordinate 50,601, forward strand.
TGTATGTTAGTGTGTACTGTAGACTGACCCACTACGGCACGTATGTTAGTGTGTACTGCAGACTGACTCACTACGTTATGTATGTAAGTGCGTACTGTAGACCGACACACTACGTTATGTATGTAAGTGTGTTGTGTAGACTGACCCACTACTTCATGTAAGTTAGCGAGTACTGTAGACTGACCCACTACGTTATGTATGTAAGTGTGTAGTTTAGACTGATCCACTGTATCATGTATGTAAGTGTGTACTGTAGACTGACCCACTACGTTATGTATGTAAGTGTGTACTGTAGACTGACCCACTACTTCATGTAAGTTAGTGAGTACTGTAGACTGACCCACTACGTTATGTATGTAAGTGTATACTGTAGACTGACCCATTACGTTATGTATGTAAGTGTGTACTGTCGACTGACCCGCTACCTCATGTATGTAAGTGTGTACAGTAGGTTGACCCACTACGTGATGTATATTAGTGTGTACTGTAGACTGACCCACTACGGCACGTATGTTAGTGTGTACTGCAGACTGACTCACTACGTCACGTATGTAAGTGTGTACTGTAGACTGACCCACTACGTCATGTATGTAAGTGTGTACTGTAAACTCACCCACTACGTCATGTATGTAAGTGTGTACTGTAGTTTGACCTACTACGTCATGTGTGTAAGTGTGTACTGTACACTGATTCACTACGTCATGTATATTAGTGTGTGCTGTAGACTGAACGACTACATCATGTATGTTAGTGTGTACTGCAGACTGACCCACTACGTTATGGATGTAACTGTGTACCGTATACTAATCCACTGTCTCTAGTATGTAATTATAGACTGTAGGCTGACCCACTACGTTCTGAATGTAAGTGTGTACTGTAGACTGACACACTACGTCATGTATGTAAGTGTGTATTGTAGACTGACCCACTACGTTATGTATGTAAGTGTGTACTGTAGACTGACCCACTACATTATGTATGTTAGTGTGTACTGTAGACTGACCGACTACGTTATGTATGTAAGTGCGTACTGTAGACCGACACACTACGTTATGTATGTAAGTGTGTAGTGTAGACTGACCCACTACTTCATGTAAGTTAGCGAGTACTGTAGACTGACCCACTACGTTATGTATGTAAGTGTGTAGTTTAGACTGATCCACTGTATCATGTATGTAAGTGTGTACTGTAGGCTGATCCATTGCTTCATGTATGTAAGTGTGTACTGTAGAATGACACACTACGTCATGTATGTAAGTGTGTACTGTAGACTGACCCACTACTTCATGTAAGTTAGTGAGTACTGTAGACTGACCCACTACGTTATGTATGTAAGTGTATACTGTAGACTGACCCATTACGTTATGTATGTAAGTGTGTACTGTCGACTGACCCGCTACCTCATGTATGTAAGTGTGTACAGTAGGTTGACCCACTACGTGATGTATGTTAGTGTGTACTGTAGACTGACCCACTACGGCACGTATGTTGGTGTGTACTGCAGACTGACTCACTACGTCATGTATGTAAGTGTGTACTGTAGACTGACCCACTATGTCATGTATGTAAGTGTGTACTGTAAACTGACCCACTACGTCATGTATGTAAGTGTGTACTGTAGAGTCACCGACTATGTCATTTATGTAAGTGTGTACTCTAGACTCACCCACTACGTCATGTATGTTAGTGTGCACTGTAGACTGACCCACTACGTCATGTATGTAAGTGTGTACTGTAGACTGACCAACTACGTCATGCATGTGAGTTAGTACTGAAGACTGACCTTGTATGTCATGTGTGTAAGTGTGTGTTCTAGACTGACCAGCTACGTCATGTATGTAAGTCTGGACTGTAGACTGACACACTACGTTAAGGAAATAACTCTGTACTGTAGACTGCTCCGCTGCCTCGTGTATGTAAGTGTGGACTGTAGGCTGACCCACTACGTTCTGGATGTTAGTGTGTACTGTAGACTGACCCACTACGTCATGTATGTTAGTGTGTACTGTAGACTGACCCACTGCGTCACGTATGTAAGTGTGCAGTTTAGACTGATACATTACATCATGTGTGTTGCAAGTGTGTTCTGTTGGCTGATCGACTGCTTCATGTTTGTAAGTGTGTAGTGTACGCTGACAAACTACCTCATGTATGTTAGTTTGTAGTGTAGACTGACCCGTTACGTTATGTAGGTAAGTGTGTACTGTAGACTGACCCACTGCGTCATTTATGTTAGTGAGTACTGGAGACTGACCCACTACGTCATGTATGTAAGTGTGTACCGAAGACTGACCCACAACGTCATGTATTTTAGTGTGTACTGCAAACTGACCTACTACGTCATGTATGTTAGTGAGTACTGTAGAGTGATCCACTACGTCATGTATGTAAGCTTGTATTGAAAACTGACCATTACGTCATGTATGTTAGTGTGTACTGTAGAGTGACCCACTACGTCATGTATGTACGTGTGTACTTTTGACTGACCCACTACCTCACGTTTGCGAGTGTGTCCTTTAGACTGACCCACTACGTCATGTATGCAAGTCTATACTGTAGACTGACCCACTACGTTATGTACGCAAGTGTGTACTCTAAATTGACCCACTAAGTCATGAATGTAAGTGTGTACTGTACACTGACCCACTGCATCATGTATGTAAGTGTGTACTATAGGCTGATCCACTGCCTCATGTATGTAAGTGTCTACTGTAGGCTGACCCACTACGCCTTGTTTGTTAGTAAGTACTGTAGAGTGACACACTACGTCATATGTTTACGTCTATACTGCAGACAGGCTCACTACGACTTGTATGTGAGTGTGTACTGAAGACAGACCCACTACGTCAAGTATGTTAGTTTGTACTTTAGACTGAACGACTACATCATGTATGTTATTGTGTACTGCAGACTGACCCACTACGTTATGGATGTAACTGTGTACCGTATACTAATCCACTGTCTCTAGTATGTAATTATAGACTGTAGGCTGACCCACTACGTTCTGAATGTAAGTGTGTACTGTAGACTGACACACTACGTCATGTACGTAAGTGTGTATTGTAGACTGACCCACTACGTTATGTATGTAAGTGTGTACTGTAGACTGACCCACTACATCATGTATGTTAGTGAGTACTGTAGACTGACCGACTACGTTATGTATGTAAGTGCGTACTGTAGACTGACACACTACGTTATGTATGTAAGTGTGTAGTGTAGACTGACCCACTACTTCATGTAAGTTAGTGAGTACTGTAGACTGACCCACTACGTTATGTATGTAAGTGTGTAGTTTAGACTGATCCACTGTATCATGTATGTAAGTGTGTACTGTAGGCTGATCCATTGCTTCATGTATGTAAGTGTGTACTGTAGACTGACCCACTACGTTATGTAAGTTAGTCAGTACTGTAAACTGACCCACTACGTCATGTATGTAAGTGCGTACTGTAGACTGACCCACTACGTTATGTATGTAAGTGTGTACTGTTGACTGACCCACTACTTCATGTAAGTTAGTGAGTACTGTAGACTGACCCACTACGTTATGTATGTAAGTGTATACTGTAGACTGACCCATTACGTTATGTATGTAAGTGTGTACTGTCGACTGACCCGCTACCTCATGTATGTAAGTGTGTACAGTAGGTTGACCCACTACGTGATGTATGTTAGTGTGTACTGTAGACTGACCCACTACGGCACGTATGTTAGTGTGTACTGCAGACTGACTCACTACGTCATGTATGTAAGTGTGTACTGTAGACTGACCCACTACGTGATGTATGTAAGTGTGTACTGTAAACTCACTCACTACGTCATGTATGTAAGTGTGTACTGTAAACTCACTCACTACGTCATGTATGTAAGTGTGTACTGTAGTTTGACCTACTACGTCATGTATGTACGTGTGTACTTTTGACTGACCCACTACCTCACGTTTGCGAGTGTGTCCTTTAGACTGACCCACTACGTCATGTATGCAAGTCTATACTGTAGACTGACCCACTACGTTATGTACGCAAGTGTGTACTCTAAATTGACCCACTAAGTCATGAATGTAAGTGTGTACTGTACACTGACCCACTGCATCATGTATGTAAGTGTGTACTATAGGCTGATCCACTGCCTCATGTATGTAAGTGTCTACTGTAGGCTGACCCACTACGCCTTGTTTGTTAGTAAGTACTGTAGAGTGACACACTACGTCATATGTTTACGTCTATACTGCAGACAGGGCCCACTACGACATGTATGTGAGTGTGTACTGAAGACAGACCCACTACGTCAGAGTATGTTAGTTTGTACTTTAGACTGACCGACTACGTCATGTATGTTAGTGTGTACTGCAGACTGACCCACTACGTTATGGATGTAACTGTGTACCGTATACTAATCCACTGTCTCTGGTATGTAATTATAGACTGTAGGCTGACCCACTACGTTCTGAATGTAAGTGTGTACTGTAGACTGACACACTACGTCATGTATGTAAGTGTGTACTGTAGACTGACCCACTACGTTATGTATGTAAGTGTGTACTGTAGACTGACCCACTACATCATGTATGTTAGTGTGTACTGTAGACTGACCGACTACGTTATGTATGTAAGTGTGTACTGTAGACTGACCACTACGTTATGTATGTAAGTGTGTGCGTGTACTGTAGACTGATCCACTACTTCATGTATGTTAGCGAGTACTGTAGACTGACCCACTACGTTATGTATGTAAGTGTGTAGTTTAGACTGATCCACTGTATCATGTATGTAAGTGTGTACTGTAGGCTGATCCACTGCTTCATGTATGTAAGTGTGTACTGTAGACTGACCCACTACGTTATGTAAGTTAGTCTGTACTGTAAACTGACCCACTACGTCATGTATGTAAGTGCGTACTGTAGACTGACCCACTACGTTATGTATGTAAGTGTGTACTGTTGACTGACCCACTACTTCATGTAAGTTAGTGAGTACTGTAGACTGACCCACTACGTTATGTATGTAAGTGTGTAGTTTAGACTGATCCACTGTATCATGTATGTAAGTGTGTACTGTAGGCTGATCCATTGCTTCATGTATGTAAGTGTGTACTGTAGACTGACCCACTACGTTATGTATGTAAGTGTGTACTGTCGACTGACCCGCTACCTCATGTATGTAAGTGTGTACAGTAGGTTGACCCACTACGTGATGTATGTTAGTGTGTACTGTAGACTGACCCACTACGGCACGTATGTTAGTGTGTACTGCAGACTGACTCACTACGTCATGTATGTAAGTGTGTACTGTAGACTGACCCACTACGTCATGTATGTAAGTGTGTACTGTAAACTCACTCACTACGTCATGTATGTAAGTGTGTACTGTAGTTTGACCTACTACGTCATGTTTGTAATTGTGTACTGTTCACTGATTCACTACGTCATGTATATTAGTGTGTGCTGTAGACTGACCCACTACGTCATGTATGTAAGTGTGTACTGTAAACTGACCCACTACGTCATGTATGTAAGTGTGTAATGTAGAGTCACCCACTACGTCATGTATGTAAGTGTGTACTCTAGACTGACCCACTACGTCATGTATGTAAGTGTGTACTGTAGACTGACCCACTACGTCATGTATGTTAGTGTGTACTGTAGACTGACCCACTACTTTATGGATGTAAGTGTGTACTGAAGACTGACCCACTACGTCTTGTATGTGAGTGTGTACTATACACTGACCCACTACGTCATGTATGTAGGTGTGTACTGTAGACTGACACACTACAACACGTATGTGTGTACTGTAGACTGACCCTCTACGTCATGCATGTGTGTACTGTAGACTGACCCACTACGTCATGTATGTAAGTGTGTACTGTAGACTGACTCTTACGTCATGTATGTAAGTGTGTACTGTAGACTGACCCATTACGTCGTGTATGTAAGTGTGTACTGTAGACTGACCCACTACGTCATGCATGTGTGTACTGTAGATCGACCCACTACGTCATGTATGTAAGTGTGTACTGTAGACCGACCCACTACCTCATGTATGTAAATGTGTACTGTAGTCTGACCAACTACGTCATGTATGTAAGTGTGTACTGTATAGTGGTGGCCCGATTAATTCAAATAATCGGAGATTGGTCGCAATGACTTTACGACCGAGCAAAAACAATTCTGGAACACTTGTTTTCATTAACAATATATTTCACAAGGTTGGTTTTGACTGTTACATTTCATAAGCACTACAAGCTCGTTCCAAGACATGATTGAATATATCTTAAAGACTCTAAGAAATATATGTTCCTTACATACTTGTCATCCTTTAAAGATATGACATTTTGCACCAAAAACACCCAAAGAACTACATGTTGTTTTTCCTTATTTGAGCATTAACAAAAATAACCAGGAACATTTCACAAATGACGATAACCAATTATTTTCGATGATTGATCTGATGTTATGAACCAATCATCAATTATGAGATTTTAACCAATTCCCAAGACTAGTACTGTACACTGACCCACTTCGTCATAGATGTAAGTGTGTACTGTAGACTGACCAAATATGTCATGTATGTAAGTGTACTGTAGACTCACCCACTATGTGAAGTATACGTTCCTCGGTGAAGAAAATTTACTGAATGGAATAGAATTAACTAAAGCTGATAAAAATTGGAATATAATATATTAGGACATAAATAAGGTATAGCAAGAAGACAAAGTAATCAATATTCCCCGCAATGGCAAAATTATGAGTTTGTCATACGTATAATTATGCATTGAACTGCATACTATTATTCTGACTAGAATATTTTCCAAGATACAATAATAGTAAATCAAGTAAATCATGTAGTTTATTCAGTACTTTGTCCACATGCCCTTTTTTTACAACACGATAGAATACAATTGGGTTACAAGTGGGACCTGGTATTAAATACATTTTTTAGATATAATGCAACAGATTTAATAACGTTCATATTTGTACTATTTAACAAGTTTATCATACTTTGAGTACCAATGGCAGAATTGTTTGGCAAAAATCTAGTCCTTAGAGATGAATATTTACTACAAACAAGTAATACATGAAGCTCATCTTCCCTACCACAATAACAATGAGGACAAATTATATCTAAGTGAATTACACCATTCTCACACCTTTTCCTGATTATAACAAAATCATGGAGTGATTTTCTCATTTTATAAAAAGCTCTTCTCCAGTCTCTATCCTTTAGCTATGTTATATAAATTTCCGGTAGTAGAAGGGATAACTTCACTTGTTTATAGTGCTCAAGAAAAGATGAATTATTGATTTAATAATGCCAGTCTTGTAAGAACATATCAATTAGGCGCTGCTTGAAGATGTAGAGAAACTGTTTCGGATCACCAACATCTTGAGCCGGCAAAACATAGGAATATCCAATCACAAACAATAAACTTCGTACATTAGGTGTGTCTTCCATCCTCGTCCAGTTGTTTCAACAATAAATAACAACTGTGTCGATATCTCCGTGTGTCTTGTCTTAGAAGACGAAGCCAATATTTAATTACTTTACATTGGACACAAACATGCATGGTGTAACACCCAGTTTATCCAAGGATCGCTTTATTTGCCGCAATCTTCCCAACTCCTAAAATTCTCTTGAAGTACGATGTATAAAATTTCTCGATAGATTCCTGGTAAGCAGAACCCCGTACCTCAGATGAGTACAGTAGTATTGGAGATATCTTGGTGTCAAACAATTTGTACGCTATGGAGAATGGTAAGTCTTTACACTGTCTGAATAGCTGATATAAAGGTAAGACAGCTTTTCTCGCCTGCGACACCAGTGTTTGGCAAGCTTTGGACCATTTTAATACGCAGGAGAATGACAAACCAAGATATTTGTAATAGGTTACAATCTTTATAGATTTCCCACATACTGTCCATGATTCATTCTTTGCAACAATTCCATCTTTCCTAAATACGATAATGTAAGTTTTGTCCATGTTAATCACCAGTCCCCATTTAGCACAATACTCTGTTATAAAGGTAAGCTGTCTATGTAGTCCAACAACAGTATACGAGAATGTAATAATGTCGTCAGCAAACAATAGTAGCATAATGTCTTCAACAAACGAGGAAACAAACACTCCATGTTCACAAGTAGAATTAATATCACGTACCAGTTCGTTGATGAAAAATATGAACAATAAGGGACATAATATACATCCTTGCCTAACACTAGATGACGTTGGAAATGCAGGGGTTTTCTGGCCATCCACTTTGACGCAAGCTATAACATGACTGTACATACTCTTAATGCTGTTATATAGTTTACCATGGCAGAAGATAGAGTAATTTCTTCCTTGGGATAAAGCCAAACGATTTTTTGAAGTCAACAAAAGCCGCGTAAACTTTGTTTGGAGTGAAAATGTACCGATGAATTTCACTTTAAACAAAAACTAAACCAAGTAAAGTGAAATTAAGATTGAGAATCCTCAAAAAAATTTTAAGTGAAAATTTCAATCTAAATTTTTTATTCAACTGAGGATAAAAGTTGTTTAACAAACGATCGTAGATTCAAATCGCTATTACATCCCGACCCATCAACACCCGAGTCAAAGAACATCGCACCTCTGTTGCTAATTCCGACACCAAATCAGCTATCTCTGACCACATCAAAGCCAACCCCAATCATCAAATAGAGTGGTCCGACATCACCATTCTCGCCAACAACCAAACGGACTTCACTAAACGCAAGCTCACAGAAGCCATTCACATCAAACGCCACAAGCCTACCATCAACCGTGACCAAGGATACTTCATTCCATCTGCTTATGATCCACTCCTCCACCAAGCCCAGTCTATTGTATAAACATCGCATCCATTGTATAAACATCTCATTGTAACTACATCTCTGGCTTCCACTCACTATCCTTTATGTACTTACTGGCTTCATCAGCTTACTGCTTAGCCAATCATGGCAATTATGTTGTTTCCTTTGTCTATTATGTTGTTTCATTGTTATATACAGTATATATATGCAGCTCCTACACTTCATGTACCACTCTTGCTTGACAACGGTACAAGAATCTGTATCGAAACGTCGCACTCACGAAAATAAAGAAGTTGTTATCCATAAAACTTGTTATATATTGTACGTCTCAACTTCTAAAATGCCACTCAAACAAGTTATCACTATAGGTATTCTAAACTCATATCACACAAAACAGTAAAGAGTGAGACAGACAGAAGCTTTGTTTGGCGATATGTTTACATTTATGTGTTCACAGAGAGAACGTAAACAGGTAACTTCTACGTCCGCTTCAATCACTGAACACAGTTTCAAGACACTGGCTGTGTGGGGAAGGTTGTCTCGTGTCTCGAGGGGGACGGATATTTGTGAACGAAGTGCGTAAATCGCTACGCTATTATTCTTATCAAGACATATGAAATGCATCCATTCTGACAATAATCCACAATGATTCCACCTGATGTATAGTAAAGATGATTTGCACTATGTTCAAGCATAGGATCATCTTGATGATCAAAGTAAAGCCACCATTCTCCACTTTTTCATACGGAACAGTGTTTTAAATACTCCTCATGTGTTTAAATATATTGGATGATGAAATTTCAGAACATCGGGAACCTGTTCCATGTAGTTCCTTTCATTAACACCAGAGACGGGTTAGCCCATTCTTGTCAAAAGTCCTAAACAGACATGAACGTGGTTTTTTTGCATGAATCAATAAACCTTCATTCTTCATGTATGATTTCCCATCCTAAATTTTCACCTTAAGGAGGTTGTATACAAAATGTCAAGAACTTGCTAGATTTGATATCACGTTGTAGACAAATGTGTCCCGAATCTAATTATGTAATAAAAGTAACAAGTCACCACGGCATTTGTTTGACAAGTGGCGACCCCTTGTGGCACCATCTGTAAAAACTAATATGTCAATAAAAGTTCTCTTAAAAGTACATTGTTTACTTTTTTTATTCAGTATGTGGTTTTTTTATAAAGATATTTCAGTATTGATATGAAATGAAGCAGGAAAATCAATTTTCAAGGCAGTATGTAGGATTTGACACATTATTTAACTTCCCAAAAAACAGGAATTAAAAAATAACATTGATTCATTAATGAAAACATGATTTTTTATGAAATGAATTTTATATAGTAAATTCACACTAGATTGATATTTAAAAAAATATAAAAATATGTTACCAGAGGGTATCAACATTATCGCCAATTAGAACAGCATACCCAAATTAATGTGATAAGGGGAGATAACTCTTGCCCATGTTTACCTCAGTATAAATGCTTGTGTGGCCAAAATATCATAAAGTATGATCAGAAGAAAGATAAAGGGAAATAACTGCGTAACATAAAAACTAACACTGACTGACTGAGTTTGGTTTTACGCCGCTTTTAGCAATATTCCAGCAACATCACGGCGGGTAAAAACTAACAGATACGCGCTCCTACTGTCACATCCCGTCGCATACGGTATGCGCACAAACAAAGGTATCCAACCTCTTCACTAAGAAAGTGTAATCCCAAAATCCCAAATATACCATATGTTACATTTGACCACTTTCTAAATGTCTAAATGTGTAATCATAGCTTTCGGCCAATTAACAGTTATCAGAGGGGTACAAAGAGCCCAAAGTCTAGACTACCAGTTGTCCGACTTCCATTTTGGTGGAAGTCGCGGCAGCTGAGCGGGTTAGTCAGCTGACTTTGTGTGCTGGCGATTAGGTGCCTGACTCTGAGGATGTCAGTTTGAATCCCGGATGGGGCTTAACTCTAAAAAGTACTAGAATTTGTACTTTACTAAGAAAGTGTAATCCCAAATATAACATATGTTACTCTTTAATGTTAAGCGAAATGCAGTCAGCAGAGGACATTTTCCATTTGCTTAGGTGCATTAGAGATGATGGACATATCATTCACATTTTACAGAAAAACACATTGTCCTAATAACTTGTTTTTTAGTCAAGGATTTTCCACTACCGGTCTGGTCAAGTCATTCCATATATGTTATGATAGACATTCAGAGTAATTTACTAAATATGGCATTTTGTCAGTCAACAAGTTTTCACACATTACCACACATTACGCCATCTCCTTGGTGATCATAACCCCATGACGTTGGTCACTGTTCAGTTTACTGATCACTGGATTATCTGGTCCAGGCCGCCTTCAAAGGGTATGATTATTTCTCAGTGCCCATTTTAAAAATAAATGTGCGATGGCGGGTGCTACTGATAGTGCTGAACATGATCATCACATATTGCATATGGTGCCATTGCTGATTTTCAGCTAGTCATTGGCTATACTGAAAACGTTTTCAATTGTAAGCTCACATTGTGTAAGACATTAGGTATGTATATATGTATATACAGAGGAGCAAGAAAGAAAGAGAAGAGATAGAGGAGGTGTGAGATAGAGTGTGTGGGGAGAAAACGATTTATACCCTAGATACCTTTTGTAAAATCAATATAAAGTAAGCAGGTTATGACGAAGATACATAATAGAACATTAGATACGGGTCTAAGTTTAGTAACACAGCGACCACGGGAACTTCAAGTTCTTTTCATACATGAATACACCTGCGTAGTACAACGACTTGGGTCACATTGGAGATATACTACTGCTGCTACCAGACATCCTTCAGTGGTGGACAAGTTTAGTCATATACAGAAGCATAACAATTGTCCACACCATCATACAAGTATAACCGAAAAGTATAACGGCTTGGGTATGAGTTAGAATGGGTCTTTAGCAACCCATGCTTGTTGTAAGAGGCGACTTACGGGGTCGGGTGGTTGCTGCGTAAAGTGAAGTTCCTGTTGTTGATCATTGGTCCAAAACTCGATTATTTACAGACTGCCGCCATATAGTTGGAATGTTGCTTAGTGCGACGTTAAACAAACAAAACAACGGCTTGGGTCACACTGAAGTATAATGTGTCCCGTGCAATGATATCTTCCTTACCACTCACTTCTACTGCTGCATTTGCAGGGGTCAAATAACTGAAGCATTTACATTTTCAGCAGCGTTCCATCTGCATCGTGGTGGTATGATTATTGTCTAGTCAGCCTATCGGATGCTGGTGACACGAACAACAAATTAACTCCAAAGAAGCCCCTGTTGGTGTTTTATTAGACTAAAGCTTAGTCAGTGAATATATATAATTTTGATAGTAACAAATAAACCCATTTAAAATGAAAAGAAGCCTCAGTGACGGAGCCTTGCTTCATTTAGGGCCTTAGTTTTGTAGGGAGGGCAAGGCAGTAGGAAGAATAATGTGGTTCAGGGACCGTGAGACAGACTAGTGTTTTATATGTTGAGGTTCCCATCAACAGAACACTATTGCCACGCCTAGTATTCGCCACATAAACAAACTGCATAAAAATAGAATTTACTTACAAGTGATGAATTTAGAACGTCCTCTCCTCCTTCGGATGTGCACTGTGCCTGAATACCCTGCAACATAGTTTCCATGGTAACACATGAATGTGTTTTTGTAGACTGCTATCACATGTGCTCTACAGTGAAAAGGGTTGGTGAGTCAGTGAGTTTTGATTATGGTCGCTTTGAACATTGTTTGGTTAGGATCACAGGAATATGACACGCGTAAGGGGCGCAATTCTACTCAAGTAGCGGAGGTGCTGTAGTCGACATTGACAACCCATGTCAAAACATGAAATTAAGAAGCACATAATTAGGTGAACTGCACATCTCATATTGTCCTTTAGAATGCAGTAAAGTATATTATGTCATTCTGAGTACTTGCTACACTGTTACATGTCACAGTACGTTTTAAACTGCGTGGGAACCAGATATTACAAAGTCGAAATAATGCCAATTAAAAAGAACAGGCCTTCGGGGTAACATATTTATTTTTTCACAATATAAAGTAGGTTTGAGGCAACTGGTTGTGACGTGTCGCAAATTGGTAGCCCATTAAAGAGACGCAGTATTCTACTGAACATAACAGTTGTATAGCATCTGTTACCTGTCAATGTAATGCACGGATGACACATAACGAAACTTAGTTACTATACGTATGACTCAGAGAAGATTACAACAACAAAACAACTCCCCATGTACTTACCTTTCAGGCACAAACCACGCTCAGGTGTCTCTAAAGGGGCGAACGCTCCGAGTATGAACTGAAAATAAACGATGAAAGATCGTCAGATTGTATGAGTGACATGCATGAACCTAAATACGTTTGTGGAAATGAAGAATCAGAGCTAAATTGAATTTCGATTTGTTCTATAATATGGAGCTTACATTGTCATTTAGGGATATTTGTATGACATTCAACTTACATGTTTAGCCGCTTGAAAAACGTCCTGTGACTTCAACTTTTCAGGTTCCACTTCCTGTGGTGTCAGCTGTTCAGATGCGACTTCCTGTGATGTTAGCTGTTCAGGTCGGAGTCCTTGTGATTTAGATGTACGGGAGACAGTTCCTGCTGAAAAAAAACCCCGTTTCAACTGTATTTCAATACATAAAGGCAATAATGTCTCATTACTTATTACTTAATGATATATCAACGAGTGGTGCGATAATTCAGTTGAAAGTAGAAATATGAGGTAATCAATTTGGTATTTGATCTGCTTTTCACGACCTAACCCAGTTATTATCTTGTACCTGTGATACGATGAATGATCTCCCCAAGCTGATGCCACCGTCCTTCATGTACCTGAAACAACAACGCCCACATCATAAATACTAGATTATAACATTCGACTTACTGAGTAGCTGTGTGTATCACGCCTATATCTAATGACATATCTTCTTTCTTACAATACAAGCCATGAATGACTTTCAGCATAAACAGCCTGTAAAACTTTTTCTCAGAAAACATTTTCATCAGTGTGTTAGATATGTTCTTTTCACAAAAGCAATACATTACCTTCCTGGTGTTTTCCTCTTTTAAGGTCAATTGCATATTCCATTTCTGGAGATCTGAAGAGGAAAATACAAACACATGTTGATAAGAATCAAGCCAAATAAAATATGATACTATACCATTTGATGAAGGTAAGTCAGCATGTAATAACAAGAGATATCTAACACGATCAGCAATAATAATAATAAGACATGCAAGACATGCAATATAATAACTTAACGTGTATATTGAACACCGAACCGTGATGTAAGAATTGGGTTCTAAGGCACAAATTACCAACACGCGTAACTCATTTTCTTGTGCTTTTCGACAGAGAGAAGATACTCTCTTCGCTTGTGGGGGAATGGCGTTTGTGACACAGGAGTTGGTTTCAAACTCCTCAGTGTGTACACACGATACACACAGCTTGTTTCAGAGGCTACAAGACACTACAAAAACAATAGATTTTGAGAGATTATCAGTGCAGATGGAACTTATAAGATTCAATTAAAGATGTAACTCGTGTGAGGAATATGTAAAATATGTATTTGAGTTATATTCTATCTCCCGAGTACATAGAGAATCTCACCCAAGTGTCTTCTGATATCAATTATATCAAGACGAGTTGATAAAGTTACAAATATCCGAGGCTTGCCGAGGATATTTTTACCTTTATCAACGAGTTTTGATATATTTGATATCAGAAGACACGAGGGTGAGATTCTATTTATCATCCAAAATCACTCTTCATTAATTTTCAATGCAAAATGTACATCTCTGAACATGGTACTGCCATTAGACTTGCAGTGCAGCGATGTCATAGCATTGTGACGTCATCAAGTACATGACGTCATTGCATTGTCAGGGCATTGTACAAAATCTACTGTCAAAACGATATCTCCTAGGAGATATCGTTTGATCTCACACAAGCGATATCTCCTGTGGAACACAGTTTTGGATGATAAAATGAAATCTTAGAAGGAAGTTCTTAAGATTAGGAGAAGTGTTCTGTTTTTAACATTTTTGGAAAAATCTCGTTATCCTGTAAAGTAGGTTGTTTGTCTGGTATGTCATCCACGTCGAGACAGGAGGCAAGTCCACCAAATGTGTCGATAAGTTCCTCCAGATCTCTCTGGCCTTGAAAGGAAAGAAGGATTTTCGTATCTTGTGTGTCATCTTCTGGAAGCTTCATCTTCAGATTTTCATCACTTTTCGTATGCTGTACATCTGTGAGAGTAATGAGCTCCTCTCGTCTTGTAGATGCAAGTGTTCTCTGGGTGTAGTCTATCGCCGATACTATTGAAGTATGGACGTCATGTAAAGTGTCATGTTTCTCTTGAACCATTCTGTATGGGGATTGTAGACTCGCTTGAATTTCCTCCATGAGTTGTCTCTGTCGATGAAGAAGCTTTACAGCAACACTTTTGCAAACTTTAGTCGCAATTTGTTCTAGTCTTCTCTGCGTAGTTTTCACTTCAGTTTGGTGACTTGTGACAGTTTGCATCCTGCTGGTCACATCTTTCAGTTTATGTTGCTGCTTCTTCACTTGCTCCTCCAGCTGACCCTTTGCTACGTCATAGGCCTGATTCAAGTCTTCATTCTTGTGCTTGTTGTGGGCCCCAAGTTCACATACACGACAGATTGCCTTCTTACACGTGTAGTCATACAGCTGCAGTGTGTTGGCAGGATGGTCCCTGCAATTACGTTCCTTCAGGCACTGCTTCAAAGGGATATTCTCTGCCCGGTTGATCGCAGTTACTCTGTGATTTCGATTCCGTTTTCTTTTGTCGTTAAGTTTATGACAGTCAGAGCAGAACTTTTATCACATTCGCTACAGTACATCACATGCTTTACATCATGATCGTGTTCGGTGTAGTTGCATTTCGTGTAACCATCAACGTTGACTTTATAGGCAGTTTCATTGCGTCTGACATGATGTACTGTTGTCTGCTCCATGGTGAAGTCACGACCACAGGAAGGACAGTGTATGCAGTTCCCTTCCGCCTGTGTAGCTAGGTGATCAAGGCATGGCTTGCAGGCAGAATGAAGGCATGGAAGAAGACGAAGCTGACTCTCATCACAACAGGACTCAGTTGATAGCTGGCACACTGTCTCAGTGGAATCAAACAGCATAAAAATGACACATTCACACACACTTTTGTTGTAATTAATGTTATTCTGTTTGATTGGCATTTAGAAGTTGGTGACTAATAAGAAAGTAAGAATATTTATGGATAACAACTTCTTTATTATATATGATGCGACGTTTCGGTATGGATTCTTATACCGTTGTCAAGCAAGAGTGAAGTACTACTGCTGGTACAGGAAGGTCGATGACACGTTTGTCATCCTTCGGCAAGACCAAGACCCAGCAGCCCTCCTGCAACACCTCAACCAACAGCACCCCCGGGTCCAATTCACCTTAGAAACAGAATCCAGTGGTCAACTTCCCTTTCTAGATGTCCTTGTAACCAGAACTCCAGCCAACAAGATCCGTACCAGTGTCTATAGAAAGCCAACCCACTCCGACCAATACACTCATTTTGACTCCAACCACCCTTTGAGAACCAAAACTGGCATTATCTCCACCCTCACCAGACGAGCCATCAACCTTTCCTCCACCAGTCCACTACAGAAATACAGCACCTCCGCCATGTTTTCACCAAGTTCAACCACTACCCGTCGAAACTAGTCGATAAAATTATCAGCACCACACTCCACCCAACAAGAAAACCGGCCTCCAACAAACCTGAACCAGCACCTATTCGTATCTCCCTCCTTCATAGGGAAAACCTCTCACCACATCAGCCGTCTCCTCAAGCGAGAAGCAGGCATCGAAACCTACTTTACCAGCTCTACACCACTAAAACCCTACTGAAAGCGAATGGCAAGAACACCTCTAAACGACAACATCAACCCAAAGGTGTTGTCTATAAAATCAACTGTGACTGTGGCGGAGGCCTATGTAGGCGAAACCTCCCGGCCCATCAACATCCGAATCAAAGAACACTTATCATCTACCACTAAATCTGATAGAAAATCGGCATTATCAGACCACATCATCAACTGCCCCAATCACAACATAATTTGGGACAATGTGGACATATTATCCAAAACCACCAGGACTTCACCAAAGGAAACTTGCAGAAGCAGTTCAAATCCGGAGACACAAGCCCTCAATCAGCAGAGACCAGGGATATCTCATCCCTTCTGCATACAATGACCTCATAAAAACAACAGATTAGAGCACCTCAGCCATCATTGTTAATTAATCTCATCAGCATGTATATTTTGTTTTTTACATCAACCACCATTGGCTTCCTATTGTCACTACATTATTGCCACCGTGCCTTGTTGTTATTGTTAATCCCCCTCATTCAGTCCTACATGTTGTTATTACTTAATCCCTGTTCATGTATATAAGCCTGTCCTGTGCTGTAGTACTTCACTCTTGCTTGACAACGTTATAAGAATCCATACCGAAACGTCGCATCATATATAATAAAGAAGTTGTTATCCATAAATATTCTTACTTTCTTAATGTTATTCTCTTACAGAAAACTCTTCGTAACGGTGTTTTGTCACTTTACTCAAAATCTACTAGTACAGTCATTTTCTAATTTAGCATGATGCATGATAATTGTTCCACCACTGTGAATATTGAATTTCATGAATTATGATTTAATAATTAAAAAGTGGTCTATATAACCTATCATTGTGTCAAGATACAATTACATCTTAAATGCCAAGGGAGTTAGGCGACTAATCGGAACAGCCACCTGGCCATGCAAATGTGCCAAATTAGAAAACGATTGTATTTATAGCTTTTGAGTAAAGTGACCAAAATAACGTCACGAAACGTTTTCTGCCAGACTACTCATATGCATGACGGATTATCGGTCTGCTTAATGTACCTCCATGCTGGACTTTCTCTGTATTGTCCACCCTGTCTGGAGACTGTGACCTTGGAACACCCACTAGAGCATCGTATGCCTCCTGTTCTTCCCGCAGTGTCTGAAATCACAGATATCACTGCATCTCATTTGACGTTTTATTATGATGTTGTGCATGGATTTGTTCTTCCTTATTTTAGAAGTTTTCTTAGATTAAGACTTACAACACATAAAATTATCATCAATTACCCACCATCTCCATTTTGTCACATTTTGCTTGAGACTGCTGCAACTCTTCTTTTGACTTTGACAGTGCTGTTTTTACTGAAACGACAAAAATGGAAGAACTGAAGCAAATAACAGTTTTCACATTACAGGTATTCGTTGTCATGTTTAATTGCAAGTAAATTCCTTTCTTTTCCGAAATATTACTACCTGCAATATTACAGGTATCACCATCGACGCTGACAAACTGTATTATCGAAATGGTGAATGAAAATTATCGGATAAATTATTTACTACAATACATTGATGACAATAAGGTCACTGATGACATCATAGTGAAGGTGACATCCCGAGAGTCGGCCAGTTGCATATCAGTATCCAAAAGCATCAGGGATAATCGGTATCGACATGCGAATGATTAGGTGTGACATTGTCATCGACGTATACTTCCGTCAACATATTCCTAGCGAGACAAATCTCTGTTCACAAAAGCCAAATCAGTTTGCCTGTCATGTGGGTTATCACCCAACCCATCCCCACCCCACTCCATGACTAATGGTCCCATAAAGATCATGGTCAAGAATGGTTGACGCTGTGATGTACTCGCTACGTCGCTGACGTTTTTCTGCCAGCGGTGAAACCCAGGCAAAATCGTAATTTGTCGGTAAACATTTAACTTCATTCGCGCACAGGCCGTCCGTGTTGCCTGGCGCTACCTCTCTACATCCTGCCCTCTATCGTTCCCACATGTACAATTCGTGATTTTGTCTGGTCATTTGTGTTAGGTTTTAGGATTGTGAGTTTCTCTTAGGGCGCACACATTTTGGCTTCTGAGAGCACACGTTTCTGATGCTGAGTTCAGATGCAATATTTTCATATTGGACATGTACAAGTCAACAACATGTACAACAGGGCATTTGTTCTTTGTTTGTTAGTAATGTATATTGAAATATATAAGTATCAACTTACGAGTTTCAATTTGCTCGTTCTTCTTTTCTATCTCTGTGATGTGTTCATCAATTTCTTTCTTCAATCTTTCCTCCACTTCAGCATGAACAAAGTGGTTCTGTTCAATTTGCTGCTCAAGTCCTTCTATTGACTGGGAACAAACATGAAAGGCCGGTAAAGAAGTAAATAACGGTTCTTGAAGACAAACCACCTGACCCTTTATCACATTACACGTCATAATATACAACCTTCAAAGTTGCTGACAAAGTATGTTTTAGGTTTTCTACCGTTGGGAAACACTAAACGTGTGTCCAGTAATAATCTTATCAATTTTCAACTATTCACAAGACAAAGGGCATTTAGCCTTATAAGAATGCCAAATTGCAATGCATAATCACAACTTACAGATTTCAAGTCAGCTACCTCTCCATCTTTTTTAGCAAGTTCCTTTTTGTACTGAGCTTCCAGTTTGCCCTTGTTAACATAGACGAGATCTGGGGTGCCTGAAAAATATTTTATTTTATTTTTAAGATAACGGTGTCACATGATTTATCATATGAAGAGTGAGTGAGTTTACTTTTACACCGCACTCATCTATATTCTAGCTGTATGGCGGCGGTCTGTAAATAATCGAGTCTGGACCACACAATCCAGTGATCAACAGCATGGACATCAATCTGTGCAAACTGGGAACCGATGACATGTGTGAACCAAGTCAGCGAGCCAGACCACCCGATCACGTTAGTCGTCTCTTACGACAAGCATGGATTACTGAAGGCCAATATTCTAACCCAGACCTTCACGGGTCGATCATATGTAGAGCACAATAAAATATTATGGAGCAGTTTGTATTTTGTTGTAGGTCTGTTATGGTGTGCGATTATCTTATGACTGAAACTTAAATTTGTCCTGTGAGAAGCATTTTTGATTGCCAGAAACATCTAGTGGACATCTTGGAGAGATACCACATTTTGACACCATCCTGTTTCAACAAGGCCAGTTTACATGCGAACACTGTCCCCAGAGAGGTGCAGTGATGTATTTCCTACGTCTAGAGTCAATCACAACTCTCCCATGGCCAGCACAAACTCAAGACCAGAATCTTATTGGGTATGTTTGGAATATTTCAGGACACTGTGTACTTCAGAGAGTTACGCTGTAGAGAACCTTGCTGATTAGGAACATGTGCTCGACGGTGCAAAACAGACTGAATGAAGGACAGAAACAATGTCTGATTCTGTCTTAGAGAAGACATCTTCAATCCAAACCGTCATTGCAGTGAGTAGTGGCAGCACATGATATAGAGGCTAATAAACGACCTTCCGTGTAATACCATATCTATTAAACGAGTCAATGTTGGGCAGATATTGGGCAGGTGCACTTGGACTGTTGTCGCCTTGACAGAAAACATGTGTCATTTGTATTCTTCTAGCGCTTAAAGTGTAGCGTCGCTAAAATAACCAGCTACATCCAGCATTTCAGGACCGTTGATGAGCTGCCGCTCATTCCTTGATAATTGCAGGAAGAAAAGAAGGGCGGATGGTGGGATATTATAGTCTTGCAGTTGTCAGCAATGTCAGTCAATAAGCAACCGCCAGTCCCAGGAAGCACACTGACCAACAGTGGAGAGGTAATCATTGGTGGATAGGTCACAAACAGGTTGTTGGATGCAGGATTTCACCAGCATGTATATAGAAGGCAGGCGGTGTGACAGAAGACGAGGGGAACTGCTTGTGGGTGACACTGAATGTGCCGAAATGTTCAAATGTATAGAAGAAGCAGTCAATAATGAAGCCGCCATTGTCGCCAATCCGCTTGTATTCAAGACGGAGAACTGCGGGTCTTAATTTGCAGACTGACATACCATTGCATACTTATCACACGATACGTATTTTTGACTGTTGACATTGGACCGTCATGAAGAGGAATGTGGCTGGAATTATTGTTATAGCTCTGGATAATTATATATGGATGGAAGTAGTTCGCATATAAAGGCCTTTTGTAATGAAATAAACCACATTAATTTTACAACCATAATAATACACAATTGTTTAGGATATATATACAGTTGTCACATCCAATGTCTTACTTCACTTGATGAGCCGGCAATTCCTTGTCTATGATGCTTAGATAATTAGCAATATTTGTATCTACATCAAGAAACCCTTGGAAGGTTTGCCTACCTGCTTCAGTTGAGGTCTTATCAAGTCTTTCCTTGATGAATGGCTGATTTGTGTCGAGGACAGCACAGAGTGTCTTGTAACCTTCTACTCCCTTCTTTTTAAGCGTCTCCAACACCATCTCACATTTCTCTGTTCCAGCTTGTCTACATCTATCATAGTCTGCCTGTGTTAAGACACACTTCTCATACAAGGCATCCAGTACAGGGCCGACCTGAAGGTTCTCCTCCAGATACTTATGATTCTTCTGCAGGATAACGATGTGGGAAAGGTCCATTCTGTATTCCAGGTGGTTTGTATCTGTGACAGGAAAATCACATGTTATCAATAACACTTATGTGTGGAGCATGCAGTGAAGCAACTGATTCAATATTCGTTGGGCTTGAGTTCGAAATGAAACATTGTCAACATCAACGAAAAACATGGTTGCTGAAACACACCAGCACCATGTTTCATTCAAACGTTGCCTAAAGCTGCATGGAAAGTCTGTCTTCAACATGGACAAGGCTGTTGTGTTTGGGCGTTTGAATCAAACATAGTGCTGGTGTGTTTCAGCTGCTTTTATACGCTATTTATATACTCGGCGCAAGGAATTAAGGTCGGGGGAGCAAGAAGGCCAGTCCATTCTCCTAATGCCCCTTTTGGTGAACGAAGCCGTTGACGACGTGTCCACGGTACGGTCGAGCGTTATCATTCTGGAGGATTGGGGCACCTATGTAGTGACGTTTGGTCCTCATGAATGGTACCACAATTAGAGCCACTATCTCATCTCTATAGCTCAGTGCAGTGAGGTTTCCCACAATAACGTGTAATCGTGTCCTTGCTGTAGCTGTAATTCCACCCCAGACAACTATGTAAACTACACCGAATCGGTTATTGGCCGCAACAGCAGCATCTGCAAAACGTTCCCGACGTCGTCTGTAGATTTTCCTTCGCACATCATGAAATGAAAGATTAAACCGGCTTTCATCTGTAAACAACACTGAGAACTACTGACATAGTACCATAGTAAACGTGCTTGGCGGTGACGTGCTGTCAGTGGTGGACGAACAGCTGGAACACTGAAACGGAGACCAGCTGAACGTAACCTGCTTCTTACTGTTGTCTGACACGTTGGTGGCGTTAAAGAGTTCATCACTCAACTGGCGTGACCTCAGAAATCAAGGTTGACGAGGTAACGGTGTTGTCTTTGTGTGGTAACCCTAAGACACCCAGGTCTTTGGGCATAAGGTCTCTGTCACATTATGTAATTACACAGACAGGCAGGTGTGATACTTGAACACATGACATGTTATGATGTCTGTTGATTGCAAAATGTTATACACAAAAAATGAGCATGTATTTACAAAACCCAACATCTCTATATATACACACACAATGAGCCGTGCAGGAGGCATCTGCTAATGAACCAGCCGTTACACTTGAGTGCACACCCACCCGCTCTGATTGGGTTTGGTATCCCGGCTGCTTCGTTTCGAGGGCGGTAAACCCAAGTACAAAATATTGCACTTTTGATTTGCGATTATACGCTTATAATTGTGTTTATTTGTTTTTTTCATAATCAGCAATGCATATTATATGTCATGAAGAAGTGATAATTGTGTTTTAACTATGTTTGATTTTTTGGTTGCATGTGACCTTTAACATATTAATGGATATAGGGTCTGTATGTCTCGCGAGGTGCTACTTCCGGTAGTATCCGGCGATATGCGAGACGGGGCCCAGGTTACTTGCGGTACTATATTCCCGGTGACACGCGTATATTCAAGAACCAGTTTTGGTTACAAATTGCGCGACCGCCAAATATGACTTTACTAGACCGAACCAAGTGTACGTTGTTTGTCACCGGTCTCCCGACCATTTACTTTAAACGTCATACTGGAAGTTATGTATTCCACAATTTGCCATCACTGGTCATCTGATAATCTTTTCTTACCATAGAGGCAGAAAAACGATTGAACCATGAAATACTGACTTGTGGCACGTGCACAAACAGCTCTTATGAAATATGCTGGGTTTTTCTTCTGGACATGCTCCACAGGGTGTATCTGTCAGAATACAAGTACACTGGCAATATTTTCGTAAATGAACATTTACACAATCTCAACTTGAACATAGTTCGCGGTTAGCGGTTAAAATAAACTCCCGGGTAGAAGAAAGTGTAGGTCCACTTTCATTATCAACAAAACAATTAAACACGGTAGGGGTGGAATTGTGACAGATTGTTAAATTGTGTGTCGACAATTAATGTCGATAGCACAATACCGTGGAGGACGGTATGAGTCAATAACGTGTATGACATCCTCCCATGTCAATACATACCTGGATACGGCTTATCATTGACGTAGTAAAACGTTTAATAAAATTAGCAGGTTGCCATTCTTGTCTATGTGCACGTCCCAGCTCTTGTCGGTCTTGTGGAATTGGTCGACGACATCTGATTTGTCTGTCCAGGTGGTCCCACAAGCGTCCAATCGGATTCATGTCTGGTGAGCAAGCTGGCCAGGGTAAAACGTCAGCGTTGTTCTGTTGTAAAAAGTGCCGCGTTGCTCTTGCAGTGTGAGGCCTCGCCTTGTCGTGTTGAAAAACTTGATGAATATACTGACGAGCGTTCAGATTTCCATTTATGATGACCAGATGTGTTTTTACATCATCAACGATGACACCCCATACCAAGACGCCATCGCCACCTTAAGGATGGACCTCCCGTATACACTGGGGTGTTATACGCTCACCACGACGCCTGTATAAATGTTCCCTGCCATCTGTTCGATACAGACTGAAGCGGCTTTCATCTGTGAACAACACCCTCTGCCAATTACGGACTGGTCACCTGTTCACTCGTCGTGTCCGCTGCAGTCTGTTACTGCGATGCTGAGGGGTCAAAGAAATGCCACGAAAGGGACGGTAAGCACAAATTCCCGCTGCACGTAATCTCCTTGACACTGAACGTCCACTGATGCGGTGACCAAGTGCCGTTTGGGTTTCTGAGATAAATCGTGTTTTTTCACTTCACCCGTGTTTTTTCACTTCGGGGCCTGTCCTCCCAGTCTGTCTGAGACGATGGATAAGTCTGAACACTGTCAGTGGTGTGCAGTGGAACGTCCTCGCTATGTGGACGTGCAACCCAGTCCGTCTGTAACGATAGAGAAATCTGGACACTGTCAGTGGTGTCCTCGCTATGTGGACGTGCGTTTCGCCCATCTGGGCCATCCCTACTGCTCGTTCTCTTTCTTCCTGGGTTAATCTTGGCATTTTTTCTGTGTGATTTTATATGCAGTGATATTGAAGTGTTCGACAAGCTCATATATACTGATTTTTCGCACGATCCGACCAATGCATGTGTTTTGCACGTGTTTCGTGTTTCTGAGATTAGGGGCCACAAACTGCGCTTTGGCGATTTGTTTCGTGCATCACAAACAATGGCAATCATTATCAAGCACATTTACATCAAATTTGATGGTGAACGTCCAAACCGTAGCGATTTGAAAAACCTATCCTTTCTAAAACCGTGCCCTGGAGCTTGGATATGACACAGGAGGACACCACCACACAGCGAGTTATAGTTCAGTGACATGTTCGAGTTACCCATTGCTCAACCTTCATGTGCACTGACAGTTGCATATTGATATGCAGTGAACTCCACATGTAAGGTATATGTATGGTGGGGTCGCCAACAGTAAACCCAGTTGAAGAGCTGCATTTGACAAATGTATGTTTCTCTAATTAGGGATCCTGGACCAAGCGTATATGTACATCCTGTGGATGACTGTACAATAACCCTCTATGTACGACATGCGGCATCCTTACACAGGGGGCGGTGGGGTAGCCAAGTGGTTAAAGCGTTGGCTCGTCACGCCGAAAACCCGGGTTCGAATCCCCACATGGGTACAATGTGTGAAGCCCATTTCTGGTGTCCCCTGTCGTGATGTTGCTGGAATGTTGCTAAAAGCGGCGTCAAACCAAACTCAGTCAGTCAGTCCTTACACAGAGGGAACAGTCCTAACAAAATTGCTTAAGGGAGAATACGAGACATTTGCAATAATTTGCTGGGTTAAAGATAGCGTCATCAGAAACATATGCCCAAATTTTCAATTAAAAAAATATGAATATTAATGTTTTAATAGTGAAAATAGTTTGTTATCTTAGCTTCGGCGATTAAGCATATTCCTCTTGAATTTACGTGACCTTTCCGCTCGTGATGTCATATGTGACTGGAGGGCGCCATATTGCCGAAGACCAAGCGCTTCAGTAATACAAATCGTTTTTTTCAATGGTACGATGGTGTATAGTTGCATTGGGATGGACGGCATCATTGAACTATGGAAAGAGCCACCTTTTCTTCTGTTTTTACGGAAAAATCAAGATTTAGGCCGTAGTTCCTATCTTTTCGAGTGGGGTGCACATGACACTGACAGTGATATGCACACATGCGGTTTGAAAATTCAAAAGCTATGCTGAAGGAAGCATTACCCACGAGATTCATTACACTACATCATTCCATGTTACAACTTATTGTCAGTGGTATTTTTAACATAGATAAAAACAAGTCCGATTGTGATGAAATAGGGTAATAATAATTAATAATAATAATAATTAGTCAATTTATATTGCGCTAAATCCACACCGACAGCATGCTCATAGCGCAGACAAGATAGAATTTAGGAGTCACTTTTAAAACACAGAGAAAAGGTATGTCTTTAGGTTTGATTTGAAACATGTGACTGTTGGGCTTGTTCTAAGGTGAGCTGGTAGCTCATTCAAGTTCATCGCGGCCGCCACTTGAAAGGAACGAAAACCATAGGATTTCAACTTCCATTTTTGAATGTGAAGTAAGTTTTTGTCACTGGAGAGAAGCTGTCTGCATGGAAGGAATGGTTTGAACAGTTCTTTGAGATAGGCTGGAGCAGTGCCTAGTATGCACTGGTAGACACGGGTTAAAACTTTAAAGTTCACTCTAGCTCTTATGGGCAACCAGTGTAACTGTTTTAGAATAGGGGTCATGCTTGAGAATTTTGGTGCTTTGTTCACAATACGTGCTGCAATATTTGCTATGCGTTGCAGACGGCTTAAGAGCTCTTGTGAGATGTTTAAAAGCAAGCTATTACAATAGTCTATTCTGGAAAGAATGAAGGAAGGAATAAGGGCAGCTGTAGAACATTCAGTCAGTAGATGTCGTATTTTTCCGTTGGTCCGGATATGATGATAACATGACTTGCAGATCTCCGATACTTGTCTTTCCATTGAAAGGTCTGACTGTAAGTATACTCCTAGATCTTTAACAGAGGTTGAGAAGTAAATCTCTGTTTCCCCAATAGTGAGATGGCTGATGTTCACCTTTGACGCACGGGCTTCAGGGCCTACAGGCATAGCCTCTGTCTGGTCCTCATTTAGTTTAGGCATGTTGTCATTCATCCATGACTTTACTGAAGAGCAGCAATCCTCAAGATTGGTCAATGGTGATGTGTCACTGGCTGAGAGAAAGCTGTCAACCATCTGGGTGTCGTCAGCATATAGGTGATGCAGTACCTGGTGATTGCTCATAACCTGCTCCAGCTACCTGGTATAAAGGGTGAAAAGTAACGGTCCCAGCACAGAGCCCTGCGGTACTCCGTAGTCAACTGTGACAGTGGAGGAATGAGACGTCTTGATGACTAATGACTGTTTTCGGTCAGTCACATAGGACCGAAACCAGGACAAAACGGTCTCTCCAATTCCATACTCATCTGATAGCCACTGTAGCAGTTTCTGGTGATCAACAGTATCAAACGCTGCTGAGAGATCTCGCAGAACTAATACTGCAACTTTGCCGTTATCCACTGCTTGCTGAAGATCATCCAGTACTCTGCGGAGGGCAGTTTCCGTGGTGTGGACTTTTCGATAGGTTGACTGAAACTTTGCTATAAGATTGTTTTGCTCCAGGAAATCCAAAAGCTGTGCATTCACAGCTTTTTCGAGGATTTTCGACAGGAAGGACAAACTAGAAACTGGTCGATAATGTTTCAAAGTATTTTTGTCCAGGTTAGCTTTTTTAATCAGAGGTTTCACTGCTGCCTGTTTGAAAGCATTTCACACATCAACACTAATGTTTATGATCCTGGTAATGACAGGGAGGAGGACATCCAGGAGCCCCAGGAGCACATTTGTCGGGACTGGGTCCAACTCGCAAGTAGTATTCTTGGAGTCTGTTATTAGATAGACTCAGATCCTGGTTTTCACTTAAGGGTTGAAATTTGCACATCCTGCATCCAGTAGATATCTGCTCTCCCGATATATTCTGATCACTTGGAACGAAGGCTTTTCTAATAGTAGTTACCTTCTCAGTGAAAAATTCATTGAAATCCTCTGCCAAGGATTCATCACTATCGGCATCAGGAAGTGTAAAGTCTTTTTCTTTCCCAAGAAGCTTGGACATATGGGTCCACAGAGCTTTTGGCTTGTTAAGATTTGACAGAATGGTTTCATTGTGATACTTTTGCTTACAGCAGCGAATTGCTATGTTTACATTATCACGCTCCTGCTTGTATAGTTCTCTGTGAACACTGAGTCTTGACTTTCGCCATCTTCTTTCAGCGATCCGCCGTGACTGTTTAGCTTCTCGTATTTCCTCACAGGACCATGGGTTAGTGGACCTACAGCGAACTGTCTTCATGACTGGAGGTGCATGTTTGTCCAGAAGGTCTGCAAGTATAGAGTTGTACATGTCCGTCAATAAATGTACATCTTTTGGAGTATTTGTCACAAGCTCACTGTCACGGAGATCCTTCTTGAAGGCATCCATGTTAATAGCCTTGACATTGCGGCACAATACAGATTTCCTTAATGCTGGGAGTTGCATTAAACAAACATTAAATCCAATCCAAAAATGGTCTGACATGAGGCGATTTTCGACTACAATATTTTCCGAGTCCCGAGTGATAATCCAATCAATATTTCGACCACTTTTATGAGTACCTTGTGACACATGCTGTTTAAAGCCATTTGCCTTAAGAGTTAAAATACATTTCTTGACATCTGGCTTATTCGGCTCATCAAAATGAGTATTGAAATCACCCAATACAATGATTGAACCTTTTTTAGTGTTCAATGTCTCTATTAGAAGTAAAAAGGCATTATGGAACTGAGACATGGTAAGCCTATTTGTCTTCGATGGTGGGGGTCTGTAAATACACACCATCCTGGTAGATCTGCTTTCAGCTGTAATAACCATCTCTATCTGTTCCAATGAACTTGAAACAGTGGTAGGAGTACAGAGTTCAATATTCAGACTCTGTTTAGCTATAACTGCAACACCTCCTCCCATGGCTAATAGCCGTGGTACCTGTTTGAGTTCGTAGCCCTTTGGAACTAGATCAACTAAGACAGTTTCATCACCAGCTGGTTTTAACCAGGTTTCAGTCAAAAACAAGAGGTCCAAGTCGTCGTCAAGCACAGTATCTGAGATTTCCAACGCCTTGTTCCTGACAGACTGGGCATTCCACAGCGCAGCTTTCAAATAGTTTGGTTTCTGGTGAACTGGTTTGATATTTTTCTTGTTAGTATTGGCACTTGGTTTGCTGTTTTCTTTGTTATCATCAGCTGAAAAATCTTCAGTATTAAGTCTTGTTTTTCTTTGTTTCCTTTTCCCACTTCGCTTGCCCCGCTTGGTAGCCTTTCTACTGCATATACCAGCTCGACGAAAATTACGCAATAATTGTAAAGGAATCTTGTCAGGGACACCAGGCCTGACTAGGCTGAGAAGCTGGTATTTTGTAGAGGTGATTGTCATCGCTGATTGCTCTGGGAGTCCTAGGAGTGAGTACAAGCTCACCATTCACAAGCACAAATGTGAAAATCACAAAATATGTGAAGTTTAAACGTTCAAAAGTCAGCATTTTAGATATAATCCACACATGAAACTTTCACATGATGATTCTGATAATACTGTGTCAATACTGACAGAAACTTGTGATAGTAGTCCAATTAGAAACTGACTTATTTTGAAAAATGTGAGAGAGCCCAAAACACATGCTGCCAGTCAAGGCGCAATCTACGAGTCGAATTGCCCCAGCAATTTTGTCGATCACGTGATCTTTGCATTGAAGTTTTCTTCATATGCACGTGTTTGCATTGGCCTCAAGAATTGAAAAACACACTTTTAAACCACAGTTCTAACGGTACTTGAAATGCCACGATTGTCAAACGTGCAACGTGAACGTGCCGTTAGCATGTTGCAAGCAGGAAGATTAGTTATTGACGTCGTACTGTGTATGACTTGCGAGGTCGTCTACAGCAAACTGGCACCACTTCTGATCGGGTGGCATCGGGTCGGGTCGTCCACGTGTGACGTCAAATCGTCCTACGTCACCTACGTGACAGATTTCTGCCAGCTACACGAACCAGGGCTTAGATGTTTAGAGGTCGACTGCCCTCACAGACCATTCGAAATCGGTTGCGGGCTGCCAATCTCCATTCTCGACGTCCATATCGTGGGCCAATATTGACGCCGTTTCATCAACGTCAACGTCTGCTGTGGGGCCAACGTCACCTCCGATGGACCCAGAGAGACTGGAATTGAGTCGTCTTTAGCGATGAATCCCCAGGTTTACCCTCAGATTCGCGGACGGCAGGCATAGAGTCTGGAGACGACGTCGTGAACGGTATGCCCAATGTTGTGTACAGGAAGTCGACAGATTCGGAGGTGGAAGTTGCATGGTGAGGGGGTGCTGTCTGTGGGGACAACCGTTCCTGACTTCTGGTCATCCGTGGAAACCTCACAGCTGCTGCTTACCCCGACCAGGCGCTCACCCCTGAACTCGTTCCTTTCATGGCGGCTCATGGCCCAGGTCTACAGTTCCAGCATGATAATGCTCGGCCGCATACCGCGATGTTGACACAAAATTTCCTTCAAAACGCTGCAATCAACGTCATGGACTGGCCATCGAGGTCCCCTGACCTTAATCCAATAGAGCACGTTTTGGATGCACTTGGGAGAAGGCTTCGTGGTCTTAGGAACCAACCTTAGAATTTGCAGGAACTTGGCGCTGCCTTGCAAGAGCAATGGCGCAGAATCCCCAACCACGTGTTCACAAGCATCAGGCAGTTGATGAGGAGCTGTGGTGGCAGTGGTGAATGCGCGGGACGGCCATACACGATATTGAACTGAGAAATTTCACATTTCTATTCTTGTGATTTGACATTCTTTATACCCATGTTTTGGAACGGCTGTGTAGCCTAATGGAACTGATTATGGCACTGTCAGTGTATTGAGTACATCACACAGATCTCAGCAATGAAATAATAACAATTTAACCATCTTACCATCTCTTGTTCTTTTATAGTGCCCTGAAGAAAGAATGAGAAGTTTCTTTTTTGACTCAGTATATAAGCTATATATATAGTTATAGGTTTACTAATGGAACATTTATGAAAAATATTATTTCCTATAAACTTTTATATGAAGTACATAATATCAAGGTTGTCAAAAACTATGCATTTATGGTATATTTTTTAACATATTTAAATAAATTTGGCCAAAATAAGGTCAATGACCAAATTTGCAGAGGATTTTGTAGCTAGGGCAGTTCGAATGGTACCCAAGAGATATATATTGTCAAAATCAGTAAGAGATTTCACATGACCTTGAAAAGTTTCGCTCTAACGTTTGTTCCGGTTTTGAGCCTTAAATGCTATAGTGTATCTGAAAAATTGAGGATACAACGGAATATCATGAAGTACATGTAATATTGTTTTCCATTTTGTTCAATTACGCACGTCGGCATCAGACTCGCTATATGTCAAAATAGTGTGTGTCGTGAAAGTTGTTCTGTATTCTCATTGGCTGACAAGATGTCATTCTAAGGTTATGACCGAGCACCATAACTATTTACATAAGCAAAAACTAGTGAAATATACATTGTCTTGACTAGTATTTTATAATTCACTAGTTTTCGGGGAATAATTTAACTGCGTCTCTTATATTATCTCTGCTCGACCAGGCTATGATATTGTATGGAAACTTGATACGTTATTAATGATGACAAGATCCTAATTTGTTTCAACAAAATACTTCCAATGTAATTTTTATAGCAGATCATTTCTATTTTCCCCCCTCTGAAGCACTATCATTTCTTTATATTGTAGACACCCTACAGTCACCTATTTAACACAGAAAGAACTGCAATCACATTTTTTTTAAAATGGTTTCTTAGGGATTGGTCGTATATTTATAGGGGTGGGCGTGCTGGTTGGACAGTATCACATTTTGCTAACTAAATAACAGACTGAAGTAATATTCCTGAAATATTATATGATCTATTCTTAAAATTATCTTGACATCAAGTGGGTGGCTCTGGCTCCGTTTCACTTGATTCTTCTTTTTCATCTTCACGAGAATATTGTCATGCAAGATGTAAAATCGGATCGTATTGATACGGTGTAACATCCATTTCAAAAATGACATAAGGAACACCTTTTATTGCTTCAGAACTCACTCACTCACTGTTAATTTGCGAGGCAAAATCAAAGAGGAAGCTATCAGCAATAGGCACATATGACGTCATGTCACGTGATAACCCCTGTGCTCATTAACTGTCGGGTGTTTCCATAATAGGCGGAAATATGAGTACGTTTTTTGTTTACTGCCATTTTACAAACTTTTGTGAAATTTTAGTAACGGAAGGTGACTTTTAGAATGTTATTTTCCAAACATCCAAAATTAAATTACGTTAGTATTCTCTTTTTACTCTAGCTTGGCAAATTAAAGAAAATAAAAAAGAACATTATTAGCCAACCGCATCCCACCTGATCTATGGTCGTCGTTTGCTGCAGGTACACTGAATATACTTCATACTCAGGCTAGTTGCTTTCTGTAGAATGGGGAACGGTGTTGTCGGTACGGCCTTCTGGTCCTCTGTGTCCAGCCAGAATGAAATATCGAATATGAAGATTAACTCATAGTACAAAGTCTAAATACATGCGACGTAGTTACAAACAACACATCACATTTCCCTGAAATCTATCGTCTCGGTGCAGCCAGACATGATTTTCAGGTTACAGTTATCAGTTATATTAGGGAGCCAAAGTAGATCAGCGTTATCAGTATGAAATGCAGTTTGCTAGTACATCACACTAAACTTGACAATACAGACAGCCTAGCGCTTGTGTCATCCAGTCTTCATGTGCGAATTACTAACCTTGACAACACCGAGGACTTTATGCTTAGGTTTTGGATTCTCCATGAGGCAAACATGAGCCTAATGCTGGTCATATGCACGGACTTTTAATGGTAAAAATAATCATAATAATACACTACTCTTTCCCCCCAAAAGGAGATTTGAGTGATCCCTAAAACATCCGCCTATCACATGTTTGAATACTCAATAAAAAATATTCAAAGGGTGTTTGACAAACCTCGTGTCATCTTACAACTCTTCTAATGACATACTTTTCAGAGAGCAGAAGAAGTCAAGGATCACCTTCTTGTGATTAGAAGTGGCTCAAGCACATCACCGCATTTATTTATCGGTGATGCATGTCAACACTCATAATGAAAGCAAGGAATTTCACACCTATTGTAAGCGTGCCAAGGCTGTTGGACAGAATCTGAAATGTGAGGTTGATTTTGTTGACGGTGATGTACTGCTGGATAGTACAGCGGTGGGAGGAAACCAGGTGAAATCATTCACCAATTCTGCACAGAGTCGGCCATTTGTGGAGAAGCTTTCTGAGAAACTATTGCATCGTGTGTACATGCAGTATGTGGAACAGAATAGCAATTCAACCGACTCCTTCGTTTGGATGAAGACGGATGGTTTTAAATGTGAAACTGAGGGCTACCTTTTATCTGCTCGGGACCAGTCACTTCCCACTCGCAATCGCCTAAATGGGATTCTAAAAGAAAATGTGTCGACTGTGTACTGAATTTACTGTGACTGTCCAACACCTTGTCAGTGGATGCCCTTCCTTGGCACAAACGGCCAAAAGACATGATGGCATGGTTCGTTGCTTCTACTATCGTCTGAGACATGCCTGTGGCTTTGACCCTGAGGTGCATCCAAGGTACGACCCTGAACATATCCCAGGTGTCATTGAAAATGAAGCTTTCAAACTTCTGTGGAATAGGCCCATATAAAACCTCAGACGAATTCCAGCCAGCAAACCTGACCTTGTCCTATTTGATAAAGCTAATGAATTTATTTATTTCATTGAATTTTCTTTCCCTATTCACAGCAACGTGATTGGCGAGATTCAGGAAAAGCATGCTAAAAATGCGGACCTCGCCTTTGAAATGTCTTGCTTACACCCCAAGTACACTGTCGTCAGACTCCCAACAGTTCTCGATGCCCTTGGTTTGCTACCTCCTGAAGTCTTGGCAAAGATCAGGAGAGTGCCCGGGTTCTCCGAGCACAACCCTTCTGACAATCTGGGTAATCCAGAAGGCTGCAGTGTTGGGGAGTCTACATATTCTCCGGAAAGTTATTGATGGGTTCAACTGGGAGAAGTCCTATTCGCTGTCTGGGCTGCATGTAGATAGACAAGGGCCCTGAGCTGACGATGAGCCTTACCAGCCTGACTGTGCTAGAATCACCCGAAACCTCTCTGCTGCATTTTCATCTTGATCTGTATACAATAATAATTATAATAACAGTCCATATATATTGCGCATTTATCCATGCACACTGCATGCTCGCAGCGCTGGCATATTACCCTGGTCAACGTGTACAGAACACTCCCTGTGGAGAATACAACCAGTCGCCTATTAGGCGCTCAAGGTTAAACTTCAGACAACCATCGTATCATACCAGTGCCACCTTTCACAACACTAAGGTGGTCGTAGGTCACGAAGGTAACTTTAGTGCAATGTTAAAGAATGGGAGTTTAGGTTAACCTTAGTGAAAAGAGCCACAGGTTCCTAATTTACAGCTGGGTGGACAGAGGCACATTTCGAACTAGCCCCTTACCCAAGGTGACACCACAAGTCTCTCATCTCATGTTTCAGTGTGGGCAGGACTGAAGTCCTAGAAAATCCCAGGAGTCAAGCTGCCAAACACGGTCACCATCATAGACCAGTCCGTGTCCAACGTTGCTTAACGTCAACTGATTTGTGACCTGAGTTCTAAGGACAGGACCACACACCACCACAATCTGTATAATAATGGACATGTATAATGCTCCTGTATCCACGCACGTGTGCAAGCTCATGGCGCTACAATAAAAATCACTGAGAGTCTGACGCTTGTGTTTTGTGCAGTCCTCCTGTGTGACACAGTAACTTTGACAAGACCTATAGCCTAAAGCGTGTTTTGTCTACCCTTCACATGTGACACAGAGACTTTGAAAATACCGATAGCTTAAAGCTTGTTTTGTCCAGACTTCTCATGTGATACAGTGACTTTGACAATACCTATAGCCAAAGGCTTGTTTTATCTAGTCTTCCTGTGTGAAACACTTACTTTGGCAGCACCTATAGCCAAAAGCGTGTTTTGTACACACTTCACATGTGACACAGTGACTTTGACAATAGCGATAGCTTAAAGCTTGTTTTGTCTAAACTTCACATGTGACACAGCGACTTTGACAATACCTATAGCCAAAGGCTTGTTTTATCTAGTCTTCCTGTGTGAAAATCTTACTTTGGCAGCACCTATAGCCAAAAGATTGCTTTGTCTAAACTTCACATGTGACACCGTAACATTGACAATACCTGTAGCCAAAAGCTTGTTTTATCTAGTCTTCCTTTGTGAGACACTTACTTTGGCAACACCTATAGACAAAAGCTTGTTTTGTCTAAACTTCACATGTGACACCGTAACATTGACAATACCTGTAGCCAAAAGCTTGTTTTATCTAGTCTTCCTTTGTGAGACACTTACTTTGGCAACACCTATAGACAAAAGCTTGTTTTGTCTAAACTTCACATGTGACACTGTAACATTGACAATACTTGTAGCCAAAAGCTTGTTTTATTGTGCGTGGCCAGCAGCTGTGACACGGCTCCCATGCACTCGCGTCCGGGAACGATTTGCAATACGTCAGGCCAGGTCAAGCAACTGCGTTTGTATATTTAAGAATTGAATGTCAGTTTGTGTGTTTGCACTGAAAAATGAACGATGTCAAAGCGGTGTTCAAACTCGTGTGAACGAGCGAGTTTCAATTCTTATAATTTCGCACTTTGAAGTTTACACATACGTTTTCCACCCACTTGTAGATGATCATTGTTTAGTGTGTTTTAATACCTGTAAAATGTTGTAATGCCATTTGGTTCAAGAACGTACGTATTGCAGAAATGTTTGTATACACAGCGATTTTGTTTTACACATGTATCCCAAAACCCTTGAAGAAATAGTTCTCAAAGTATTCGATCTTTAAAATATAACAACAAATTCGTTATGAGGTTTGAAACTGCTTTAATACGTATAATCAGTAACAGTATCAAACAGAAACAAACATCAGAAGCAATAACAATTCCATTTTAACAAACTGGCATTGTACCTTTTCACTTGTAAATACCTTGTTTGACCGCGTAATAATACACTGATCGACTTCGAAGTTGTGCGGCGTGGCGAATAGGTAACAAATCTTGTTGTATTCTATTTATTTGTTATTGTTTATTGTGAAATTTATTGAGCAGTTGTTAAACGGAACCCGTGACAGAAAACCGCCGGATGAACCCTCAAACTGCGAGACGTTAAACTCCTGTGAAAAGGAATAATGTTCGGCAATCCGTTTGGTAGTGACATTGCCAAACTTGGGGTGACTTGAAACAGGTTCGTTCGCGAAATTTGCATCACCAATTATTGGGGGTCCTTGAAACCGAAGCGAAAAACGTTCACACACGTATGAACTTTGTTTACACAAGTATGAACGAATAGAGGGGTTCAAGAGTAATGAACCTTGAAATTTAGATCACATGACCGCTCTCTCAACCAACCAACGTTCGGGAATCTGTGTAAACTTGAAAGCACGAAATTATGTGGGAATGAGCATCCTTGAAGTTTGAACACCGCTTTGACATCGTTCATTTTTCAGTGCAAACACACAAACTGACATTCAATTCTTAAGAAAACGGGCCGGTTGAATTTGATGTGGCTTTTGTTCATGTGCAGCGCTGCCAAGCCATTATCAAATAGCTTGCTTCGGTTGAATGCTGGGCTGGCTATAAGTTTCCTGTTTTTCTTCCTCGCTCGATCTTACTAGCTTCACGTTAACATGTTTTCTCAAAGTCACCATCATCTTGGCAAACACCGAGTTGTACATGAGCTTGTACAAGTTTTTCTCAAAATCGCTGGTGGCCAGCGTAAATCCATGTTTAGTTTGATTTTGATTTCCGGTGAGCAGGTAGAATTCTAGCATGGCGTCGTCGACGTTCTTAAACGTTTTCACGGCGCGAGTTGGTTGTGGATGAAATCGGTTCTCTGCACACGTTTTTTGGCGTAATCGGCTTGAGCTGCCTGCAGTTTCTCCATGGCCAAATCGTGATGTTCGGAGTGTATTCCAGTGCGTTTTCATAGCGCTCGATGGCACTTCGCAGATCGACCAGAGAAGCGATGGCATCCTCGCTTCGGATCTAGCTTGAATTCACCCAAATTCATACGCACGCCAACCGTGCGGATTGTTTACTGCATTCCACGCCTTGTCCTGCGGAATCGGAGCGCTGATCAAAATGCGTCTGATCTGATAGTACACGTGAAACAAGAATATGGACTAACTCAGCTGATCACGACGAGGGTCGTTCAAGGTCATGCCATATCCCGTCATCGCGCACCACACGGTGAAATTAAATTGATTCTGCCAGAACTGCATCGGGTTGTTAAACCAAGCGTGCACCGTTTTCACATTCGCCACCGAAAACCTGTAATTTTTAAACATAATGATGAACCGAGCTTGCATCGACCACGAAATTTTCATTTGCGTGAAATCTAAAGCGTTTACGTTATCGCTTTTAGAATAAAACATTCCCGGTTTGTTACATATTGAATTATTATTATTTTGTATACATATATTTTCAATCTGTACCTGACGCTTCCGGGAATACCGAGCGGAGAGTCAGTTCAACTGCTGCACGTGATTGATAACATGTTGGGTCAGCTCGAAGTCATGCTCTGCAATGTCACCTACTACTACTATATACGTGCAAATAAACGGAAAAGTATGCCGTATCGATCAGTATAAAAAGTCAAATGTTGTGTTTAATTTTTATCTTTTGTTTTTACCTGGAAAAGAGGAAATCTTCATGCCACGATAATCGAAACATCGCCTTTGGCCGCCTTGAAGCTGGGGAGTCACAATCTGCTATTATTCGACATTTCAACGTTCATCAAAGTACCGTATCTCACCTTTGGGGTCGTTTTCTGCACACCAATTCCGCCCCAAATCGCCTGAGAAGCGGCCCTCCCAGGGTTACCACCCAAGCCCAGGATTGCTACATCCGGGCTGCTCATTTGTTGTCATCGTCTTGCCACAGCCATGGAGACTGCACAACGCATCCCTGGTTTGAGAAGAATTTCCGGCAAAAATATCAGGAATCGATTGCGTTAAGATGGGATTTAACCAAGGAGGCCAGATGTCGCCCCTGTTTTCAGAGACTTCCACCTGAGCAATCGCTTGTGGTGGTGTCGTCGAGTCTGGAACTGGAACCTTAAAAACTAGAGGCGAGTCAGGTTCAGTGATGAATCACGATTTCTTCTTCACTGGCCAGATGAGGCAGCAGGTTTTAACGTCGGAGAAATGAACATTTTGCCCCTAATTGCATTCGACACATCGACAGATTCGGTGGAGGCAGTGTCACGGTGTAGCGTACGATACCCAGCGCACAAACATCTGATTTAGTGGTGGTTCAGGGGAATTTGACAGCAAATGGGTATATCAATGAAGTCCTTGCACGTCACATGCTTCCATTTATGGACCGACATACATCACTCGTCACAGTCCTCTACCTTGCCAATTCTAACGTCAATGTCTTGCCATGGGTTCCCGATCTCCAAAACTAAACCCGATAGAACACCTACGGGATGAACTCGATTGACGTGAACGTCAACATCAAAACACTTCCACAACTGGCCATCGCAATGCCGGACGAGTGTGGAAGAATTCCGCAAGAGTGGCTTTTACGACTTATCCAGTCTATGCCGGGACAGTGCCGAGCAGTAATTGCTGCCAATGGTGACTATACAAAATACTGACTTTGACGACATCTGGTGGACTGAAACACAACAATAAAAGCTGCTGCTGTGTTTTTCACCTTTTTACTATTGAAATTACATGGAATAATTGCTCTTAAACTAACGCAATAAATTCTTCTAAAATGGCTTATGCGTTTCCTATTGTGAAGAGTATTCATTCGTAGTTACTGGCCAGCATACATTTACGATCTGGAAAGGTTCACACATTCATATCAGCGACAGAATCATGGTTGTTGAAAGAAAATGAAGGACTGGATATAATGCTGCTTTGAAAAGTTGTTCATGTTCACTTATATCACAGTATGCTAGCTTAGTCTTACACATTTTGGAAAAACCCATAAGCTTGGGTATTTTGGTGACAAACTGAGAATCATAATGTTAGATTCAAACCTATGATTAGAGAAATTGTAGCATCACAGATTAGATGGGTGTACGACGCCAATCAACATAAATACACAGCCTGATGTGGTACGACACAAGGTTATGTCATAAAAACCTGCTATTTGTAAGTGAGCTGATAAGATATGTGTGCACACTGTAGCCTGGAAATACCACATGACCTGCCAAGTAATAGATACAGGACGAGCGTCAGAACACTATCAAGATCGTAACGTATTGTTACAGGAACAAAGGGCGAACGAAGCTGATAACGTTCTTACACGAGTTTATTTATGTATATCAAGTAATCAAGTTGCACGAACTAAAAACTGCCGATTGACCCATCACAGACGCCCAATTACATCCACAGCAGATTACACGATTTCATCTATAACTGTATATTATATCTGTAACTACTCCAACATGCCCGTATCATTCTGTATCAAGCGCTTCTCACTTGTCATGTGACTGTCAGGGTTCTCAAGTATCATGAAGTATGAGAATGTTGTGCCTATATACGTTATCAGCATATACAGTAGTTCACATGATGACAAAATAGAGACCACCCATAAGTCCATAGTGTTTGCTTGTGCTCAAACACACACTAACGTGCTTAACATTAATCTAATTATGAATCTGGAAAGGCATAATAAGTTCTTCATGTGAGTGCATATAACATTATGCATTCATATTACTCGGAGACCAGGCTGAGAACTCTGCATCATTTTTACCACAGCGAGGAGACAGTGTTGATAGCCTTGGCATTCTGTACCGTTTTGGTATCGGCAACTTAAGTCAACAGAAATCAGTTAATATGTATTACCACTGGCCAACCAAGGTAATAAACTTAACTCTCAGTTTAGAGAGTTTTACTTGGGTCAGCAAAGATTCGTCTTGAATTTGGAATCGTAAGTAGAATATTGACTGCCGAAGTACAGATCCACACTGTCAGAGTCTGGCATAGTGGCAGGTAAGATCATACTGTGACCATACAATTTTGTACTATGGCCAACACCAAATGACCCAACAATATTTTCAATAAACGTTTTGAAGGCTATTTATTCAATCCCTAAGACGAGTAACTGATAAAACGTTAGTTTAAGGGATTCCCATTTAAACATTTTTGGCTACATTAGACATTTTGGACTTTGACTTTGACTTTAAAGTTCCTGCCTTCTAAAAACATAGCTAAAATCGGGGGAGTGAGTTTAGTTTTACGCCGAACTCATAATATTCCAGGTATATGGCGGGTGGTCTGTAAATTATCGAGTCTGGATCAGACAATTCAGTGATCACCAGCATGAGCATCGATCTACGCAATTGGGATACGATGACCAAGTCAGCGAACCTGACCTGCCGATACCGTTAGTCGCCTCTTACGACAAGCATGGGTTACTGAAGATGAATTCTAACCCGGATCTTCACGGGTGAAAAAGAAATCAGGCATGCGGTCTGACTCTTGCATAATGCCATACAGAGAGAGATATCTTCCAAATCGCCTGGGCCAAGAATGGGTAGATGAAAGCAGTGGAATGCCAATGACGCTTTCTTTCAAGGCGCGTCTAGTTCAGATCCGAGGCCTGAATCTCAGAGATGCGTGAAACTGAAGCGAGAACTTTTTTCCAGGGGAGATCAGGTGACTGAGAACCACAGAAAGGTGCCTAGACTAAGGCATAGTCTCTGAATTTATATACACTCAGCAACAAACGTTCTTGTTGCCCATGCTTGCCCATGCTTCTTGTAACCCATGCTTGTCGTAAGAGGCCATTCAAAGTGATCTAGCAGAATAATACGAAACCAAATGCAAGACAAATACATTTAATGTACAGAACAGACATCTGGCCTGTGAATGTTAATCATACTCTTGCATTAGACACGTTTGTAAATGATAAGATGGCCATGTGAATGTTGTCAGGCTAAAAACTCAGTTTACACTCTAATACTGGGTATGACCACCAGTGGTGGACGGCCACTGCGGGGATTGTCTCTGACGTGATTGGTTTGCTGATCCCGATGCCAGAAGTCCCGTACAGTGTTCCCATGGACATTAAATCAACGAGCAACTTCCCGTTGTGCGGTTCCGGCTTGGAGCATACCAAGTGCTTGCCACCGTTCATTTTCAGAAAGCCTTGGCATCAGAAGGTTTTCTTCTGGTTCAAAATTAGTTACAAACAAAACCCATTTAAATTGAAAAGATCCCAAGGGACACCAGATACTCAGAACCTGGGGAAATCTAGACTTGCTTCGTTTAAGAATTTAGCATTGCAGCGAGGGCTAAGTAGTTGGGAAAATAATGTGTTTCAGGGACTGTGAGACAGTCTAAAAGGTCCCGAGCTGGAGTTCTAAATTTGGCAGACTGGTCAGTAGGCTTGTTGGATCGAAGTTGACACTGAAGTTCAGGAACTGCAGGAATTATGTTTTCTTTGGCCGCAGCCAGGACAGAGTTGATGGTTGAGAGATAATCAGAAAGAAGACAAGTTTTCCTGAAAATATGACGAAGGTGTAAGTAATTAGCAAAAATGGGTACCGAAAGTGTAGTCGGTAGGCAGGGGAAATACCCGCACTTGCAGTACTCCTTGAACGTCTTGATAGAGCGTATAAAGGATGTGCGAAGTGAATAGGTTTAGCAACAATCTTGGACTAACTCCATGGCTATGAGAGATTTCTGAAGATACACCAACCATGTATGCAGAGTCTTTGGATGTCAGTCGAGGAGGTTGGATTATGGCTGGATCAACTGATAGTCACTTGATGGTAAAGACAGAGGATTGTGGGACATGTGTGATTTACGAAACACATCCCGAAGGGCACGACCAAGATCGGATGAATTCGTTTGGTTGACTGGAGTTTGTGTAGAACCTGAGCAAGAGCCTGAAGGAACGAATAATTTGGACTGCCAAATAATGTATACAAATACATTACAAAAACTTCCCATGGGGCTCTTGTGTTATCGTGAAATATTCTTTGACTTTAGGGAGGCTGTCTGCACTTATCAGGGACAAAGAAGAGAATTAATTCAGTGGGAAGTCGAGCAAGGTAAGACGCACATTGTTCG
This sequence comes from Haliotis rubra, assembly GCF_003918875.1. Lineage (NCBI taxonomy): Eukaryota > Metazoa > Mollusca > Gastropoda > Lepetellida > Haliotidae > Haliotis > Haliotis rubra. Next base: position 92,332 of record NW_025766869.1, read on the forward strand.
AGGGCCTACTAACGACAACCAGGACAGGGTTGTATTAGTGTGAGGTGGTGGTAAAATCTGGAAACGTTTTGTTCAGCAGGGAGATACGGATTCGGGGAAGTGCCTCTTTGACTGATAACAACAACGAGTCTGGAAGCGTGTTGCTCAGTAGCGAGTCGCGTTTTCAGACAAGGCAAGACAAGGCCGGGTTGCAAACCTAAACAAACCCACATGGGTTTCCAATTAGTTTCCCATTGGCTACCCATCAGCAGTGTAGATGTTATCTGCCCATGAGTAACAGGACTGTACCGACTATGGGTGTCTGGCAAGAGCCTGGCGATGTCAAAGATTAACCTATGAATTTACTACTAAATGAACATGTGCCTTATAGTTAACGTCCGACAACCCTTTCACAACATATTTTGATGTATAAAGAGAATAATTTGATTAGCATGTATGGAATTTCAATATTTACTTATTTTCTGAAAATAATAATAATGATAATAATAATAAGTCCATTTGTATAGCGCCCTATATCCAATCACCAACTGGTTGCCCATGGCGCTAACTATATACATATTTACAATAGGAGTTCATTTAGAAGTCATAGTGCTTCTTGAACAGGAAAGTTTTTAGGTTAGACTGGAAGCTGGCTATTGAGGGGGATTCTTTGAGAGACACGTGCAGATTGTTCCAGAGGATAGCTGACAAGTAGGAAAAACGTCGGTGACCATATGTCTTCAGACGTGCATTTGGGATGATGAGCAGCGACTGATTGGCTGATCTCAGAGTCCTGGTTGGAACATACTCCCTTACAAGACTAGAGAGATATGATGGAGTTGCGTTGTTAAGACATCTGTAAGTAAAATCTTCAACATGGTGATGTCAGCATAAAATAGGTGTACGGCCTAACCTAGCACAGCATGGAGTCAGAGGAGTGGGGAGGGGATAATTTTATCAGTCTCCCTGAAATATGAAACCCTGAATGAAACTTTCAGCCAACTCACAGGCTTGTTTCTATGGAAACGCACCTCCCCTGGCCACCTCATTGATACAGTGGGAAATTCAAATCTGGATTTGAAAAGAAAAAATCAAACTATATCTCTTTTAGTCTGTCTGCATACATACATTTTACAGTGAACCTTCATAACATACTTCTTTACACTATGGCTTAATTTCATTATGAACAGGTAAGTCAATTTTGTGATACTTCATGGAATGTACTTGAATACTGCATTGCTGTGCATTGAAAGACATCTTTAACAAGGCAATGAGGCCACACCTATCTTTGTATAGGTGTGAACCCTGGCCTTTAACTGTACTACCAAATTCATAGTTCTACTCTTACTCCAAATGCATGCATATAATGGAGAAGATAACCTTCTCACTTTTTCCCCTGTCTCCCCTTCCCCACACCCCGACCCCACCTATTGCCTTTCTTTTTAACTACAAACATTAACCATTATTTATTTATACTTCTTGCTGTCAGTTTAGTCATACTTACAATTATCTCATGCCCTCATTTATTAATTGCTGTTGATCACTGAATTGCTTTGTTTAGGCTCGATTATTTTCGAACAAACAAGCAAAAATCATCGTCACCACCATTAACTTTCAACCCTAACTAATTTTATGGGTCACGTTACGTAACTGGACAAAACACTGAAATGGTAATGGCTGCAAGTTTTACAAGAATTGTGAATACACCCTATATTCACAGACAGAAACTTAACTTGAAATACGTTTCGCCACCTAGCCTATGAACTTCTGTTCTACTACGGGCGACGGGGTATCCTGGTGGTGAATGCTGAGGAAGACCCGGGTTCCATTCCCCACATGGGTACAATGCGTGAAGCCCATTTCTGGTGTGACATTGCTAGAATATTACTAGCAAAAACGACATAAAACCAGACTCACTTACTCACACACTCAATATTCTAAGAATCGACTAACCGGATATTGTGGTCATTTTCGCAAATTTGATTGATGTTTGTCAACATATACTGACTGCTTTGGTGGACGCTGGAGATGTCAGTCAATGGACTGACTGGTCCAAATTCAATTATAGGCATACCGGTGTCATAAAGTTGGAATTTAGTGTCGCATAGAGCATTGTATACGTATAGCAGGGAATATCGATGTGTGTGTTGTAGTCCAGAGAGTGCGTGCGGGAGTGCGTGCGTGCATGATTGAGTAGGAGTGCGTTCGTGCATGCGTGAGTGAGTGACTGACCGAGTATCAGTTATTGACCGAGTGACGGAGTTACTGTGCGAGTGAGTGAGTGTGTGAGTAACTTAGTGACTGAGCGAGTAACTGACTGAGTGATTGATTGAGTGACTGACTGAGTGATTGACTGATTGACTGAGTGACTGGGTGACTGAGTAACTGAGTGAGTGACTTAGTGACTGAGTGATTGAGTGACTGCGCGAGTGACTAACTGAGTAACTGGATGACTGATTGAGTGACTGACTGAGTGACTAAGCAATTGAGTGAGTGAGTGAGTGAGTTACTGACTGATTGAGTGACTGACTGAGTGACTAAGCAATTGAGTGAGTGAGTGAGTGAGTTACTGACTGAGTGAGTGAGTGAGTGAGTGAGTGACTGACTGACTGACTGACTGATTGACTGACTGACTGACTGACTGACTGACTGACTGACTGACTGACTGACTGACTGAGTGACTGGGTGACTGAGCGAGTGATTGACTGAGTGGCTGAGTGACTGAGCGAGTGACTGGGTCATTGATTTCGTAACTGACTGAGTGACTGAGTAACTGAGCGAGTAACTGACTGAGTGAGTACAGTGTATGAAATAAGCCAAAATCCAACCAGACATCAGGGCTGGTAACTTTAAAATGTTTCCAGCCCAAAATGGAATCAACCAGACCACATATGGTGAAGATGCATGGAAAATCTAATTTTTTTACGAGACCCTCGGGCTGGCTATCTGTAAATTTAGACCGTGCGTCAGAAATCTAGACCGTCTCGGGCGGTCGGACGGGCCTTATTTCATAAACTGCTGAGTGACTGAGAAATATGCCAATGTCGTAGTTTGACAGCTGATACATGCTGGACCAGATCTACACAGTATGTGTCAGGGGGTAGACATATAACTGGAACGCCGTGTGGGTTGGTTAAACATTAGTGGTATACACGTACGAGTTCACATTTACACTTGACTCCAAGTCTCAGTATAGCAGACAGCTCCCCATTGCCCTCGACGGAATCTTAAAGAACACATATCAATACAATCCTAACAATATTACAATACTGTTTTGCAATACATAAGCCTATAACGTAATAGTCCTTTTGAAATCGGTAGTTTCTTATCGAAAGACTAGATACTATGTGACGGGAAATGTGTCTATAAAATATAATTAACAGAAGAAACGATATTTAAACTACAACTAGAAATAATACAATATGCAGGATGTATAAGAGGAGTGCCTCTGTTTTGCGGGGCGTTGTCATTCTTGAAAGGCAGAGTGTTATGATACTGAGGGGTGTTATGTTTTAACTCGTTTACCATCAACCACATAATATTGCAATGGGGTGTGTCCCAATCGACTTCAAATGCGTAAAGATCCGGGTTAGAATGCGTCTTCAGTAACTGATGCTTGTCGTATGAGGCGACTAACGAAATCGGGTGATCAGGCTTGCTTACTAGGTTGACACTTGTCATCGTATCCCAGTTGCGTAGATCGATGCTCATGATGTTGATCACTAGGTTGTCTGGTCCACATTATTTACAGACCGTCGCCATATAGCTGGAATGTAGCCGAGAGCAGCATTAACAACAAACAAATATGTGTCCGTCAGTACATGCAGAATAGGTAAATCACCGGGTTGACTCAAACTCAAACGATCATAAATTGTATATCAACAACCACATAATACTACATATGGGTCCACGACGACTTCAAGTACTGTTCTGGGGCAGAATCTCTCTAGAGTGAAGTGATCTTGGAATTGATGCATTCTGAAGTAAAGCTATCATAGGATGCCATGTTTCATGTTGGAGAGACAGCAGTCAAATGATAACATAGCAACTAAAAGAAAACACACCTCGTTATTCTGAAAATATCCACAAGATGACTAGTATGAATGCGCACAAGCGCACCAAGCCATCCTGTGAAGGGAAGTATGTTGCCACAGGTTCAATTGTATCCATTGCGTGAATATAAAGCTGCAGTTGTGCAGCCTGACAAAATAGGTTAAGTTTAAGTAGGTTAAGTTGTTAATGTGTTTGTTTTTTCAGCCTGTTATGGAAGACAAGAGAGGTGTTTTGGGGTTTGTTTGTTTTTTTGTGGACACAATTCAACTACACACAAGCATTAGACAGTTTTGTCACCCTGACCTTCACTTGCAATAATCACAAAACAAACATGACTGGTCTGCAGTGTGAAGCCATGTGAACGGGAGGACAAGTCCTTAGAAGTTATTTATAAACGGAAATCACCTGATCAAGAGCTGACACGATCCGTTCAATTGGCATTTTAGAAGTTGGTCAGTAACAAGAATATTATGATGAGACGTTGCAGTGCTACAAGAGTGAAATACTACAGCACAGGACAGACTAATATATTAAGTTGGATTTAACAAAAACAACACGATGGTATGCAGGAAAGGGATCGATAACTCAAACAATTCCCTACCTTTGCTAAATATATAAGTGGGCCAGGTTGTCACGTCAGTGTATTTTTATATGAATAATATGTATACTTAACATAACTGTAAACCTGTCAACAATGGACAGTGTAATAACAAGACGATCCCGCATGATGGCCTAAAACATTCAAACATGGCTATTCTTAACATTATACTGTAAAAGTGGGCAGGTCACAGCAGCCAAAGTGACGCTAACAACAAAATGACACTGAGTATTCAAAACCCATTATCAACGTCTACTGGCAATACTGTCTACTTTCATGAAGTGTTTGAATAGCCTCAACATGTGTATAGTTGAGACCATGCTACATTTCAAAGAGCATGGTACGAAATTCAGTGTGTTCCCCAATGTCAAGAAAGATAATGCTGGTTGTACCACTGGGGCAAGTCAGCTCGGAATACATTCTTCTTTCAAATGGTAGCATTATGATGACTGAAGTACGATTTCTATTGGACAAGGATATTTCAATTTCATTTGAAATGGTCCTGAAAACTTTATTTCCAATTAAAGCCCATAGCCCAACTGACATAACTAGAAACTTGAAACATCTGGTAAGTGCGACCATAAATGTCTTTCTGTTGAAATTTCAATTCAGTCGGTCTCTCGCATGACGACTAGCTACATGACGACTGTGGACGCTTTACATGCTTTGCAAATAATGGTAGTAGTGTTGTAGATTATGTGTTATGCTTAGAAAAAACATTTTTGTTATTTGATAATTTTGATGTTATTTACAACGAGGTAGAAAGCACCCATATGCCCTTGGCCTATTCATTGAGACTGTCAAAGCCTCTTGGAGATGTAAACATTGCTCGGGGAGAACTGCAACCACGCTCAAGATATTCATGGAACCACAAGCAACAGGGATTATACTTAGACAATTGGAAACACCAAAGTACAACGCTTCTTCTGGATACCTTCAAACACCATATAAACTGTAATAACACTCATAACGCTTCTTTATGTTTTCAGGAAGTGATTCAACATTGTGCGTACCCGTTTAAGAGGCCGGGTAACGGTATTTCTACCCAGCCTGCTGTCAGTAGGGACAATAACAACAGCTGGTATGACAACGAGTGCCGTGCTGCACGTGCAGCAGCGAGACGATCACTTCGTGAACTACGTAACTCTAACACTGAAATGAACAGACATAAATACCGTGAATCATTTAAGTTATATAAGGAAACGTGTAAGCAGAAGTCAGCGAATGTGTTTAGACACTTTGTACAAACTTTGAATGATGCCTTAACCTCCAAAGACAGTAAACTGTTCTGGTCACATTTTAAGTCCTATAATTTCAAGCGTAATAGTATTTCACCCTCAGGCTGGACTGAACATTTTTATTCTTTATTTCAAGGAACGAACATGGCAGATTGTGAAAAAGAATTTTATGCTTCTGTGTTTGAATTTATCGATTCTATTGATGATGAACTCATGGACAGTACAGTTGATAATGACTATCTGGATAAGGACATTGCGTTTGAAGAAATCGTTACAGCTATAAATGATATGCAGCTAGGGAAATCCCCAGGGTTTAGTGGAATACCCCTGGAGTTTTACAAATATGCTCCACCTGAGTGTTATGAAATGCTAAGATTGTTGTTTAATTCAATTCTCCAGACAGGTGTTTACCCTACAGAGTGGACGTTGGGAGTTATACTTCCCTATATATAAGAAGGGTGATCCCAATGAGCCGGGTAATTATAGACCAATTACACTCCTTGAGGTGTCAGGAAAGATATTTTCTAAAATTATTTGCAATAGGTTAACACTTTGGGCCACTCAAGAAAATATTTTAGCTCCGGAGCAGGCTGGATTCAGAAAAGGTTTTCAAACTACAGATAATATTTTCATTTTGAATACTGTAATAAACAAATACTTGTCATTGTATAAGGGCAGACTATACTGTGCTTTTATAGATTTAAAATCTGCGTTTGACTCGGTTACACATACTGGTCTTTTGTACAAATTATGGATTGGTAACATTAAGGGTCGTATTTTCAAATTTATAAGAAATATGTATGCTAATATAAAATCTTGTGTCCTTGTTGGGAATGGTTGTACTGAGTTCTTTGATTGCAACTTTGGAGTCCGGCAAGGTTGTCAGTTGTCTCCCTTTTTGTTTTCGTTTTTTATAAATGACATAGCCGAGTTTGTAGGACAGGACAATCAATGGTCTATTAGTATCGGTATGCTGCAAGTGTTTATGCTTCTGTTCGCAGATGATATAGTGATGATGGATAGTACAGTTATAGGTCTTCAAAAGAGATTAGATAAGTTGTCAAAGTATTGTGACAAGTGGCAGCTATTGGTTAATATAGACAAAAGTAAAGTCATTGTGTTCAGAAAAAAGGAAGACTTAAGCTTTATGAAATTTTTTTTTTCAGTGGTCGAACCCTAGACATTGTCCCTACTTATAAATACCTCGGAGTGCATTTCGCAAGTTCTGGGTCGTGGTACGTTGCTCAGAAAACATTAGCTCTCCAAGCCACCAAGGTTATTCAGTGTTTGAAGTCTAAAGTAAATAACTACCGTAACTTACCAATTCATATGCTATGCCACATATTTGATGCCAAAATCATGCCAGTTCTTATCTATGGTTGCGAGGTGTGGGGTTTTCACTCAATACCCGATGTGGAAAGAGTTCATGATCGTTTCTGTAAGGACATGCTATTTTTACATAGATCAGTACCAAATATTGTGGCACGTGGTGAACTAGGACGGCATTCAATTAAAGTCAATTGTTACATAAGGATTGTAAAGTTTTGGGTAAGACTGTTGTATCAAGAAGATAATGTTATTCTAAAGAAAGCATATTCTTACCAGCTGTCTCTAGCAAACAAGGGCTTGAGTTGTTGGGCATTAGAAGTCAAATCATTATTGTTTCACTATGGATTCGGGGAAGTGTGGATAAATCAGGATGTAGGCATTATAAACCATTTTATTTCGTGTTTCAAACAAAGATGTATAGATATCGATAAACAACGTTGGTTCGAAGCCCTCCGTAAGTATAATAAACTAACTCTGTACCGTTCTATAAAACATGACGCAAATTTTGAACTTTACCTCTCGTGTTTACCAGTGAAAGTTTACTGTATTGCCCTTTCATCACTCCGCTGCTCCAGTCATATATTATTAATTGAACAAGGTAGGAAACTAGGTTTAGCTTAGGGAAGAAAGGTTATGTCCTTTGTGTGTGGTTAGAAATATTGAATCAGAATATCACTTTTTGTTTAGTATGCCCATTTTATGATGGACTGAGACGAGCTATTATTCCTGCTTATTATCATACATTCCCTTCGGAAAACAAATTTAAACAGTTGATAGCAAGTAAAATGTCCATGTGTTATCATTGCTTGCAAAGTATGTATTCTTAGCGTTCAAACTACGAGCACGTTTCCTGTCATTGCATAAATGATATATATGTGTGTATATGTGTATGTATGTATGTATGTATATGTATGTATATATATATATATATATATATATATATATATATATATATATAATTTATATATGTGTATGTGTATATATGTATATGTCGCAGGCGCTGGGTGGTGTAATGCACTGTATCTTCTGTATGTATAATGGGCCAGTGGCCCCCCATACTGTCAATAAACTCTCTCTAAACTCTCACTAGCTACATACATATTGAACGGAGGAGCTACAGAAAGTATACCTCGGCCATATCTACCTTAATGTGTTCTGATAATTTTCAAGTGTCAGCAAGACATTCCAAGGATAAGAAATATTACTTACCATACCGTAAAGTTGTGCTGTTTACCCCTGTACTCAATGCAACACTTAGTAAGTATGTTGAAGGAAATAGCATTCTCTCTGAAATACAGGCTGGGTTCAGAAAAAGGTTATTCGACAGTGGATCATATCTTTGTCCTAAGCAACTTAGTGAATATTCTTAAATCGGCTTAAAGAAAATTATAATGTGTCTTTATCGATTTTCAAAAGGCATTCGAAAACATTTGGAGAATAGGTTTGTGGCAAAAGCTTCTGTCCTATGGCATCAACGGAAAGTTTTTCAGGATATTTCATATGTACGATACTATTAAATCATGCATCAAATACAATAATGATATTTCCGGATATTTTCGCTGTGAAAAAGGTGTCCGTCAAGGCGAAAGTCTCTCACCACTTTTATTTTCTTTACTTTTACATGATGTTGAAACACATATGTCTTTTTCTCATTGTGAAGGACTCACCACTGAAACAACAATTGGTATTATTAATATATTACTGCTGTTGTATGCTGATGGTACAGCTTTGTTGTCCGACAGTAGGTATTATTAATATATTACTGCTGTTGTATGCTGATGTTACAGCTTTGTTGTCCGACAGTTCTTAAAATGTACAGCATTGTATAAATGTTTTCATGAATATTGCAAAAAATGGAAATTGACAGTAAATGTTTAAAAGAATAAGGTCATTATTTTTGGATCAGGACCAGCAAAAAGACTAAATATGTTTTTACACTATATGACAAGCAGCTTGATATTGTTGACGACTATATATGTTTAGGTATTAAATTTCAAATAAATGGTAAATTTAATTTTGCTATTAAGACATTACATGGCCAAGCTTTAAAAGCTATGTTCGCTTTATTATCAAAGTCCAGAAATATTCATCTACCAACTGACTGTATGTTTAACTGTTTTGATGGTATGGTTTTACCAGTGATGTTGTATAGCTGCGAAGTATTGGGTTACACAAACGTCGATATTTTTGAAAATGTACATCGATTATTTTTAAAAACTATTTTGAAATTACGGAAAGCACCCCAGCTTATATACTCTATGGTGAAACAGGACGACTACCTATTTCTATATATATTAAAATGATTGGAATCATATTGGTTCAAAGCTGCTACAAATACAAATAGAAATAAAGTGACAGCCATTATCTACGACACAATTATACATAAGTTTTCTTACAATATATTCCTATCGCCATGGATTGTTTTTGTCAAATCTGTTCAAGATGATTGTGGTCTATCGTATGTATGGTTTAACCCACATATTGTCGAACACCAATGGTTGATTTCCACAGCTTTAAACGATTGTCTGATCAGTTCATACAGAAATAGCGGGCTGATCGGTCAGCTTCGCATAAAGGTTACCTGTATAAAACCTATGTTCGCTTTAGAGGAATACCTATTTCTTTCATAAATATTGTCCCATTAAATTCCGTACCAGTAATCATCATTTGCCTTTGGAAATATATGTTCAAATATTCCTTTTGAAAACAGACTATGTGAATTGTGTGATACACAACATGTTGCTCATGAATTTCATTACCTCTTTGAATGTCAATATTTTAAGAAAGAAAGAGAGTTGAACATGCCACGTTTCTATTATGTAAATCCCTGTTCATCCGATTATGTTTCAAGTTCTGCCAGTACCAGTACCATACACTCTCGCAGATATCATGGAAGCGGTCAACGTCAGAGACCTGTACTACCTCGGGCTTTATTCCCACATTAAGCTGACACGCCTGAAATAGCTCAAATACTGTTCAAATGGGCGATAAAAAACTCTCGCTCTCTCTTAACCTTACTTGTTCACAGCAAAACTACTTATTTGAGGTAAAGAATCCAAAGGAATCGTTTCCTAATGACAAACCATCATCGTTAAGTTCTAATCACATGTTTACAATTCGGGTAAGAATCGGTGGATGGGTGGTTGCGTAGAAACGTGTGTCACATAAGAACATTACCAGAATAGGTGAAAGAAACAAAACCCGTGCAAATGTAACATTAAAGCATCAGTGAAGATCCCAGCCAGTATAGGTTTTAAGCAGCTCATGCTTTTGTCAAGAAGCGACTGATGGGATCGGGTAGCCAGGCTCAGACGCGGCTTCATGCATGTCATGGTATCCCAGTTGCACAGATAGATATCCATGTGGTCAATCACTGGACTGTCTGTTCCAGTCTCGATTGATTTCAGACAGCCGTCAGCTGGAAAAATACTGAGTGTGGCATAAACCAAACAAACCAACATACTATCTAATGCGCTATTATCAGTTTACCAATTTAACAAAACTGACACTTCTTGGAAAGCGCACTTGCATAATGACTATTTGGCCTTAATATATAGTGAGTAACAGTCCAATATTTCATCTCTTAATCCTCTGTAACAGCTTCATCCCTACCTTTTGTATCTTATCCCATCTTCTGTATATCATTGGCTTCTATCACTTACCCACTTAATCAGCTGTAACAACACCATACCTGCTTTTGTATATTTCATTCTCTTTTATCTTATGATCTGATGTTTAGTATATATACTTGATTAAAATCATCACTCTGGCGTAATGTACTTTACTAGTATATATATCCTGTATAACTGTTAGTTAGTATCCACCTGACAAAAGGGAAACGAATAGCCAAGAAACGTTGTGTATAAAAAAAAGAAAACGTTGACATCCATAAGATTTTGTCTTATATACGCCATATATGTAAGTGTGTACTGTAGACTAACCCACTACGTCATGTATGTGAGTGTGTACTGTAGACTGACCCACTACGCCATGTATGTAAGTGTGTACTGTAGACTAACCCACTACGTCATGTATGTAAGTGTGTACTGTAGACTGACCCACTACGTCATGTATGTAAGTGTGTACTGTAGACTGACCCACTACGTCATGTATGTAAGTGTGTACTGCAGACTGACCCACTACGTCATGTATGTAGTGTGTGTACTACAGTAGACTGACCCACTACGTCATGTATGTTAGTGTGTACTGTAGACTGACCACTACGTCATGTATGTTAGTGTGTACTGTAGACTGACCCACTACGTCATGTATGTTAGTGTGTACTGTAGACTGACCCACTACGTCATGTATGTTAGTGTGTACTGTAGACTGACTCACTACGTCATGTATGTAAGTGTGTACTGTAGACTGACCCACTACGTCATGTATGTTAGTGTGTACTGTAGACTGACCCACTACGTCATGTATGTTAGTGTGTACTGTAGACTGACCCACTACGTCATGTATGTTAGTGTGTACTGTAGACTGACCCACTACGTCATGTATGTAAGTGTGTACTGTAGACTGACCCACTACGTCATGTATGTTAGTGTGTACTGTAGACTGACCCACTACGTCATGTATGTTAGTGTGTACTGTAGACTGACCCACTACGTCATGTATGTAAGTGTACTGTAGACTGACCCACTACGTCATGTATGTAAGTGTGTACTGTAGACTGACCCACTACGTCATGTATGTAAGTGTGTACTGTAGACTGACCCACTACGTCATGTATGTAAGTGTGTACTGTAGACTGACCCACTACGTCATGTATGTTAGTGTGTACTGTAGACTGACCCACTACGTAATGTATGTTAGTGTGTACTGTAGACTGACCCACTACGTCATGTATGTTAGTGTGTACTGTAGACTGACTCACTACGTCATGTATGTTAGTGTGTACTGTAGACTGACCCACTACGTCATGTATGTTAGTGTGTACTGTAGACTGACCCACTACGTCATGTATGTAAGTGTGTACTGTAGACTGACCCACTACGTCATGTATGTTAGTGTGTGCTGTAGACTGACCCACTACGTCATGTATGTTAGTGTGTACTGTAGACTGACCCACTACGTCATGTATGTAAGTGTGTACTGTAGACTGACCCACTACGTCATGTATGTTAGTGTGTACTGTAGACTGACCCACTACGTCATGTATGTAAGTGTGTACTGTAGACTGACCCACGACGTCATGTATGTAAGTGTGTACTGTAGACTGACCCACTACATCATGTAAGGGTAAGTGTATACTGTAGACTGACCCACTACGTCATGTATGTTAGTGTGTACTGTAGACTGACCCACAACGTCATGTATGTTAGTGTGTACTGTAGACTGACCCACTACGTCATGTATGTTAGTGTGTACTGTAGACTGACCCACTACGTCATGTATGTTAGTGTGTACTGTAGACTGACCCACTACGTCATGTATGTTAGTGTGTACTGTAGACTGACCCACTACGTCATGTATGTAACTGTGTACTGTAGACTGACCCACTACGTCATGTATGTAAGTGTGTACTGTAGACTGACCCACTACGTCATGTATGTTAGTGTGTGCTGTAGACTGACCCACTACCTCATGTGTGTAAGTGTGTACTGTAGACTGACCCACTACGTCATGTATGTAAGTGTGTAATGTAGACTGACCCACTACGTCATGTATGTTAATGTGTACTGTAGACTGACCCACTACCTCATGTATGTAAGTGTGTACTGTAGACTGACCCACTACATCATGTAAGGTAAGTGTATACTGTAGACTGACCCACTACGTCATGTATGTAAGTGTGTAATGTAGACTGACCCACTACGTCATGTATGTTAATGTGTGCTGTAGACTGACCCACTACCTGATGTGTGTAAATGTCTACTGTAGACTGACCAACTACGTCATGTATGTAAGTGTGTAATGTAGACTGACCCACTACGTCATGTATGTAAGTGTGTATTGTAGACTGACCCACTACCTGATGTATGTAAGTGTGTACTGTAGACTGACCCACTACGTCATGTGTGTAAGTGTTTTGTAGACTGACCAAGTCAATTAAGTGCCAAGTTTGGTGAAGAAATATTGAACGGTTTTAAAGTTCAGCTCCGGGAAATGCAAATGTGCACGGACGGACGGACGGAGTGCATATAAATATCCCCGGAAAAGCGTTGCGGGGAATAAGAACGGGCATTATGAGTTTGTCATACGTATAATTATGCATCCAACTGCACATTATTATTCTGACTGGGATATTTTGACATGATATAGTAATGACAGACAGTCACACGGACAGACAGATGGTGTTTTATTTTGTATAAAGGCTTCAAGACCCATGGTACAAAGTCTGTTTGCTGCTTGCATAAGGAATGAAGTGGCAGTTACAGTAACATATAGTAAGAAAATACCCGTTACAGAACAGGTTACAATTTGCAATTTCATTAACACCTGGAGATATGCGGAAACATCTTAAGTGAACATTAATGACCATGTTTAAAGTGTCATTAATAATTCATCCTCATTTCATGATACACGACGTGCACGTCATTTTCAATAGCATCATTGTGATTGCATAGAATAACTTCATCAGTGTAAGTGGTAAAACTGCTTGCAACTAACTATATACCTCGATTATTACTACCACCCCTAAACGTTGTTAACAGCCATCTATATTGAAAATCTATGTTAAATAGAGCATATTTTATCACAGGTAAATTAGATTTGGTTTAGATATATAAATGACAATCAAATGAAATATATAGATCCTACGTAGTCCCAGAAAAAAAACTCTTACTGAACCTCGCAACAGTTTTACTTCCGGGTCACCTACAGCTGACACAAAACTAAAGGCAGGCACACCAAAACCAAATCGATAAGGTAGATTACATTTGTGACAGGTCCGCCTAGATGTTTTGATATTTATAAACTCACATTAAAAAGAATGTCAATATCACTACTGTCCTACAAAGAACAGTACTATCTAGCTTCTCGGCGGACTTAGATAAAATATATTTGAATCACCTAGTTGACATATTTCTGGCAACCACAAAACCTAATTGATAAAGCTAATTTACAACAGAATTGTTCAGGTGGGCAGTTTTCTGTGCACAGTAAACAGCAAAACCTGACAGGATTGATACCAGTATTTATTCCAATGCATATTAAATAACATCAGCTAATACCTAGCATATCTTACACAATGAACATCAGACATGTTATCATATACATACAATATAGAAATATAGAAAGTCAATGCATGCATTTATCAGATAAGTCAACCAGTCCACATGACATCGCAAAGTAGTTGAATACATAGAGAATCTCACCCAAGTGTCTTCTGATATCAATTATATCAACACGAGTTGATAAAGTTACAAATATCCGAGGCTTGCCGAGGATATTTTTACTTTATCAACGAGTGCATCTCTGAACATGGTACTGCCATTACACTTGCAGTGCAGCGATGTCATAGCATTGTGACGTTATCAAGTACATGACGTCATAGCATTGTCAGGGCATTGTACAAAATCTAGGAGATATCGTTTGATCTCACACAAGCGATATCTCCTGCGGAACACAGTTTTGGATGATAAAAACAGTTCTCTAAAGCGGGGTTCTGGTGATAATTTATCCCCTAGTTAAACCTTGTAATTTACTGGAGGAGTAGACAGATCGGAGTCAATCACAACAGGTACAGACGGTAGATGTTTTATATCAACTCATGTCATACTGACCAAAACTAAAGCCTGATATTTTAAAATTGGCGTGGAACTCTTAGAGTGGCACATCCATCTCTACACACCCCATTGTCAGAGGTAGACCCAGTGTTTCAATTAGACAGTAACTCACACACAACTTTCAGTTTTCAATTTTATACACACATGTAAATGTACATCGGGAGCCATGTTGTAATCAACTCTGTAACATGGCAGGATTGTACTTTTGACATTATTTGTGTAGATACACGGACCAAGAAAAAAAACACAAAGTAAACCCTGTGGGAAATTGAAATTATTTCCAAACACAACAGGACTGATAGAATAAAGAAACGGACAGTTTCGTAGCTTCATTTCTCTCCTGACACAAGTACTATGGCACATTAAAACTGGGACATTATATGTCCGCTTCAATCACTTTCATTGTCTAACTGAACTGACATCAACATGTCTATTTTACAGCTACAAATATTATATTTCAATCTATAGCCTCAACATATGGGTATTTAAATTATTTATTTCACAGAGTGGAAACAAAATATGTCAAGATATTCATGATTTGAAACAACTTTTTACACAATCATCAACTTAGTTGTTAGTTGTGATATGCCCCAGAAATGTATGAAATGTTTCATAAACTGATCAGGTATCGCATAATAATAATCATAACAATACTCTTGTGTGGATGTAAAATGCTTCTAGTACACAAATGAAAACTGTCCTGTAGAAAACGGACATATTTAGCTAATATTTAGCTAACATTGTTGTACACAACATACAACACATGAACAGGTAACTTCTATGTCCGCTTCTTTCAGTTCTGTTGTATTGAATTTTTCTGATAAAGTTGATGTGTGATATTTACAGGTTTACACTGGGTCATGTGTAGTTTATTTCTTAGGCCAGGACTTCATTAATGAGTGATTTCTTGATGTCAGACATGAGGATCTCCTCCCCACTGACCACCTTCATGTTTACTGTGCAGTCACTGAACGGATCGGCAGCAAACACAGGGAGAAGATCCTCGTTGAACTCCACATCAACTTTCCCTAAAACAACCGACCTGTCTACGTCAATAAATCCTATTCTACCCCTCCCGACATCCAACACAACGCCATAGTGGAGGGTGGCCTGTGTGCCGGGTGTGTCAGACATTGTGTTTCTGTAACACTTCCCCCACTTCCCCGCCAGACTCACCATGGTACAGACACTCCCCCGGTGTGTGTAACAGCTCCCTACACTGACACACCAGGAGCGGGGCTGGTCACAAACATACACCTCACTGTCTATCTGGCTCTGCTCCCCCACACCCACCTCCAGGACAGGCCACCACACTCTATCCACCACACCCACCCTGGTGTTGGTCTCCCAGTATCGTGTTGTGTGGGGGACAGGGGTGACACTAGAGGGGGATGGAGGAAGGGGGATGGGGGTGGAGCTACACGTGCCAAACAATTCCCGTAGTCTGCCTCTGTCCGTGTGTTGTGTGGCGAGCGGCGAGTTGACGAGCTCACCGTCTGTAGTAACATGGCACCGGAGTGGGTTGGCTCGACCAGCGTCCAGTTGGAGTTTAGGACCTGGAAATATACAATTGTTATTTTATTGAGTTTAGCATCTGTATTTCCTACAATATATCATTGTATTGTTTGTCCCGTGTCAGTGATTCCAAAACAGCGCACTAAATGATCGGCTGCCATTTTCGTCCGTCTGTAAATACAACGATACTCGTGCCCTAGATAGTAATAATAACGACATGATACTATCCAGATGGGTATTTAAATTGTTTGCCATACATTTCTACACGCATTGGTAAACACATAAACTCTGTCTGACATACTTTTTACAAAGTTACATTTGACTTTGTTTGCTGTGACTGCAATCACAGAAAATGACACCATGACAGCTTATTACGGAAATATTTCAGCATCCTATCACAATAAAACTGTCATCATGGGTATTCTAACCTCTTGTTATACAACATAGTAAAGAGTGAGACAGATAGTATTGCTGTTTGACGATGTTTTTACATTTAAGTGTTAAAGAGTCATAACGTGAACCGGGAACTTCTACGTCCACTTCAATCACTGAACACAGTTTCATGACACTCGCTGTGTGGGGAGGTAGTGTCGTGTCTCGAGGGGGACAGATATTTGTAAACGAACTGCGTATGTATAACCGCTACGTTATTATTATTCTTAAGAAATTTGAAATAACTCATTCTAACAATAATCCACAATAATCCCACCTGATATTTAATGATGATTTGCACTATGTTGAAACATACTATCATCGTCTTGATCGAAATATAGTGACTCGACTTTTACTTATTCTCTAACGTTTTCCATACTGGACAGTGCTTAGTATATGAATAAATATACTGAATAATGAAATTTCAGGCCATCGTGAACCTATTCCATTTAACCCTTTTCATTAATGTCACAGATCGGCCTAGGTGTTAATGTACCTGGATAGAACAACGGCTTGGATCACATTGGAGACACACAGTACTTGTGCTACCTGAATGTATGCAGAATGCATAAAGCATAACAATTGTCCACGCCACCATACATGTCTAACTGAATAGTAAAAGGGCTTGGGTATCCGTGTCGATCCGGGTTAGAATTGATCTTCAGTAAGGGACGACTTACGGGATCGAATGGTCAGGCTCGCTCACTTGGTGGACACATGCCATTGTATCTCTTTTGCCTCAACTGATTTTCAAGCTGTTGAACACTGGTCCAGAACTGATTATTTACAGACGGCCGTCATATAGCTGGATTATTGCTGAGTGCGGCATTAAAGTAAAAAATAATAATTAAAAAAATACAACGGCTCGAGTCTCACTGGAGTATACTGCATTCCATGCAATCAGATCTCTTCTAAATATACTAAACCTGCGTCTATAGTAATAAGGTAATTGTAACAACTAAGGTTCTGAAAATAGTGAATGCTTATACATTATACAGTAATAACCCTTCGATGAGCCAGCAGCAGAGCGACACCATAGCTGCTTAAACTGATCAATGAGAATGAATGGTACAGTTTAGGGATACAGGCTACAAGTTGTTTGGCAAAACAGTGTTTGTAAATTCCCTTGAACTCTTCCACCTTGACCTAACGTAGCTGGACATGTTATTGTCATGAAGACATGATTACCTCCTATTGTTGTGATCATATTCATATGATTTAGTAGTTGAAGTATACAGTGTTATGTAATTAGCTGAATAAATATTGCATAAATCTGGTACAATATTGTAATTGTTATTATACATTTATTATTATGGTGGAATAGTCTACCTGATGGAGGGAAGTGAGTAGTAATTAAAAACTATTTGACTGGAACAGATTGTGTATTGGAAGGGTAGTCAAATTGGAGGTACGTTCCTTAACTTAGGCATGGACATTTGCAGCAGCGTTCCATCTTCATCTTGGCGGTGTGATAATTGTGAAGTCAGCCTATCAGTTGCTGATGACACGAACTACAAATACATTGTAACTCCAAATAAGACCACTGATGATGTTTTATATGCTGTGGTCCCGTCAGATGAACAATACTGCCACGCCTAGAATTCGCCACCAAAAAAAAACAACAACTGCATAAAAGAATAAAGTTTACTTACATGTGATGAGTCTAGAACCTTTTTTCCCGCTGATGATGTGCATCGTGCCTGAATACCCTGAAACATAGTTGTCAAGGTAACACATGGCTTTGTTTCTGTAGACTGATATCACATATACTCCACAGTATAAAGTGTTAGCGAATCAGCGAGTTTTGATTATCGTCGCTTTGAACATTGTTGGGGTAGGATCACAGGAATATGACACATATAAGGGTCGCAACTCTACTCAAGCAGTGGAGGTGCTGTAGTCGACATTGGCAACCCATGTTAAAACAGAAAATTAGGAAACACAAAATTAAATGAACTGCACAGATCATATTGTCTTATACAGTGCAGTCAACTACATTTACTGTTTTATTCAATGTTTTCAACTCTGTTTCTTTTCACATTATCTCACACGCCAGAAGGTAGACACCATGGGTGTTAAATTGTTATGCATCCCGAATAACACAAAAGTCTTTTCTGAGTCCTTGCTACACTGTTACATATCAGAGTACGCTTTTAACTACGTGATAGCTAACGTGATAATGCGTGATAATTCCAAAGTCGAAATAATTCCAATTGAAAATAACAGTTATAGGAGCATCTGTTATCTGTCAATGGAATTAACTGATGACATCCTACGAAACTTCTGAAAATGTTAGTATCTGTAACCTTTACTTGGAGAAGATTCCAACAACTAAACAACAAATCCCCATGTACAAACCTTTCAGGTATAGACTACGCTCAGGTGACTCTGAAGGGATGATTGCTCCCGATTATGAACTGAAAATGAACGATGAAAGATTGTCAGATTGTATTAGTGATATGCATAAATCTAAATGGAAAGAAGAACTGAACTGAATCCCACTTCATTTTATAATATGGAGCTTATATTCTGATTTCGGGGCATTTGTATGACATTCAGCGTACATGTTTAGCAGCTTCAAAAACGTCCTGTGATGTCAGCGGTTCAGGTGCGACTTCCTGTGACGCCAGCTGTTCAGGTCGGAGTCTTTGTGATCCCGATATCGGGGGAACGGTTCCTGCTGAAACAAATATTTGAACTGAATTTCAAAATTTAAAGTCAATAACGTCTCATTAGTTCTTATTTTCATATCAACGACTGCTCTGATATTTCAAATGGAAGTAGAAAGATGATGTGGTTCATTCGACATTTGATCTGCTTTTCCCGACCTTTATTCATTTATTATCTTGTACCTGTGAAACGATGAATGATCTCCCAAGCTGATGCCACCACCCCTTCATGCACCTGAAACAACGATGATTGCATCATAAATATCAGAATATAACCTTCGACTTCATACAGTAGCTGTGTATATTGAATGTATCTCACAATACAAATCATAAATGTGCTCAGTGTTAAGAGCCTTTAAAAACACTTTCTCAGTAACCTTTTTTTCATCAGTGTCTTAGATATATTCTTTTATAAAAGCAGAACATTACCTTCCTGGTGTCTTCCTCTTTTACGGTCAATTGCATATTCCATTTTTGGAGTTCTGAAGAGGAAAATACAAACACATGTTGATTAGAATCTCGTCAAGTCAAATACAATACCATTTTATGAAGGCCACTAAACATGTAATTACAAGAGATTTCCAAAAACGATAAGCAATAATATTAAAACATGAAAGATATAATAACTTAACGTGATGTAAGAATTGCACACATGATCATGTAACTCATTTTCTTTTGCTTTTCGACTGTGAGAAGATACTATCTTTGCTTGTGGGGAATGACACAGGAGTTGCTTTCAAACTAACGTCTTAGGGTGTTGTACACGACGCACGCCGATTGTCAGTGCAGTAGGAACCCATAATATTAAAATAAAGTTGTAATTCATGCGAGGAATATGGTAAATGTTTTCAATTTCCAGTTATATTTTATCTGTATGTAATGAACTCTTAGCAGAACTTTTAGAAGAGACTTCTTAAGATTAGGAAAAGTGCTTTGTATGTTACATTTTTCGAAAAGTCTCGTTACCCTGTAAAGTAGGTTGTTTATCTGGTATGTGATCCACGTTGAGGCTGGGGACAAGTCCACCAAATGTGTCGATGAGTTCCGTGAGAGCTTTCTGACCTTGAAAGGTAAGAAGGATCTTCGTATCTTGTGTGTCATCTTCTGGAAGCCCCCTCTTCAGATTGTCATCGCATTTCGTCTGAAGTACATCTGTGAGAGTAATGAGCTCCTCTCGTCTTGTTAATTCAAGTGTTCTCTGGGTGTAGTCTATCGCAGATACTATTGAAGTATGGACGTTATGTAAGGTGTCAAGTTTCTCTTGAACCAGTCTGTATGGGGACTGTAGACTCACCTGAATGTCCTCCATGAGTTGTCTCTGTCGATGAAGGAACCTTGCAGCAACACTTTTACAGACTTTAGTAGCAACTTGTTCCAGTCTTCTCTGAGTAGTTCCCAGTTCAGTTTGGTGACTTGTGACAGTTTTCATCCTGCTAGTGACATCTTTCAGTTTATGTTGCTGCTTCTTCACCTGCTTCTCCAGCTGACCCTTCGCTACGTCATAGGCCTGATTCAAGTCTTCATTCTTGTGCTTGTTGTGGGCCCCAAGTTCACATACACGACAGACTGCCTTCTTACAGGTGTGGTCATACAGCTGCAGTTTGTTGGCAGGGTGGTCTCTGCAATTATGTTCCTTCAGCCACTGCTTCATGGGGATATTCTTTGACTGGTTGACCTCAGTTACTCTGTGATTTCGATTCCGTTTCGGTTTGTCGTGGAGTTTATGACAGTCAGAGCAGAGCTTGTCATCACATTCGTGACAGTAGACCACAGCCTTTGCATCATGATCCTCATCGATGTAGCTGCATTTCATCTCACCATCAGCGTTGACTTTATAGGCAGCTTCATTCCGTCTGACATGATCTACTGTTGTCTGCTCCATGGTGAAGTCAGGACCACAGGAAGGACAGTGTATGTAGGTCTCTTCCGCCTGTGTAGCTTGGTGATCAAGGCATGGCTTGCAGGCAGAATGAAGGCATGGAAGAAGACGAAGCTGACTCTCATCACAACAGGACTGAGTTGAAAACTGGCACACTGTCTCAGTGGAACCTAACAGCATAAAAATATCACGAAACGAAGTTAGACACATCCACTCAAACTTTTGTTAAAATTATGTTATAATTTGGCAAAAAAACTTTTCGTGACGGGGTTTGGTCACTTTACTCAAAAACTACAGGTACAATCGTTTTTTAATTTAGCATGATGCATTATAATTGCTCTACTCTAGTGAATTTTGAATTTCATGAACTATGATTTTGTAATAAAACAGTTGTCTATATAAGCTATCATTGTGTCAAGACACAATAACATCTTAACTGTCAAGGGTGTAAGGCGACTAATCGGAACAGCCACCTGGCCATGCAAATGTGCTAAATTAGAAAACGATTGTACTTGTAGTTTTTGAGTAAAGTGACAAAACACTGTCACGTAAAGGTTTCTGCCAGATCTCATGCATACATGAAGGATTCTTGGTCTGTCTAATTTACACTCCATGTTGGACTTGCTCTGTATTGTCTATCCTGTCTTGAGACTGTGACCTTGGAACACCCACTAAAGCATCGTATGCCTCCTGTTCTTCCAGCAGGGTCTGAAACGACAGATATCGCTGCATCTCATTTGTCGTTTTATTATTATGCTGTGCATGTAATTGTTCCTCTTTGTTTCAGGTGTTGTCCAGATTAAGACTTACAACACATAGCATTACATCTACCCACCTTCTCCACGTTCTCACATTTTGCTTGAGACTGCTGCAACTCGTCATTTGACTTTGACAATGCTGTCTTCACTGAAACGACAAAGATGCGAGGATTGAACTAGATATCAGTTCTTCACATTCCAGATATTGATTGTCATGTAAATATAGTCGTCATATCTTCCCCAAATATGACAAACAGCAATATAACAGGTATCCCATCGACAATATAAACTATATTATCGAAATGGCTAATAACAATTATGTTAAACATTATTTACTTTATTATATAGACGAAAAAAGGTAAATGTTGAGATCATAGTAAAGGTGACATCACGAGAGTCGGCCAGTGGTAAATCAGTATCCAATATCGTCAGAGATAATGGGTATCGACATACAAACGATTAGGTTTGACATCGTCGTCGATGTATTCTTCTGACAACATATTCCCAGCGAAACAAATCTCTATTCACAAAAGCCAACTCAGTTGGACTGTCATGTGGGTTATCACCGCACTCCATTACTCTAAACATCCCATAAAGATCATGGACAAGAATTGGTTATAGCGTGGTGACATATTCGCTACGTCGCTAACGTTTTTCTGCCAGTGGTGAAAGCCAGGCATTTTCGTATTAAACATTTAAAGTCATTCTAGCACAGGCCTTCTCACAATTCGCGATTGTGACTGGTCATGTCTCTGATTCGCTTAACCTGCGTTTTAGGATTGTGAGTTTCTCTCTGGGAGCACATATTTTGGCTTCTGAGTGCACACACTTCATAAGCTGCGTTCAGATACACTACTTTGATAAGGTAAATATACATGTCAACTACATGTACATCCAGGTAATTATTTTTCATATCTGTTTGTTGGAAATATATATTATTATATATATTATAAATTATATATATAGATATTATATATCAGCTTACGATTTTCAATTTCCCCGTTCTTCTTTTCTATCTCTGTCATGTGTTCATCACCTTCTTTCTTCATTCTTTCCTCCAGTTCAGCGTGATCAATGTTGTTTTGTTCAATTTGTTGCTCAAGTCCTTCTATTGCCTGAAAACAAACATGAAAGCATTGTAAGCAAAAAATGACTTCTTGTAAACAAACCACCTGACATTTTATCAGATTAGACGTCATAATATATAACCTTCAAAGTTGCTGACAGAGTATGTTTAGGAGATAAACCTACTGTGTGGGAAAATCAGAGGTATATAACGAAATTATAATAGCTCTAAATTTCATTTAAAACCGAACGCGTAGCGTGAGGTTTTAAATGAACAATTTAGAGCTATTATCAGAGGTATATAACGAAATTATAATAGCTCTAAATTTCATTTAAAACCGAACGCGTAGCGTGAGGTTTTAAATGAACAATTTAGAGCTATTATAATTTCGTTATATACCTCTGATTTTCCAACACAGTAGGTTTATCTCCATTCTACCATGACAATTTTATGAACAATTTCAGGTGGAGCTCTTTCTTTGGTTACGAGTCAAGACGTGAATCGGCCTCGCATTCCAATCTCAAGTGGCATCGCCCGAAACGGGGTGTTTGGTGGCAAGCCGTCAATGACTAACAAACTCCAGATCCAGTAATAACAAATCACGTTTTGTTTTTTCAATGCATCAGTCACCAATCATTAACTGATAAGTTGGAAAACACATATCAAATAAGTTTTAAAAGCTTGGTCCACACTTGAAAATTCCACCGTAGACCCTTTCCCCACCAGAATAGTGGCAGCAACCTCATGGCCTTGACCTTTTCTCGAAGTCATTGTTTACATTTACGTTGAAATTTGGAAAGATGCGACAGGCGAGCCTCTGACAGTTTGCGCAAGGTTAACCTGATTGTATGACTGAGATAGTCTTTTTAATTTCTAATTACTGGTACTGGTACACAATTTAAGAGTAGGGGCGCTTTTGCTGTAACGAGAAGTCCGTGTTGTACCGATTTTAGATACTGTTGAATTTTGCGCCCTGTCAACTTGACGATTTCACGCACCTCTACGTCTGCGTGCGACAGCTGTGGTGACTCTTACACACTCATTTGTGTACTTTGTGCTCAAATTCGATTCTACGGATATTATTTTCTACATTTGGGAATTTTTTTTGTGACCTAGTGGCTTCAAAGTGTAGTGAATTCAAATTGAATTGGATTCGCTGGCACGTTCGCGAGTCTGTTGACAAAGAGCCAGATTTGTGGTGATATTTCCGAAAGGATGGATCAGGACACGAGGGTGTACCTCTGGCATAAACACGGTAAGGCATACTTTAATAGACTACTTTAGATCAAGCAGTGTAATGGATAAGAGGGATCATGACTAAGCTAAATAACTTTTTCAACGATATTATACATTTAGAAAAAAAATATGTTGGGCTAAACAGAACGGTTTGCAGATTCTGTAATTGTGTTTTACTACCGCTAAATTTGAAACAGTACAAATTTCAAAATATCATTTTGTTTGAATTGATAACCCAACTGTTTATTTATGTGGACGGAAGGCATTAAAATTTCTTCGGCGTTCGATATTAATGCATCCTCCGTTACCGGATCAAGATCAGTGGCGATATCGTTGACGAAAGCTGATAATAAATTTAACACGGAAATTATGTAGCAGTCTATTGCTGGATCTATTCTGACATAACATAGAATCAACGCAAACATATTTGTTTTTGCTGAAATTTTATTCGGAAAGTAGACGATGTTTTGATCTTGTTCGACTGAATATTTGTTTCCATGCTTTCGAAGTACATTTGTATGTATAAACACCTATTGCTGTGATTTACGCAAGTAGTGAGTCGAGCCCGTCATCGCTAAATCCATCTTTAAAGACATATGTGTAATTTCCGACAGTAAACTCGCCGTAGTTTATCGATGCATCGGTAGGTTGTTTGGTGTCAGCCATGTTAGTGGGCTGACAAAAATAGTGCATTACCGTAAACTATGTATGATTGCGCACGGAAAACAGAGACCTGTATAACGTGATTATATACCTCTGAATGACTTTAATTAACCAATCACAATCCAGTGTTTACTGAAGTCATGGTAAAATTTAGGTTTACTACCGTTGGGAAACACTAAACGTGTGTCCAGTCATAATCTTATCAATTATTCGCAAGACAAATGACATTTAAGCCTTATAAGAATGCCAAATTGCAATGTATCATGACAACTTACATCTTTCAAGTCAGTTATCTCTCCATCTTTTTTAGCAAGTTCCTTTTTGTACTGAGCTGCCAGTTTGTCCTTGTTAACATAGACGAGACCTGGGCTACCTGTAAAATAGAATATCCTGTGCTCACAAGGCCGGTTTACATGAGAGCACTAGGATCCAGAGAAGTGCAGTGATGGGTTGCCTACGTCTGGAGTCAATGACATCTCTACCATGGCCAACACAAAGTCAAGACCAGAATCTTACTGGGTATGTTTGGAACATTTCAGGACGTTGTTTACGTCAGAGAGTTACGCTGTACGGGGTCATGCTGATAAGGAACAAGCGCTCGATGGA
This sequence comes from Haliotis rubra, assembly GCF_003918875.1. Classification (NCBI taxonomy): domain Eukaryota; kingdom Metazoa; phylum Mollusca; class Gastropoda; order Lepetellida; family Haliotidae; genus Haliotis; species Haliotis rubra. Next base: position 118,089 of record NW_025766869.1, read on the forward strand.
GTGAAACAGACAGCCTGAAATACAGAAACAGTGTCTGATTCTGTCTGTGACATGGCATTTCAATCAGTCATCCCAGTGTGTAGTGGCTGCACATGATGCTGACATTATGACCTCTTCTGGTAGCTTCAGCCAGCGATTATGAAATACTGCTTGATGCAGCCATTGAGGATGTTGGGCGGGTGCACTTGTGGCCCAGGGCAGGAAACCCGACTGGCATTGTCATTCTGTTGGGGTGGACTGTTGTCGCCTTGACAGAAGATCTTTGACATTTGTATTCTTTGTGTACATAAAGTGAAGCATCGCTAAAAAACCCAGATACAGCCAGCATTTTCAAGACCGTTGATGTGCTTTATCTCATCCTTTGACGATTGCAGGAGTGAGTGAATGAGTGAGTTGGGTTTTACGCCGCTTTTAGCAATATTCCATCAATATCACGTAGGGGGACATCAGAAATGGGCTTCACACATTGTACCCATGTGGTGAATCGAACCCGGGTCTTCGGCGTGACGAGCGAAAGTTTTAACCACTAGGCTATCCCACAGCCCCAACAATGCAGGAAGACAAAAGGAACGGTTGGTATGCATTATAGTCATACGTAGTGAACCGCCTCTCCAAGCAGGTCAGCAACGCCAATTAATGAGCAACCGCCTGTCCCAGGAAACACACTGATCAACAGTGAAGAGGTAATCGTTGGTGGATCGCAGGTCACAAACGGGTTGTTGCATGCAGGATTTCACAAGTATTTATATAGAAAGCAGGCGGCGCGACAAAACACGAAGGGAAATGCTTGTGGATGACACGTTGATGCCCAAATGCTCAAATGTATAGAAGAAGCAGTCAATAATGAAGACGCCATTGTCACCAATCCGCGTGTATTTAGGACAGGGCAGGGGTCATAACAACAGGTCTTAATTTGCAGACTGACAGACCTAAGGTATCCATTTTATGCATATCACATGACACGTATTTTGTCTGTTGCTATTGAACCGACATGAAGAGGAGGGAAAGAACGTGACTGAAATTATTGTGATAACTCTGGATAATCACATATGGATGGTAGCATTTAGCAGAAATAGGCCTTATGTAATGAAGTAAACTACATTAATTTCACAACCATATTAATGCACAAGTGTTAAGTATATATATGTAGTTATCAAATTCCATGCCTTACTTCACTTGATGAGCTAGCAATTCCTTGTCTATGATGCTTAAATGATTAGCAAATATTTGTATGTACATCAAGAAACCCTTAGAAGGATTGCCTACCTTTTTCATTTGAGGTCTTATCGAGTCTCTCCTTGATGAAAGGCTGTGTAGTGTCGAGGACAGCACAGAGCGTCTTGTAACCTTCTACTCCCTTCTTTTTAAGCGTCTCCAACACCAGCTCACATTTCTCTGACCCAGCTTGTCTACACCTATGATAGTCTGCCTGTGTGAAGATACATTTCTCATACAAGGCGTCCAGCACAGGGTCGACCTGAAGGTTCTCCTTCAGAAATGTGTGGTTCTTCTGAAGGACAGCAACGTGGGAAAGGTCCATTCTGTTATGTCAGGTGGTTTGTATGTCTGTAACAGGAAAATCACATGTCGTCAGTAACACATATATGTGGAACATGCAGTGAAGCAACCGATTCAATATTCGTTGAGTTTGAGTGAAATCAAACACACCAGCACCATGTTGGATTGAAACGTTGCCACAGGCTCCATGGAAAGTCTGTCTTCCACATGCACTAAGCTGTTGTGTTTGGGTGTTTGAATACAACATGGTGCTGATGTGTTTCAGCACCCTTGATCTTCGCTGTTTTTGACAATTTTTCATTGCACTCAAACTCAACGAATATTGAATCTGTTGCTTCACTGCATGTTCTAACGTGTCGTTTAAAGTGCCCCTTAAGCACAAAAAAGTTGCGTTTTCTTACAGTATAAATGACCTCACCATGTTTAAGTTTACATTTGACTATCAAATTTTAGGGTGTTCCCATACGTTTTTGGTTGTAGTATACATGACGTGCCCAACTCCCGGAATTGCTCATTTCCAGGGCTCGGGTAAGAGTGTTGCCCAATCCCCGTTAATGGCCGGTGGCTTGCTTAATCTCGCTGATTGGCGATCTAATTCCAGGGAGTGAGCAGTGTTAACGTCTGCTCAATCCTTGGGATTGGATGATAACATACACAAGCTGGTTGAATGTGTTGTTGTACTGTGAACTTTGTCCAATTTTGACAGGGGAAGAACTTTGCCCACCACAATTTTGACAGGGGAAGAACTTTGCCCACAATAATTTTGACAGGGGAAAAGACATTGCCCACCATAATAATACAACATTATATAATCTACTTATGCATTATTTTATTGAACTACGGGAAAGACGTTCGCCCGTATCCCCCCCCCCCCCTTAAATGTCATTCTAGTCAAATCATATCACCTGAATATATTCCTCATCTGATAAGGATGAATTTTAAAATGTTTCTTTAAATGTATCTGAACATACTGAAAGACATATCTAACTTCTAAAATTGCTACTCAAAGAATTTGTTTCTCATCGTTAAAATTTAGGGGGGATACGGGCTGAAGTCTCACCGAACTACACATATGTTATAGCACATTGGTAGAGTGAAAAATGAATAGGGTTTATTGAACTACACAGAAACAGCATACAATATAGCACATTGATAGAGTACAACTTGAATAGCACTTTAACACTGTTAGCATATTCTAATACACCTAACCAATTTAGTTCAGTCTCATAGTGGCACCAGCAATCAGGTAAGTATTAACTGTAATTAGAAAAAGAAATACAAAGCAGCCGAGAAGCTTGGGTGAGATGCAATTCATGTTTGATCTCTTTTAACACAACATAACCTGAGCAGGGTATTACGGTGGGTGAGAAGAAAGGTAAGTATTTATGTTTGATCTCTTTTAACACAACATAACCTGGGCAGGGTATTACGGTGGGTGAGAAGAAAGGTAAGCATTAGTATTTGATCTCTTGTAACACAATATAACCTGGGCAGGGTATTAAGGTGGGCGAGAAGAAAGGTAAGTATTAATGTTTGATTTCTTGTAACACAACATAACCTGGGCAGGGTATTACGGTGGTCGAGAAGTAAGGTAAGTATTTATGTTTGATCTCTTGTAACACAACATAACCTGGGCAGGGTATTACGGTGGGCGAGAAGAAAGATAAGTATTAATGTTTGATCTCTTGTAACACAACATAACCTGAGCAGGGTATTACGGTGGGCGAGAAGAAAAGTGAGTATTAATGTTTGATCTCTTGTAACACAACATAACCTGGGCAGGGTATTACGGTGGGCGAGAAGAAAGATATGCATTAATGTTTGATCTCTTGTAACACAACATAACCTGAGCAGGGTATTACGGTGGGCGAGAAGAAATTTAAGTATTAATGTTTGATCTCTTGTAACACAACATAACCTGGGCAGGGTATTACGGTGGGCGAGAAGAAAGGTAAGCATTAATGTTTGATCTCTTGTTAGACAACATAACCTGGGCAGGGTATTAAGGTGGGTGAGAAGAAAGGTAAGTATTAATGTTTGATCTCTTGTAACACAACATAACCTGGGCAGGGTATTACGGTGGGTGAGAAGAAAGGTAAGTATTAATATTTGATCTCTTGTAACACAACATAACCTGGGCAGGGTATTAAGATGGGTGAGAAGAAATGTAAGTATTAATGTTTGATCTCTTGTAACACAACATAACCTGGGCAGGGTATTACGGTGGGCGAGAAGAAAGATAAGTATTAATGTTTGATCTCTTGTAACACAACATAACCTGAGCAGGGTATTACGGTGGGCGAGAAGAAATGTAAGTATTAATGTTTGATCTCTTGTAACACAACATAACCTGGGCAGGGTATTACGGTGGGCGAGAAGAAAGGTAAGCATTAATGTTTGATCTCTTGTAAGACAACATAACCTGGGCAGGGTATTACGGTGGGTGAGAAGAAAGGTAAGTATAAATGTTTGATCTCTTGTAACACAACATAACCTGGGCAGGGTTTTACGGTGGGCGAGAAGAGAGATAAGTATTAATGTTTGATCTCTTGTAACACAACATAACCTGAGCAGGGTATTACGGTGGGTGAGAAGAAATGTAAGTATTAATGTTTGATCTCTTGTAACACAACATAACCTGGGCAGGGTATTACGGTGGGCGAGAAGAAAGGTAAGCATTAATGTTTGATCTCTTGTAAGACAACATAACCTGGGCAGGGTATTAAGGTGGGTGAGAAGAAAGGTAAGTATTAATGTTTGATCTCTTGTAACACAACATAACCTGGGCAGGGTATTACGGTGGGTGAGAAGAAATGTAAGTATTAATATTTGATCTTTTGTAACACAACATAACCTGGGCAGGGTATTAAGGTGGGTGAGAAGAAATGTAAGTATTAATGTTTGATCTCTTGTAACACAACATAACCTGGGCAGGGTATTACGGTGGGTGAGAAGAAAGGTAAGTATAAATGTTTGATCTCTTGTAACACAACATAACCTGGGCAGGGTTTTAAAGTGGGCGAGAAGAAAGGTAAATATTAATATTTGATCTCTTGTAACACAACATAACCTGTACAGGGTTTTAAAGTGGGCGAGAAAAAAGGTAAGTATAAATGTTTGATCTGGTATAAAACAATATACCCTAAGCAGTGTGATTAGTTAGGTGAGTATTAAGGTTGACAAAACTTTATGTTGTGGGCAAAGGTCCTCCCATGTACAAATTGTGGCGGGCTAAGCTCCTGTTGGGAAGGATAAAATATATATAAGCAATAATATTTAATTTATATTTGCGATAAACCAGCAAACTTTGCTCAGCACAATTGAGGCTCGGGTTCAATTCCCTACATGGGTACATTGTGTTTGCCGGACGCTTTTTTCAAAATAAACAGTCGACAAAACTTCACTGATGTGCGTTAATCCCTTACACAATAGGGGATTAACTTATGGTCTTAATGAGACTAACAAAGTACAAACTATAACTTCATCTCGACTTTTTGTATCTCAGCAATATGATATATTTTCTCTTCATGATAAAATTCATAAATAGACACTTGGTAACTGAGGACATAAATAAATATACATACATTATATTTTAATAAATATACATGAATATACATAAATTATTCCAACACAGGGACATTAACCAGGTCTGAGACAAGATCCCCAATTGCCTCATAGGTGTACGCCCAATTCAAGAGATTCACCTTCAACACTGCAATACGATCATCAATGGCTCGATACAACCTGTCTTACAACATTTCCAATGAACTCGGTCCCTTTTCGTGGTCATACCCCTAAACGTGTGACCTAGATAGATAAGGTGTCTACCTCCCCTTGAATGTGGAAAGAACTGAATGTTAACTTGTGCTTTTGGCATTTTGCAATGAGGGAACCATTTCTACATTCTTTATATACAGGCACAATATAGTCCGCGTTCACTCAAATCAGTTACCAGAAATCGAGTTCATTCAAAACAAATTGGTGCCTTGGAATTTTTGAGTTCGAACTCAGCTTGCCAAACGCTCACATCCCCAAAAAGAGACGATCGGTGACAATTACCCCTCCCATTACAATTCCTTGTATCTATAGAGATTACTTAACGAGTGTCTGTCAGATACCATTTATCTTACGAACGTATTTAACGAGCGAAAGCGAGTTAAATACGTTTTGAAACAACGAGTTGTAAGATAAATGGTATCTGACAGACACGAGTACAGTAATCTGTTTCTATCACACCATACAATCGCACCATTTTATGGTCGAATAGATTTAATTTTCATATTTTCTCATCGTAGTTGCGCAATAATACACAATGCAACGTTTATGAATGAGTGACGTCACTTGGCTTCCTAATCACTACTCATTCCCAAGGTGACCCTCCACAGAAGAGGTTTCTGCCACATCTTGTCGTCATCAAGGCGATAATGGCAATGCAAACTAAATAACATCACAGAAAATTGATTAAACACTCTGTAACGATAATGTTACAATGTAAATGTAGATGATTTTAATTCTTGCGAGCATAAAATATTTGAACGTGTGACGTCATCATTATCGTCATCGGAAGATAGTTTGGATATCTCTGCACATTGGGGACTTGTACTTGTGTACCAGTTTACGTTCAATGTTCTCCTATCGACTGGAGCCAAAATTATTGAGTGTGTGTAATTACTTGTAGCCTGACATTGCTGAGGTTACGTTCACTATGAATGGGGGACTACCCTTCTTCGCCACAGCCTTCCCGTTATCCCGAGCCACAAACTGCCACTTGGAATATTACAGAATTTACGGAGTTGTCAGTATGAAATGTGAGTTGATAACATCATATAATGTTATTAAGCCATGAACTTTGCATTATCATGCGTCGGAGGAATATCTAAGCAATGACTTATGTTGAACATTGATCAACCGTTCACTGTGCATGTTCGATGGAATCGAAAGGACGTGTGTCGCAACTTGCACTCATGAACCCTTGCAAACGCTTTATGTTGTACACTGTTTCAACGAGATTTTGGTTCTCATTGTCATGAATCACATAGGAGCTGGAAGTGGATCTTTATTGAAAGAATCATCGTGTGTTTCAGTGAAACATGTCATCTTCGTCATCAGAGAAACCACGGGGCAAATCGATCTCACAATGGACTCAAGTCATCCTGTCGGATATTTTTGTAAGACAATGCATGACACTTGTTGCATCTCTCCAGTAAAATTACCAATGTTGTACATTTGGAATATTCGAAGGGAATCGCAGCCTGTATCTCTAACGGCCACATAGTTGTTTACGCGGGTATCACTGACTGCATGTTCAAGCCACTTTGAAGCCATAACTAGAATCAAAAGTTTTAATAAACGAATTAAAAAACAAACATTCGTGTTATATTTATTCTTATTCTTATTGTGTTTTATTGTATAAATACCTGTTTATGTTGCAATAGAGAAAATAACAGGTAGGTGTTAAGGTGTTTGTCACGAGTAACAGGTTTCCGTTCGACTGAAGCACGAGTAACTTACCAATGAATTGTAGTAAGGGAAGTAGTCCGCCATAATCTGACCCTGGGTCATCACCATGGAGTAGCAAATCACGGGATTAGAAATCGATCTCACACATATGTGTGATACCAGTTTTCTCACATGGGTTTCTCACTCACGGGTGTGTAAGACACATGGGCAGAGTAATTGTGTTCTGTCTGTGAATACATCCATGGCTTAGTTCTTGAAGAGGTCAAACATGCCCTACAATACTAGGAGTCCAGAGGAGCACTAATAACTAATTTCAAGGATACCTATAGGAGTAATGATTTAGCGTAGTGTACTGCACACTGAGATTTAATAACTATTTATATTACCCATATGGTGAAACATAACCAGTGTCATATATATCATATGTGCACATATCACCTTTGCCTAGCAACCACTGTTTCTGTATTTCGACGTATATGACGTCATCAAACAACTTAACGTGAGGCCAATGAAGAGGGCTGTCACACTTGCCTACAGTGTTTTACTGCACAAATGTACATCAATAAATTAGATAATAAAGAAGTTATTACACTCGAGCAAGTATGCCATATGACTTATACGAAACTCGTGCAAATCAGGAACTTTCACGCTCGTTTCGTATAAATCATATGACACACCTGCTCGTGTAATAATCTCTATTCATTTTCCTCAATTTGACAACTTTGGTAACAGATAGAACATTATATTTGTGTCCATACAATATTATGTTTACGACCCCCGTGCCTAAATATCGGTATATCGCTCGAGAAATATCAACATTTAGGCACTCGTGTCGTAAACATAGTATGACATGGGCACATATATAATATCCTCCATTTATATCAGATATTTGTTTGCACGGAACACAACATATACAACTAAAGAAAATCCTTTCACAAAGTTGTACATTTCAGCTAACATCAGTGGTGTGCAAATTACGTTGGTAAAACTGCATGTTTTCTGTAAAATTATGTCTTGACAACAAGAAAACACAAATAACCGCAGACAGTTTCCTTCAACATTATATTAATGGATATAGGCTCGGCAAGTCTCGCGAGGCGCTACTTCCGGTACTAAGCTGGTTCCCGGCGATACGCGAGACGGGTCCTAGCTTACTTCCGGTAAAAGATTTCCGGTGACAAGCGTATATTCAAGAACCAGTTCTGGTTCCAAATTGCGCCACCTCCAAATATGACTTTACTAGACCGAACCAAGTGTACGTTGTTTGTCACCGGTCTCCCAACCAATTGCTTTAAAGGACATACCGGAGTTATGTACACCACACTATGTCATCACTGGTCATCTGATAATCTTTTCTTACCATAGAGACAGAAAAACGATTGAACCACGAAATACTGACTTGTGGCACATGCGCAAACTGCACATGTAAGAAATCCAGGGTTTGCTTCTGGAGATGCTCCCCAGGGAGTGTTTGTCAGACTCTTTCCAGTTAGTAGGTTCGTGGTCTGCATATCTTTTCCGTGCCTATTCATTACGTTTGTACAGGACGCACATATCTGTATCGCCCTGCCCTGGAGCTTGGGATATGGCACAAGAGGACACCACCACACAGTCAGCATGCTTCACAGCAGTGAACTCCACATGTAAGCTGTATGTACAACAACGTATAGTTCATGGCGCATCATTACACAGAGGGAACAGTCCTAAGCAAATTACTTAACTCTAGCTTAACCAATTAACAAAAATAAATGAGAAAATAAATAGTCAACCGAGTCCCACCTGATCTATGTTTGTCGTGTGCGGCAGGTTCACTCAGTTGAATCGTTCTTCAGGCTAGTTGATTTCTCAAGAATGGGAGATCAGGCCTTCTGGTCCTCTGTGTCCAGCCAGAATGGGAGACGGTGTTTGTCGGTAAGGCCTTCTGGTCCTCTGTGTCCAGCAAGAATGGGAGACGGTGTTTGTCGGTAATGTCTTCAGGTCCTCTGAGTCCAGCCAGAATGAAATATCCTGTTTGAAGGTGAACTCTTAATACATGCCACGTGACAGCGCATTACATTTCTGGGAAATATACCGCCTCCGTGCAGCCAGACATGCTTTACAGTTTGCAGTTGTTATCAGTTGTATAAGGGAGTAGGTCAGCGTAATCAATATGAAATGCAGTTTGCTAGTGTATCAAGTCTTCATGTGCGAAATACTGACGTTGACAACGCCGAGAGCCTTATGCTTAAGTTTTGCGTTCACCATGCGAGAAACCGACTTTTAATGCTTGTGTTTTGCTTTCTCCATGTCTGAGACTCTGACTTTGACCCTACCGTGAGCCCAATGATTGGGTTTAGTGCAGTTTTCCTATGTGAAACACTTACTATGACAACACCTATAGCCTAAAGCTTGTTGGGTCTGTTCTTCCTGTGTGAAACACTTACTTTGACAACACCTATAGCCTAAAGCTTGTTGTGTCTGTTCTTCCTGTGTGAAACACTTACTTTGACAACACCTATAGCCTAAAGCTTGCTGTGTCTGTTCTTCCTGTCTGAAACACTTACTGTGACAACACCTATAGCCTAAAGCTTGTTGTGTCTGTTCTTCCTGTCTGAAACACTTACTTTGACAACACCCATAGCCTAAAGCTTGTTGTGTCTGTTCTTCCTGTCTGAAACACTTACTTTGACAACACCTATAACCTAAAGCTTTTTGGGTCTGTTCTTCCTGTCTGAAACACTTACTTTGACAACACCTATAGCCTAAAGCTTGTTGTGTCTGTTCTTCCTGTCTGAAACACTCACTTTGACAACACCTATAGCCTAAAGCTTGTTGGGTCTGTTCTTCTTGTGTGAAACACCTACTTTGACAACACCTATAGCCTAAAGCTTGTTGTGTCTGTTCTTCCTGTCTGAAACACTTACTGTGACAACACCTATAGCCTAAAGCTTGTTGTGTCTGTTCTTCCTGTCTGAAACACCTACTTTGACAACACCTATAGCCTAAAGCTTGTTGTGTCTGTTCTTCCTGTCTGAAACACTTACTTTGACAACACCTATAGCCTAAAGCTTGTTGGGTCTGTTCTTCCTGTCTGAAACACTTAGTTTGACAACACCTATAGCCTAAAGCTTCTTGTGTCTGTTCTTCCTGTCTGAAACACTTACTTTGACAACACTTATAGCCTAAAGCTTGTTGGGTCTGTTCTTCCTGTATGACAACACCTATAGCCTAAAGCTTGCTGTGTTTGTTCTTCCTGTCTGATACACTTACTTTGACAACACTTATAGCCTAAAGCTTGTTGGATCTGTTCTTCCTGTATGACAACATCCATAGCCTAAAGCTTGTTGTGTCTGTTCTTCCTGTCTGATACACTTACTTTGACAACACCTATAGCCTAAAGCTTCTTGTGTCTGTTCTTCCTGTATGACAACACCTATAGCCTAAAGCTTGTTGTGTTTGTTCTTCCTGTCTGAAACACTTACTTTGACAACACCTATAGCCTAAAGCTTCTTGTGTCTGTTCTTCCTGTATGACAACATCCATAGCCTAAAGCTTTTTGTGTCTCTTCTTCCTGCATGACAACACCTATAGCCTAAAGCTTCTTGTGTCTGTTCTTCCTGTATGACAACACCTATAGCCTAAAGCTTGTTGTGTCTGTTCTTCCTGTCTGAAACACTTACTATAACAACACCTATAGCCTAAAGCTTGCTGTGTCTGTTCTTCCTGTCTGAAACACTTACCTTGGCAACATCTATAGCCTAAAGCTTGTTCTGTCTGTTCTTCCTGTGTGAAACACTTACCTCGGCAACATCTATAGCCTAAAGCTTGTTGGATCTGTTCTTCCTGTGTGAAACACTTACTATGACAACATCTATAGCCTAAAGCTTGTTCTGTCTGTTCTTCCTGTGTGAAACACTTACCTCGGCAACATCTATAGCCTAAAGCTTGTTGGATCTGTTCTTCCTGTGTGAAACACTTACCTTGGCAACATCTATAGCCTAAAGCTTGTTGGGTCTGTTCTTCCTGTGTGAAACAATTACCTTGGCAACATCTATAGCCTAAAGCTTGTTGTGTCTCTTCTTGCGTGAAACACTTACTATGACAACACCTATAGCCTAAAGCCTGTTTTGTCCAGTATTCTTGTCTGAAACACTTACAATGTACTTTAACAGCACCTATAGCCTAAAGCCTGTTTTGTCCAGTCTTCCTGTGTGAAGCAATAACTATGACAACACCTATATAGTCCTGAATAAAACACTTATTTTGACAATACCGATAAACTGTGCTTGTGTTTTGCAGTCTTCATGTGTGTATATCTGACATTGCCAACACCGACAGCCTTATTTTTTGCAGTCTCCATGCTTGACACACTGACGTTGACGTGGCAAGGTGTTCTTAACATCTGATATCGTCATCCCATCTACTATCTCCCGTATACAATGGTAGTCACTATCGTATTATGGCCAGCATACATTCACAACCGAGAAAGGTTCGCACATTGATATCAGCAATATAGTCATGGTGGTTGTGAGAGGAATGAAGGGAGTGGATATAATGCTGCGTTGTTATTCATGTTCACTTATATCACAGTATGCTAGGTCAGTGTGGAAGGAAGGACAGCCAGGTCTTACATAGTTTTGTGAAACCCATAGGCTTGTCTATACTGGTGACAAACTGAGTATCATAATATTGGATTCAAACCTACGATTAACGGAATTATAGCATCACAGATTATATGGTTGTACGACGCCAATCAACATAAATGCACAGCCTGATGTGGTACGACACAAAGTTATGTCATAATAACCTGCTATTTGTGAGTGAGCTGATAAGATAATAAGATATGTACACACTGTAGCCTGGCAATGCCACATAACCTGCGAAGTAATAGATAAAGAACGAGTGTCAGAACACTATCAAGATCTTAACCTATTGCTACAGGAACAAACAGTGAAACGAAGCTGATAACGTTCTCTCAGGAGTTCTTTATCTATCTTGACGTACAGGCAAGTAATTCAGTTGCACGAACCTGACACTGTCGATTGACTCATCACAGACACCATATTACATTCAATGCAGATTGCACGATTATACGATTATATATTATATATATATACATTACACACACACACACACACACACACACACACACACACACACACACACATACATATATGCCAGTATGTTTGTGAATCAAGCACTGCTCACTTGTGTCATTTCAATGCCAGGGATGTCAAGTATCATGAAGTACGAGAGTGTCATGCCAGTATACGTTACTGTACGTTATCAGCCTGTATATTTCAGTGTACGTTATCAGCCTGTATACTTAACTGTACGTTATCAGCCTGTATACTTTAACTTCTTTGAGTGGCATTTTAGAAGTTGGGAAGTACAATATAGAACAAACTTTATGGATAACAACTTTTTATTCGTGAGTGCGACGTTTCGATACAGATTCTTGTACATGCTTGACAACGGTACAAGAATCTGTATCGAAACGTCGCACTCACGAATAAAAAGAAGTTGTTATCCATAAAGTTTGTTCTATACTGTATACTTTAGTGTACGATATCAGCCTGTATACTTCAGTGTACATTATCAGCCTCTATAATTTACTGTACGTTGTCAGTCTGTATACTTTACTCCACGTTATCAGCCTGCATACTTTACTGTACGCTATCAGCTTGTATACTTGAGTGTACGTTATCAGCTTGTATTCTTCAGTGTACGTTATCAGCCTGTATACTTTACTGTACGTTATCAGCTTGTTTACTTCAGTGTACGTTATCAACCTGTATACTATACTGTGCGTTATCAGCCCCTATACTTCAGAGTACGTTATCAGACTATATACTTCAGTGTACGTTATAAGCCTCTATACTTTACTGTACTTTATCAGCCTGTATACTTTACTGTACGTTATCAGCACACATACTTTACTGTACGTTATCAGCACACATACTTTACTGTACGTTATCAGCCTGTATATTGTACTGTACTTTATCAACCTGTATACTTTACTGTATGTTATCAGCCTGTATACGTCAGTGTACGTTATCAACCTGCATACTTTACTGTACGTTATCAGCCTGTATACTTCAGTGTACGTTATCAGCCTGTATACTTTAATGTACATTATCAGCCTGTATACTTTACTCTACGATATCAGCCTGTATACTTTATTGTACGTCATCAGCCTGTATATTGTACTGTACTTCATCAACCTGTATACTTAACTGTATGTTATCAGCCTGTATACGTCAGTGTACGTTACCAGCCTGTATACTTTACTGTACGTTATCAGCTTGTGTACTTCAGTGTACGCTATGAGCCTGTGTACTTCAGTGTACGTTATTAACCTATATACTTTAATGTACATTATCAACCTGTATACTTTACTCTACGTTATCAGCCTGTATACTTTACTGTACGTTATCAGCTTGTATACTTCAGTGTACGTTATCAGCTTTTATACTTCAGTGTACGTTATCAACCTGTATACTTTACTGTACGTTATCAGCTTGTATACTTCAGTGTACGTTATCAGGCTGTATACTTTACTGTACTTTATCAACCTGTATACTTTACTGTACGTTATCAGGTTGTATACGTCAGTGTACGTTACCAACCTGTATACTTTACTGTACGTTATCAGCTTGTATACTTCAGTGTACGTTATCAACCTGTATACTTTACTGTACTTTATCAACCTGTATACTTTACTGTACATTATCACCCTGTATACGTCAGTGTACGTTATAAGCCTGTATACTTTACTGTACGATATCAGCATGTATATTTTATTGCACGTTATCACCCTGTATACTTCAGTGTACGTTATCAGACTGTATACTTTACCACTACGTTATCAACCTGCATATTTTACTGTTCGTTATCAACCTGTATACTTTACTGTACTTTATCAGGTTGTATACGTCAGTGTACGTTATCAGCCTGTATACTTTACTGCACGTTATCGACCTGTATACTTTACTGTACGTTATCAGCCTGTATACTTTACTGTACTTTATCAACCTGTATACTTTACTGTACTTTATCAGGTTGTATACCTCAGTGTACGTTATCAGCCTGTATACTTTACTGCACGTTATCGACCTGTATACTTCAGTGTACGTTATCAGCCTGTATACTTTACCACTACGTTATCACCATGCATATTTTACTGTTCGTTATCAGCCTGTATACTTTACTGTACGTTATCAGCTTGTATACTTCAGTGTACGTTATCAACCTGTATACTTTACTGTACTTTATGAGCCTGTATACTTTACTGTACGTTATCAGGTTGTATACATCAGTGTACGTTGTCAGCCTGTATACTTTACTGCACGTTATCAGCCTGTATACTTTACTGTACGTTATCAGCCTGTAAACTTTACTGTACGATATCAGCATGTATATTTTATTGTACGTTATCACCCTGTATACGTCAGTGTACGTTATCAGCCTGTATACTTTACTGTACGTTATCGGCCTGTATACTTCAGTGTACGTTATCAGCCTGTATACTTAACCACTACGTTATCACCATGCATATTTTACTGTTCGTTATCAGCCTGTATACTTTACTGTACGTTTTCAGCTTGTATACTTCAGTGTACGTTATCAACCTGTATACTTTACTGTACTTTATCAGCCTGTATACTTTACTGTACGTTATCAGGTTGCATACATCAGTGTACGTTATCACCCTGCATATTTTACTGCTCGTTATCAGCCTGTATACTTTACTGTACGTTATCAGCCTGTATTCTTTACTGTACGTTATCAACTTGTATACTTCAGTGTACGTTATCAGCTTTTATACTTCAGTGTGCGTTACCAACCTGTATACTTTACTGTACGTTATCAGCTTGTATACTTCAGTGTACATTATCAACCTGTATACTTTACTGTACTTTATCAGGTTGTATACGTCAGTACGTTATCAGCCTGTATACTTTACTGCACGTTATCGACCTGTATACTTTACTGTACGTTATCAGCCTGTATACTTTACCACTACGTTATCACTCTGCATATTTTACTGTTCGTTATCAGCCTGTATACTTTACTCTACGTTATCGGCTTGTATACTTTACTGTAAGTTATCAGCCTGTATACTTTACTGTACGTTATCAGCCTGTATATTTCAGTTTACGTTATCAGCCTGTATACCTCAGTGTACGTTATCGGGCTGTATACTTTACTGTACGTTATCAGCCTGTTTTCTTTACTGTACGTTATCAACATGTATACTATACTGTACGTTTTCAGCCTGTATACTTCAGTGCACGTTATCATCATATAAAGTAATCTACATAATGACAAAATAGTGAATACTCAAACACACAATAACCTGCTTAATGTTAATTTAATTCTGAACCTGGAAAGGCATAATAACTTCCTCATGTGAGTGCAGTTAACAGTTTACAATCATATTGTTCGGAGACCAGGCTGAATACTCTGCATCACTTTTACCACAGTGAAGAGACTATGTGGATAGCTTGGTATTCTGTACCGTGTTGGTATCAGCAACTAAGGTCAACAGAAATCAGTTAATACGTGTTACCACTGGTAACCAAAGATAATAAATTTTACTTTAGCTGTCAGAAAAGGGCCCCCTTTGACTGATAACAACAAGGAAGTCAGGGTTGTGTTCTGGCGAGTTGGTTCTGGCGGCTGGAAACGTTTTGCTCAGTAGTAGCGAGCCACGTTGTTATCAGACAAGGCAAGACGCAGGTTTTCCAAGAACCTCCTGTGACTTATAACGAGAACTACTAGGTCAAGTTTGTGTGTCGGCAAGGTGCTTCTCCGTGTTAATCAGCTACAGCTTAACTGTACTACTAAATTCATAAGCTATACTCTTGCTTCACGCATATTATGAATAAGATATTAACCTTCTCACTTCTTTTCCCCGTCCCCGCGAATCTATACCGAAACGTCGCATCGCTGTATAATACAGAAGATGTCATCCATGAAGTGTCATACCTTTCTTATTACTGTTCAGGGGCGGTGGGGTAGCCTTGTGGTTAAAGCGTTCGCTCGTCACGTCGGAGACCCAGGCTCGATTACCCACATGGCATGGGTTCAATGTGTGGAGCCGATTTCTGGTGTGCCCCGAAGTGATTTCCTGGAATACTAGAATTGCTAAAAGCGACGTAAAACCATACTCACTCTGTCACTGTTCTAAGAGGCGACTAACGGGATAGTGTGGTCATTTTCGTTGACTTATTGATGTTTGCCAACATATACCGACTGCTGTGATGGATGCTGGAAATGTCAGTCACTGGACTGACTGGTCCAGACTCGATTATTGACAGACCGGTGTCATACAGCAGGAACGCTGTGTCGCATAGTACATCGTTAAACAGGAATAACACAGACACAATGAATCTGTGTAGCAAGGGAATACCGAGGTGCATATTGTATTCCTCTGAGTGAGTGAGTGAGTGAGTGAGATGTGGGAGGTTGATTGTATGTACAGGTGATTGGGTGCGTGTTGCATTAACCGTTGACTTTCCCCAAAATTGACAGGTTTTTGCCAAAGTGTGTTTCAACACTACACCGTCACCCTGTCACTAGACACACGCCAGTCGTGAATGAAGGATGTTCCGGCGCACTGACTTCATCAAATATCGTTTTAGCTGTTATTACGTTCAATGATGTTGCATTTAATTTAAAAGATCAATTTTATCATATTAACAAATGTTAAAAAATTATTCCACAAAAAAAATATTTTGTTGTATTTTAAAGCGATTTTACGTGGTACTATTTGACAATAGCGTAGTTATGTTAATACCGCTGGAGTTTAATACGGGCAGGAATACGAATCAACTGTTTGAGGTCACAAGTACGGAAGCGCTGAAGGGACCTCATGAAATATAATTTATCTTGAGCGCACAAGTTAGTATATTGAGCGCTCAAGTTAGTATCTTGAGCGCACAAGTTAATATCTTGAGCGCACAAGTTAGTTATCTTGAGTGCACAAGTTAATATATTGAGCTCACAAGTTAGTTATCTTGAGCACACAAGTTAGTATCTTGAGCGCACACGTTAGTATGTTGAGCGCTCAACTTAGTATATTGAGATACACTGCTTTATAAGCAGTTCATGTGGAAGCAAGGAGGAGTGGAAAGGCGAGCTGATTCATGCTTATTTCGGTCTTGGGTTCCAATACAAACACATAACACATCTTCTTGTCAAAAATCATGGTATAGTATAGTACGCCATACGAAGCGTATTCTGAGGTGTATGTCCCTCTTTCGCACCAGATACCAGATTTGCTGATGTTACAGTGAGTGAGTGAGTGAGTACGGTTTACACCGCTTTTGGCAATATTCCAGCAATATCACGGTGGGGAACACGAGAAATGGACTGCACACATTGTACCCATATGGGAAATCGAACCCAGGCGTGACGATCGGACGCTTTAACCACGAGGCTACCCACCGCCCCGCTTATGTTACATACTTTATTGCGGACAACTTCGACGATCTGAACAAAGACATGGTTATCGTTGATGCATCAAAATGTACCCTATGCGGTTTAATCGTGAAACAGGATACTGTACGGTCGTTGTTGGACCCGAATGGTGTTCAATTTCGCCCAGGACACTGTCTTCATCGACGTATTTATTCTTCAACTTCCTGTGTTGTTAAAACATGTTAAATAAACTACAACACACATACGTATACATAAGGGATTGATACGGAAGAAGTGAAACGGGGAACACGGTATTTTAGTAAGAAATAAAGTCGGTATATATGCTATACGTGCACATACTAATGGATCAAATAAATCAGGCGGGTTTTATATGATATTGTACAGAGTTAAACTGCCATTGTACTCACGTTAGGAAACATTACTGATACATGCAAACCAAGACTACAGACTATAGTTCCCTGAAAGTGGTCGACTTTACTTCCAATACATCAGACATTAGTTTTATAATTAACATAATTAAGTATAACACTCCATGTTTACATTTTTCATGGTCATGTAATACTATATATACATAATAAAGCCGTAGCAAAAAACAAGTTATCCAAGCTTTACGCTAGTGTTCATAATACTATGTACCAATATAAGAAGTAAGTAAAACCACTATTCATCCCTGCAATAAACTCCTACTCATGTTTATGTTTTAATTCTTATTATGACATTACACAAACCTAGGCCTGCTTTATGTAATAAAGCAAAAAGTGGTAAAATCAGATACAAAGAATAGTATTGACAAGCATAAAGACGATGAACGTTTACATGATAAACATTATCAATGTTCATGATACAATTGCATACTTTTACATAGTCTCATCATAAACACCTATAGTTAACTCCGACTTTGCATCGTTTGAAATCTTCCAAAAGGATATAAGTTTGTACATTTTAGCCAGCAGTCAAACAAATGTGCGTTCCATTAATGCCATTAGATGCTAAACACGAAGTTGAGCGCTCAAGATATTAACTTGTGCGCACAAGATACTAACTTGTGCGCTCAAGATACTAACTTGTGCGCTCAAGATACTAACTTGTGCGCTCAAGATATTAACTTGTGCGCTCAAGATATTAACTTGAGCGCTCAAGATATTAACTTGTGCGCTCAAGATACTAACTTGTGCGCTCAAGATAACTAACTTGTGCGCTCAAGATAAGTAACTTGTGTGCTCAAGATATTAACTTGAGCGCTCAAGATAAGTAACTTGTGTGCTCAAGATATTAACTTGAGCGCTCAAGATATTAACTTGTGCGCTCAAGATACTAACTTGTGCGCTCAAGATAACTAACTTGAGCGCTCAAGATATTAACTTGTGCGCTCAAGATAATTTTTATTTCATGAGGTCCCTTCAGCTTTTTAATTGTGCGCTCAATATACTAACTTGTGCGCTCAATATACTAACTTGTGCGCTCAATATTCTAACTTGTACGCTCAAGATAAATTATATTCCATCAGGTCCCTTCAGCGCTTCCGTAAAATTGCATTATGGGTAATAAATAGAATAACTAACTCGGTACAAGTGATTACGGGAAATATACCCTCGTTAAAATAATGATCAGTGCCTGGCCAAGGCTTGGCACTGTGAACATTATTTCAACTCGGGCATATTTCCCGTAATCACTCGTACCTCGTTGGTTATTCTCTAAATATCAAATTTATCCTTTAAGGATGAAAAATTGAGACAGTTATTCCTTGAGATAAAAAACAGACAACCCGATCAGAAATCCGTTGTATCAGTAATGACACTACTTGCAGACATGTGAACTCAAAACGGTTTAATCTTCTATTCAGTACATGAAGAATATTGCCCTTGGATGCTTTCAGACCGTTTACTTAATGGTGCGGTCCCAGTGGCGACCTCGGGAGCTCGACCATTCTCGACCTGGGGGTTATCTCAACCTCAAAACGACCCAAAAACGACCTCATAACGACCTCGCAAGGACCTTTACGACCTTAGTTCGATTTTAGTTCGACTTCAGTCGACCTTTCTCGACTTAGGTCGGCTAAGTTGAGAAGACCTATACTCGACCAGCTAGACCCGTATATCGACCTAATTTCGAATTAATTTCGTCCTAAGTAGACCGGCCCGACTTCACCGCGACCTGTGTTCAACGGGAGCGACTGGTTCTCGAAGGAAATTCCGTTTTTCGGCCGAGTAGACCCTTGGTTTCCAAACTGTATAAATTACAGGGTGCATTGTCACCAGGTACCCATTCAATTAGAGGACTGCAAAGTAGTAACATCACCATCAGGAACCTTGACGTATACCTGGTGAGCCCCGAGAAGTGAAGACTGCTTACCATTTGGGTGCAGATAGCCTGGCACCTGCTTGAACTGGTGGATGACCTGAAGAATGCCAACCCTCCTCCAAAGCCAAAGCCTCAGCCGTAAGCACATCAATCCTATCATTGAAGCCTTCAAAGCTGAGTATTGGTCAGATGAGTGGGATCAGAGTAGATGGAATACCGTAGCCCGTGCTTTCAAGGAAAGGTGGCAATTTCCATATTGCACCGGTGCGTTTGATGGCAAGCACATACGCATCAAGAAGCCCCCCCAAAAGCGGGTCCCTCTTCTACCACTACAAGAACTTCTTTTCTATTGTCTTGCTGGCACTCGCGGATGCCGACTACAAGTTCCCGTGGGTCAACGTCGGGGCCAAGGGATCAGCATCATACGCTGATGGTGTTCAACCATTCACGAGATCGGATGGAGGGCGATGACCTTGTATTCCCCGTATGGTGTGCCATACTTCATCATCGGAGACGATGCCTTTCCACTCCGCCCCTGGATGATGAGGTCCTTTTCCATGCGTCAGATGGACCCCGATCAGCAGATCTTCAACTGCAGGTAATTATTCTTTTCCATAAATACCTAAATCAAATTATAACTTAGCATCTTTGGGTGTCTGCAATATTATCTCAAAGGTTTTGAATTTTGAGTGCATTTGACTTAAAAAATGTTTGATTTGTGACTTTTACAGACTGTCTAGGGCCAGACGAGTGGTGGAGAATACCTTCGGGATTCTGGCTATGAGGTTCCAGATCTTCCTCGGCTCCCTAAACAGATATCCCAGGCCTGCGTCACTTTACACAACATGCTGAGAACGAGGAACCGGAACAGTCAGATGAACCTAATAGACCGGGGAATGGGGACTGTTCACTCACCCCAGGCAAGTGGCGCTCCTACACACAGCTGCTTGATGGGGATAACCGGGGTACGAGGAACGTTACCCAACTAGATGGCGCCAACCAAAGAAACTATTTGAAGGACTATTTCATGGGCCCAGGAGCTGTTCATTGGCAAGAGAAGATGATATCCAAATGACTCTAAAGTGTACTCTATTATTTAGGACTACTTCATTTACAAAGGAACTCTTGTTTGTATTTTATTTACACTATTTACAATTGGTAAATGCGAAAAAAACACACAATGAAAACTAACTATATACATGATGAAAAGAACAAACTTTATTACAATCGTACAAGATGCATTTACATTTACACTTAGCAATGGATGGAAAATACAAAAAAATATCCGATAAAAAAGCTTTTAAATCTTGTATTGGAAACTCATTTAAATAATCTGAAGGTAACATTTCACATCAGTATAAAGTGCTCATGACAATATATGAGTACCAAGTTCTACTTATCAGTTTCACTGTCTTTGCTGAGAGTCCTGAACATGTGACTGATCCTCTGAGGTGTGTGTAGGGTCCAAGAGACCGCTTGGTAGGTACAGAGATATACCTGCTGCAGCACTGGAGTCAAAGCTGGGGAAGATACCAGCCTGTTTCGCTGCTTTGCGGCGTGTTGGAGAGGGTGGTGTGCTCAGGGTGGACCTCTGGGTGGCAGCAGGTTGGTGTGGAGATGATGTGCTACCACTGGCTGCCGTTTGGCTTTTATGAAGCATCTGGGAAGATGGCGACCATTTATGCGGTCGGCGCGGACTCGATTAGGTCGTGTTGAGGTCGAGATAGGTTGACTTCAGGTCGACTCGGTCGACTCCAGGTTGAGTCCAAGTCGAGTCCAGTTCGAGTTGGTCGACTCAAGGTCGAGTCGAGGTCGAGTCGAGGCCGAGTACAGATCGACTCTAAGACGAACACAGATCGGCATGTCAGGCCAGCTCGACCTTCAACTCGACCAACTCGACCTAATGTCGACCTAAACTCGACCTTTTTTCGACCTACCTCGACCTATTCTCGACCCCATCTCGGACCGAAGGTCGAGGAGGAAGTCGGGGAAAATCTTTGACATGTCAAAAAAAATTCAAAAACTTGGTAGACCTGATTCGATCTGACTCGACCTGACTCGACCTAACTCGTTCTGAAACTCGACCAACTCGACCCCTCATTCGACCTTCAGGTCGAGAAGGTCGAGTAGCGTGAGGTCGGCACTGGGACCGCACCATTACAGAAACAATTACACTTGTTTGTTCACAGGAAACGTGAATTTCCATTTTAAGGAACAATTTTCCAGTTCCTTGATTTATTTTTTTTTGCAGACCGCCAACATCATCTTCAAATGGCTAAAAAAATACAGGGCCGCAGTTCTGAACCCCATCTTACACCAGTTTATATCAAAGGTGTCTGACACGTTATGCGTATTAGTCTCTGAGAGGGTACATAATTTATTCAGGTTTCTTAATTTGGTAAATTACCCGTGCAGATCGAGGTTAGAATAGGTCTCCAGCAACCCATGCTTGTCATAGGAGGCGACTAACAGGATCGGGTGGTCAGGTTCGTTAACACATTGCATCCCAGTTGCGTTGATCAATACCACGTCAATCACTGAATTGTCTGGTCAAGACTCATACAGCTAAATAATTGCTTAGTGCTGTGTTAACCAAATCAAAACCAAAATAGACCCATAAGTACTCTGCGATAAAGACATGTTATCAGTTTGGTTGTAACCTCGTCTAAACACTGCCTATGGTTCGTTAATTGTATCTATTGTATTAATTCTAACGTCAGTGTCTTCATTGCCATGGTCTTCCCAAGCACCAGATCTAAACCCGATAGAACACCTATGGGATGAACTCGATCTACGTGTACGTCAACGTCGAAAAACACCCCAAACACTTCCACAATTGACCATCGCATTGCAGGAAGAGTGGGGAAGAAACCCGCAAAAGCGACTTCGTCGACTTATCCAGTCTGGGCCGAGACGGTGCCGAGCAGGAATTGCTGCTAATGGTACTGACGTTGACGCCATCTTGTGGACTCAAGTAAACAGAAACACAATAAAGACAGCTGTTGTGTATCTTACCTTCATGTAAAATAATTTCATTCCATTGGTCAATGACGCTTGACCCCGTGTCACCCCTCCTAGGAGGGTGAGAACTGGAAAAAAAGTTACCCGCTGCCGTGGTAACCGCCAAATCTCCGCCGAAATTTGTATCGCTAACAGTCGTATGACGTCATAATATGACGCATGCAGTGCCCGGAGTTCGGGTTTTTGAGTTTACTATGTAGACATTTATTTCACCGACTTTCACTGCTTTAGTCACATAGTCGGTAGCGATCTTCCCAATAAAATTAAATGATATTTTGTACATTTAACATGGCAGTAAGATAAATACGTTGTATGCTTTTCCCTCGCGTAATGCGGTCTGATGTACGTCTACCTGTAATAGGGTTGGGTATTGCCAAAAGTTGCGTATTGCGATATATCATTTATATGATAAATAAACTGTGCTTTATCTCGAGACTATACTCCTGGATCAACAAGCCTAATTTCAACACACACTGCTTGGTGGATTCCATATGACATGTGGAGGTAACGGGAAATGGTCTTCAACAACCCATGCTTGTCGTAATAGGAGACTTCCGGGTTCTGTGGTCAGGCTCGCTGACTTGGTTGACACATGTCATCGTATCATAATTGCAAAGATCGAACTTCATGCTGTTGATCATTGGATTGTCTGGTCCAGACTCGAGTACTTACAGACTACCGCCATTGGATTTAGCATTGCTGAGTGTAACTTTAAACGACAACCAAACTAAACCTTTTAGCACCAACACCAGTCAAAATCTTCCTTCTCAGACTGGGGGCGGCTGGGTAGCCAAGTGGTTAAAGCTTTCGCTCGTCACACCAAAAACCCGGGTTAGACTTCCCACATGGGTACAATGTTTGAAGAACATTTCTGGTGTCTACCCGTGAAGGTCCGGGTTAGAATATTGATCTTCAGTAACCCATGCTTGTCGTTAGAGGCGACTAACGGGTTCGAGTGGTCCGGCTCGCTGACTTGGTTGACACGGTTCCAAATTCCGCAGATCGATGCTCATGCTGTTGATCACTGGATTGTCTGGTCCAGACTCGATTATTTACAGACCACCGCCATATAGCTGGAATATTCCTGAGTGCGGCATAAAACTAAACTCACTCACTCATTTCTGGTGTCCCCCGCCGTGATATTGCTGGAATATTGCTAAAAGCGGCGTCATTCTAAACTCACTCAATCACTCACTCCTCGGTTGAGTAGATCTCCCTGATGATTCCTTATATGGATATATATTCGGGTACGGATTGATCCTGCGGTTGCTGTTCAATTATACGTATTCGTAATGGTACGGGCGAAGTGGAACTGATTACAACAAAATCGTCATTATGTCGTACTCCACGCCATTGCGAACAAGGTCACGGAAGCGTCTCAAAAATCACAGTGCAAGGATGTTTCACGTTCACATATTGGTCGACCGCACCTCGACTTCTTTGTTCAATCATGGGTCATGCTCTTTGAAAGTGGGATGCACGTGGCCGAGGTAACGACCCTATAACTGTATGTATGTAAACGGTGTACCAGTTAATGACCTTATGTGCATGATGTCTTCAGCAAGATATGTTTGATTGTTTCTTTGTTGTGTAACGTCGCACTCAGCAATAGTACATGTGAATATTAGAGTCTGGACATGATAAACCAGTGATTAACATCATGAGCATAGACTAGATATATGTGTTGTTGATCGGAGGCCTCATCGACAGTGCGGCTATGATGGTGGACCAGATCTGGACCAGATAACCCAGTGACTATAACTATGAACATCCATTGAGATACGATGGCATGTTCCGATGAAATCAGCGGGCTTGACTACCCAAACTGTTCGTCGCCTATTACAGTCAGGTTGCTGAAACTCATACTATGTTTGTTCTTGATGGATACTTCTGTATATTCATGGCAGCGTCACCTGATTCACTTAGTCGCCTTTTCTAAAACCTTTCCTCCCTCTTAAGGCAAGCGAAATATACAGACCTTCACACAAGTCTTAAACTATAGGACTTAAACTGAATATGATCATGTTCGTTGACTCGGTTAATGGCATATCGCCGAATCCAAACTAGTTGGAACGATGCTCATGATATCAGTCACTCGACTGATGACGTACAGCTGAAATACGCCTAAGTGCGGCATAAAACAACTTACTAGCATAACCACGCGCTAATAATAATACCAAATATAATGTAATCTATTCTAATGGAACGGCAGCGAGACTGATTTGCATATTGTGGACATTTGAGACTTCATTACCCATTTTCGGCACTTGAATTAGGCGTTCATGTTAAACCTAACATAAGTTTAGGTTTCGTGAGTAGGATTAGTTTTACGCGCGTTTAGTGAATTACAGCAATATCACGGCGGGGGACACCGGGAATGGGCTTCACACATTGTACCCATGTGGAGAATTGAACACGGGTCTTCTGCGTGACGAGCGAACGCTTTAACCACTAGGCTACAACACCTCTGGATATGCATCGAGGCAGAATACTTTCAGTTGTACGACATTGGGTTTTTTGCGAGTCATATTTGAACAGAGTAGCTTTAGTATCACCTTACTACCGGCACTATAATTTACACAATAGAAAATGTCTGTATGTGGAGCAATCTCCGAGGCGCATTGTATCCAGTTCAATGCAGCATTACACTGTGTGCGTTCTGTGCTCATAACTAATTGATGTGTGCACTGACTAATCAATACAAATACTGTGCCTGACGTTTTATATACTACCCATCAAAAGTTTAGACTCACTAGTGTAAATGTAGCCGCTCACTTCAGTCAACTGTTCTAAACTAGATTTTGCAAACTATTCCATACTGATTAAAGATACTGTTTACACATGAACTGATGTATTGTAAAACAAATTCGCAACGTTGAAAAGATTATTGTCATGAGTTGAATAAATGATGAAACTCAGTGAAAAGTGGCGAATTCTTAACAAAACTTTACACCTACAAGCAGCTGTGCACATGCACGATGTTTGCACAAGCTTTTCAGCAATTTGATGCATGATCCTCGTGCCATTCATCTGCATAAATAAATGTTTGCAGTTGGTTCCCCAAGTTAGCAGAGAAATTCATCTTCGATGTAACCATATACATATACATGATATATAGTGAGTGCTTTAAGTGAGTCTAAACTTTTGGTGGGTAGTATAGTTCTGTGTAAGCCATCTCCCTGGAAGGTTCGGAAACTGTTGGGTGAGTAAATGAATATGATTTTACGCCGCTTTTAGCAATATTCCAGCAATATCTCGGCTCGGGACACCAGAAATGGGCTTTGAGCCCTTGTGGGGAACTGAACCCGTGCTTTCGGCGTGACGAGCGAACGCTTGAACCACTAGGCTATTCCACAACCCCATATGTCGAGTGAGTGAGCTTGATCATATACCGACTTGAGAAGAATGTCATTTACCATTTAAACACGCCAGTGGTTGAGTCTTACATGGAAGCCAAAGGTCCCCGCTAGAAATATTAAGATATGGTACTTATTGTTACCCTGGCGTTTGGCATTATCTGGATAAACAAGAAGTATTCCGCTCGGAGTCAGGATAATGTAGCCTTCACATTGGGCATAATTGTTGTCTATCACAAAACGTACTGTTATAGAAGTAAAAGTGCAAATTTGAAATTTCCTCTTTCAAGACCAGTATAGTTGCAGCAAGTACAGTCCTGTCCGTTTGGAAGAAAACACGTTTATAATGAACTGACGGACACTGGTTTGAATTTTACTGCCTTCAACCTTTTATTAAAGTGGTATGTCCCATTTCATTGTTCATTCGCGTACACTGTTCATTTTCTTATATTGAGATTGAATCGAACATTCCTTTAATTCATGATTATATAATACAAAATACGAATTTCTTACTTTTCTTACATGATGGTTATGAAATAAAACATAATTTTTACACACTTTTCACATACATGTGAAAATATATGCATGAAGCATTTTTGTCATAGGCCATTACCTAGCACGATATGTCCAATACGTTCCATAATTTACGTATAGGTAGCGATGTCTTTCTTAATATGTTCAGAATAGCCTTATTTTACCCAAAACCTTTCGTCTTAATCTAAAAGTTTTCGTTTACGGGGACGGTATCCATGTCCATAATATGATTGGCTGCTTAGGTCACGTGTCTGATTTGACCAATCACGACCCTTATAAGCAGAGTGTAGTGAAAAAGCGTCGTTAGAAACCAATCTTTATCCAATAAAATCGCTTCTTACAAATGTGAAAATACTCTCGGCAAGAGTACAGTGATATTGTTGATGTTCAGAGCTTTCGAACGATACCCACCATCAAACGATTCGCCTCTATGTAAGTGACACGTGCCACTCACTAATTAACAAGAAACTGATTGACACTTCCCGTTTCTGAATAATCTCGGGAGTCAATACCCGCGAATCAACAAAATGTAAACACTTGCTTGTTTATACAGTCAAACTGCCCACTACATGTATTAATTACTCAGGGTAAGTGTTACGTACCACTCACTGATTAACAAGATACTGATTAACACTTCCCGTTTCTGAATAATCTCGGGAGTCACAGCGAATTGTGTTGTTACATCATTTGGACCCAATTGCATCAAAGGGTTACGCCGTCTTTCATGTGCCGGTTTTTACAGATTCGTTTTCATAACAACTTGTTTGTTGGGGCTGAAAAACAATGCCGATATCCTGAATAGACAGATGCCGATGTTTACAGAAGTTTCTAAATGATAATAACGTGCATTTCTGCCGGGACTGAAACTTTGTGTCGATGTAGACAGAGTGCCGGTGTTTACAGAGGCCGGTATTGACAGAGTCCACTGTAGTCACCAAAAGTCACTTTTGACATGGGTTTTCAAGCTAACTTGATTAAGCGTCGAGCAACTGAGAGGAACTCTATTGGTGTGTTCATTCCAAATGTCAGCTGGGCCTTCTCTGGTCGATTTCTGTGTATGTCTTCTTCCTGGGTGGGGGGCGGGCGCCATGTGCCATCTGCACCAGCTTGTTCCTCTCAGCCTTCTACATCTTCTGCAGCACTTTAAGGGGTGCTCTCTGAATGATCTTGTTGAGGTGTAAATGCCATCCCTCGATATGGTTGTTCGTCCTTGGGCCGTTGGTCTCATGGTGATTCCATAATCCTGCCCGGAACTTGGCATGATCGTCCATCCAAGTGCTGGTGGCGTAGTCGTTGATTCATTCCTCTGTCCAATAGCAGGGCAGTCGCCCATGACCTCTATCCAAGCTCCTTGCACCATGGCCTCTGGGAGGAGGGGATGTGCTTCTGCTCTTCGTACCCATCCGTGTACCTCAGGATCCTGCTGGTAGGCTTCACTGAAGCCGAGGTTCTGAACCTTCATCCAGAGAGCCGGAGTGTAGTGGAAGTAAAATCGTCGGACGTCACAGTTAGGGAAGACGGTCTCATCAGCGTTGATGGCAGCGACTTCAAATGGATTTGCCATGAATTGCAACGACAAATTTGGTAACAACCACTTTAAAGCAATGCTTTTCCTTCTCGCATTGAATAATCTCTTTCAATAAATTATTCTACTCTTCAATCTCCTTGTTTGAGATTGAGGAAACATTTTGCTAAAGAAATAAATGCATGTAAAGTTTTCAAAACCTAACTGGACAATTGCTGTTTGCCCTTTACTCTTTCCTTCCCTAATCCCATTGTAGGCATTAACGACCGTCTCCGTGGTGTAGTGGTTAGAGCGTCCGCCCGGAGAGCGGAAGGTCGCCGGTTCGATGCCCGACCGCGTCATACCAAAAGACGTTAAAATATGGTACTTGTTGGTCCCTGCCTGGCGCTTGGCATCAATTGGTACAACAAGGACTGGTCGGCTCGGATTCAGTATAATGTGTCTGAGTGGGGTATTCATGCTTCACTGCGGCATGGTATATCAGTGGGCTAGCACTATAAAACCAGCTTCAGTCTGGGCTAGTACAAGCAGCCGCACATACACATGCATGCACGTCGTCATATGAGCGAAATGTTCTCAAGCACGACGTTAAACCCAATTTCACCTCACTTCACCTGTAGGCATTAGTCCACACTTATTAAAACAGTCCACTTGTGTTCAGGTATTTTTATCGCTGTCGCAACAAACTTTGTAGCTGTTATTCCCTGTAGCTATGTTCCCTTGTAGGTATCACTAGAAATAACCGGTTACTTTGGGTTAGCTATAACCTTTGTTTACTGTTAGCGAAGACAAATGTTTATTGGGAGACCGCTCGTTTAATTGCTATAAGGAAAATATATAATCAATTACAAATTTCCGAAGTGTATCAGACACACGCCGTCAAGACTTAGTGTGAGAACTGGCATTTT
Organism: Haliotis rubra; assembly: GCF_003918875.1. NCBI lineage: Eukaryota > Metazoa > Mollusca > Gastropoda > Lepetellida > Haliotidae > Haliotis > Haliotis rubra. The sequence goes on from NW_025766869.1 coordinate 147,137, forward strand.
GTTAAGAGCACGAATGTAAGATTCCAGGGTGCGGTTAATAGAGTGAATGAGTGAGTGAGTTGGGTTTTACGTAGCTATTAGCAATATTCCATCCAGATCATGTCAGGGGATACCAGAAATGGGCTTCACACATTGTAATTATATATAGGGTGAATTGAACATGGGCTTTAAGCGTGACGTGAGGGCGCTTGAGCCACTAGGCTACCCCATCGCCATTGCTCACCTGTGTTGGCAGGCAACATTTTTAAATGTCGGAAAAGACAAGCCGTTAAAAACGTAGTTGTTGTTGGCATTGATTTTTTCTACGTTCATTATTGACAACACTTTATACAACAATAGTACAGGCATGTTTAGCTCTCATACTATATAGTTATGTACCAAAGTATTCAGTTACCACACTTAGCTTTTTCAATGTAGCCGTTGAGATTAGCATTCAAAAATCGGTTTCGATCATTGTCAGATAATTTACTTTATATTTAGGATATCGCAAATATGAAACGAAATATGTTGATCTTCACTTTTTTGTAACTTACATTAAAACGTTGTTGTATTTTTAATATTAAAATGCAACTTGTGAATCTCAAAAATATGTTTTGGACAACAAATCAGCCGTCCTTTGCCAGAAGTTGTTATGTAACGCCAATTTCAGTAATGGATAGTGAACTTGAGACTGACATGACGTACTTTGACTTGAGACTGACATGACGTACTTTGACTTAAGACTGACATGACGTACTTTGACTTGAGACTGACATGACGTACTTTGACTTGAGGTTGACATGACGTACTTTGACTTGAGACTGACATGACGTACTTTGACTTGAGGCTGACATGACGTACTTTGACTTGAGACTGACATGACGTACTTTGACTTGAGACTGACATTACGTAGTTTGACTTGAGACTGACATGACGTACTTTGACTTGAGGCTGACATGACGTACTTTGACTTGAGGCTGACATGACGTACTTTGACTTGAGACTGACATGACGTACTTTGACTTGAGACTGACATGACGTACTCTGGACTTGAGACTGACATGACGTACTTTGGACTTGAGACTGACATGACGTACTTTGAACTTGAGATTGACATGACGTACTTTGGACTTGAGACTGACATGACGTACTTTGGACTTGAGATTGACATGACGTACTTTGGACTTGAGACTGATATGACGTACTTTGGACTTGAGGTTGACATGACGTACTTTGACTTGAGACTGACATGACGTACTTTGACTTGAGGCTGACATGACGTACTTTGACTTGAGACTGACATGACGTACTTTGACTTGAGACTGACATGACGTACTCTGGTCTTGAGAAGGACATGACGTACTTTGGACTTGAGAAGGACATGACGTACTTTGGACTTGAGATTGACATGACGTACTTTGACTTGAGACTGACATGACGTACTTTGACTTGAAACTGACATGACGTACTTTGACTTGAGGCTGACATGACGTACTTTGACTTGAGATTGACATGACGTACTTTGACTTGAAACTGACATGACGTACTTTGACTTGAGGCTGACATGACGTACTTTGACTTGAGACTGACATGACGTACTTTGACTTGAAACTGACATGACGTACTTTGACTTGAGACTGACATGACGTACTTTGACTTGAGATTGACATGACGTACTTTGGACTGGTTCCCATTGTTTTACCAGGTGACCTCTACTTGTACAAACAATGTTTGTGATTACAGACTGAGTGCTTCAAGTTGTGTTACTTCCTGGCCCAACAAGCACACCCCCCGCGAATAACGTTATCAATAGTACGTAACGGTACAGAAACAGGACGACACGACCTTGTAACATTGCTATGTAGTCAGTCCTATCATTTCAGTCCCTGCAATAGATTCTGTGGGTTGTTGAGGAAGTTTTTGTGTAGTTCTACTTCCCTGTCCTGAGATCCGTCCGTGACACGTGACTGCCGGTGTGTTTACAAACGTTCATTAGCCTGTATTCAGTTGTCCTGGTTTTGACGAGGTATTCGATTAAAACTATAATGAATGTTCCTCAGAAAGGGGGGTAACGATCGGTAGCCTATTGGTTAAAGTGTTCGCTCCTTACGTAGAAGACCCGAATTCAATTCCCCTCATGGATAAAATGTTTGAAGCCCATTTCTGGTGTCCCCCGTCGTGATATTGCTGGAATATTGCAAAAGGCGACGTAAAACCTCAATCACTCTGTCTAGTAAAGGGGCAACCTGTCCGGTATACTAAAATAACACAGGAATTCAAAATTAATGTATTTACATTACAATACGATACTAAACTATAAGAAACCGATAACAAACGATGCGATACGATGCAAAACGATAAGAAACGACACGGTGCTATTCGATACGATGAGATGAGATGCGATATTTGTGACAACAAGGAAGTATACCACTGGCTGAAGAACATGCGTTGTCAAAACTAAGATTAAGAGAAACAGGATCTTCTGTTGACAATCAGGACAATGCGTCACGGCGGATTCATGTTGATATCGGTTACATTACCGCATGAATCGTAACCAATCAATCTTTCTTCACTCAGAGTTACCGCCAACAGCTGTACAGGCGTTACATAGAACAAACATAATATTTACAACAAGATGGCAAAGATTTTGTTTTCTAAATGTGACCAATTCTTAATAATCTTGATACTCCCATTACACAGTTTCTTATAATTTACTAAAGATGGACATTGGTGATAACTTGTACGTTGAGTTGATAAAGTAGTATAATGAAATAGATAGAGGAATTCATCTCTGATAAGTCTTGAGTTACACTTAGTAAATAATCTATCTTGACGAGGGATATTATAATATCGTCCTTTTTCTACTGATAAATTGTGGTTGCTTGTTCTAAAATATACTATTGGTTTAGAAACGTTTTCATTCAATAAAAGACATTGTTCAAAACATGGGGAATCCTTAATGATAGAATTGTTAGATCGAGGGTATTTTGAATCTTTTCTAACGTGCATTGATCTGTTTTTGACACTTCACTGCTCAGGTGTGTGAATCGACAACCCTTCACTTCAAATACCCTCGTCGGAGTCGTCGAATAGGTGAACAACGGTACTAAAACGACTTTGTGATGTGGCAGGGTCATTGCTGAACATATATAGCCTCACTTATGCATGTATGTATGTATGTATGTATGTATGTATGTATGTATGTATGTGTGTGTGTGCGCGCGTGCGTGAGTGCGTTCGTGCGTATTTGTATGTATATATATGTGTAGAGGGATGGGGATATGTATGTGTCTATCTATGCCACATATATGTGAGTGTGCGTGCGTGAATAAGTGTAAATGGTGTATGGTTTCTCGGCATACTTAGTAATATATTGTCTCCTAATGTTGATTACAATTCGCAGATAAAAAGTACACGAATTTCATCCTTTATACGACCTGATCCCTTAGCGAACCGTTCACAGTTTCTGACTATATGCGGTGTTATTATAACGACTAGTTTCAATTGAAACATCTAAATTGTGAATGAATTGTCCTAAACTGGCCAGAAACATCTTTAGCCAGATACCTTTCAGCATCAAAACGTTAATTTAAATGTATGCAATAACGTGGGTGAGTGAGTATGGTTGTACGCCACTGTTAGCAATATTCCAGCAATATCACAGAGGGGGGCACCAGAAATGTACCCATGTTGGGTATCGAACCTGTATCTTCAGTGTGACGAGCGAACGCTTTAACCACTAGCTTACTACATCGCCCTTCACAATAACATTTCGAATATTCAGTTACAGAGGAATGTTGCAAAGTATCAGACAACCTTTATTTCAACAGGTCGATAAACATATTTACATCTTGCCATTGGCAAACAAACCAAAAAACATGAGAAAATATAATCTGTTTACATCATTGTTACTCATGCTGTGCCCCCACTACTGTGCCCCCACTACCGCCTCCGTGGTGTAGTGGTTAGAGCGTCCGCCCGGAGTGCGGAAGGTCGCCGCTTCAGTCCCCGACAGCGTCATACCAAAAGACGTTAAAATATGGTACTTGTTGATCCCTGCCTGGCGCTCGGCATTCATGGGTACAACAAAGACTGGTCGGCTCGGATTCAGTATAATGTGTCTGAGTGGGATATTAATGCCTCACTGCGGCCTGGTATCTCAGTGGGCTAGCTCTATAAAACCAGCTTCAGTCTGGGCTAGTACAAGCAGCCGCACATACGTACACACATACACATACACACGCATGCAAGTCGTCATATGAGCGAAATATTCTCAAGCACGACGTTAAACCCAATTCCAACACCACCACTGTCTAGAGCTGTTAGTATAATGTTAGCTTGGTATGGTAATGTATGATGTGGAAGTTGAAATAGTGAGTGAGTGAGTTTAGTTTTAAGCCGCACTCAGCAATGTTCCAGCTATATGGCGGCGGTTTGTAAATATTCGAGTCTGGACCAGACAATTCAGTGATCAACAGCATGTGCATCGATCTGCGCAATTGGGAACCGATGTCATGTGTCAACCAAGCCAGCGAGCCTGACCACCCGATCCCGTTAGTCGCCTCTTACGACAAGCATGGGTTACTGAAGGTTGATTCTAACCTGGACTTTCACGGGTGGGAAGTTGAAATAATCTACACCAACATTTGACAATACGTGTCACTTTCCCAGCTGTAAATGTTTGGTTGGTTTGTTGTTTTACGCCGCACTCAGCAATATTCCAGTTATTTGGCGGCGGTCTGTAAATAATCGAATATGGACCGGACAATCCAGTGATCATCAGCATGAGCATTATGTATTATAAGAGAAATGTATTTTGACTTTGTGCCTTTAAGATTACAAGATGATTATCAATTTTAAGAATTTTAAGTTGAACAGTCTATGATTTCACAGTTAACCCGTATATCTGAACCATAGTATCAAACAAGTGTTGAGTACAAAACAACATTAATTATTTATACACAGAGCGGATTACGGTTTGAATAATACAGTCACCAATTGAGTGAATCAGTGCTTTCTGTCCAATGTCGATCCGAGCCCAGATACGGGGATTCCCCTACCGTGACGTCACAATACAAGTCGCGCTAAACGGAGGTCTTCCTGCGCACATTCTAAATCGTTATTAAAGCGAAAGCACGCAGACGGGGTTCACAGAACCTGTTTCCTATGGCTGAAGGTGAGCCTATATGATGGTACAAGGTAAATTATTTATTTTGTTTATTCTAGAAATAATTCGATTATTTTGATAAACATTTTACATCGATGGTGCTAACGTTAAGGTTGTCCGTACCACACGAGTTCATATGACGTTATGATTTTAGAATTTAATTTGAAAATTTACCTGAAGAAACTGTTCTACGGGATTATTTGTTCGTTTGTTTGTTCTTGAGAACAGTCCATGTTGCTTGTTTGTGTGTTTGTTGTTTAACGTCGCCCCTCAGCAACGTCCCAGCGAAATACATCTACACCTGTGGTCCTGTGCATAGAGCCCAAGTTACAAATCATTTGAAATTAAGCAACGTCGAGCACGGAGAAACCTTGGATGGGTGACCATGTTTGGCAGCTTGACTCCTGAGAGTTTCTAGGACTTCATAACTGAGTGAGTGTGAGAGAGTGAGATCATTTTTACGCCGCTTTTAGCAATATTCCAGCAATTTCACAGCGGGGGACACCAGAAATGGGCTTCACACATTGTACCCATGTGGGGAATCGAACCCGGGTCTTCTGCGTGAGGAACGAACGCTTTAACCACTAAGCTACCCCACCGCCCCATTCAGTTATCATCTAGATATTATGTACAGTATGTGATTTTATCAGAGTGTGATGAAGTGCCCCTGTACATCATAAAACGACATTGTGCTCATCTATATCAGACTACGGTTATATCGAACTGTAATTAGTGGTCACCTAGAGTTCGTGATAACCGTAGTTCATTGTATACGGACCATATACAGGCCGGCACGGCAGTAAGCGACATCATGTTCTGGAATGGCGGTTTTGTTCGGTTTTGTTATTGTGGAGCGCAGTGGTGCAGTGGTAAGGCGTCTGCCTATCACGCTGAAGGCCCGGGTTCGATCCCCGTTGGAGGCACCTAGGTTCGGGTTTCGAGGTGGGTACATTTGCGTAGCATCCTTGGACAAGATACTCCACATTGTCTAATATCGGGTTAATGTTGATATGATGAATGTGCTGAGAGTCCATCACCACTTGCACTTCCTTATGACCATAGTTGTTTGTACAGTAATCGCTCTTGACTGACTGACTGAGTTTAGTTTTACGCCGCTTTTAGCAATATTCCAGCAATATCACGGCGGGGGGACACCAGAAATGGGCTTCACACATTGTGCCCATGTGGGGAATCGAAACCGGGTCTTCGGCGTGACGAGCCAACGCTTTAACCACTAGGCTACCCCACCGCCCCCTAATCGCTCTTGAAGGATGATTGATGCATGACGTGAAATTTGCATGTGTACCATTTTCATTTTCAAACATAAGAAACAACGGATAGAAATAAACACCAACAACTGTGTGATGCAGTCTACGGTGATTTATTGTCCTTGAAAACCGTCAAAATCAAGAATTACACTCTATTTTATGGGGCTTGTGTGTTGTGCACGTGAATCTCATGCGTTGTGTTTAGGAGTGAAATGGTTGTACGCTCATAAGATATCTTTCTTTGATAAGCTTGTCAGGTTCCCCTAATGTTTTAAAGAGTATTTTAAGAGTATATATAATACTGCGTAATTACCACCGTTAGTATTCTCCGCCGCAGAACGCGCTTGTGTCCATAAGTGGGTCATTGCTCACGTACATAGATCCTTCAAATACAAACCCCTTCCGAGAACTGTTCACTTCTGGGAAATGGGGGATTCCAGTTCGTTATATCGCAGTAGTTCACCGTGTCCTCAATATTCAGGTTAGCATTGTTTTTAGACGCGAACACTCCTCTCTATCAGTAGTGTTTGTGTGTACAAAGCCACACACAAAACTGACGTAGGACAAAATGGTTGAGCTTGCTTTTATGCAATCTATAAATATCTTTTTATATATGTATTATGTATTCGTCGCCGCATAATAAATTTCATAATTCTTTCGTTGCGAACATTACATTGATAATGGTTAGCAGTGTTCGTCAGTTTTGCTCAAAGGTACATAATATATTGGCATAGGTCGTAGTTGGGCTTGCCTGCTTGAAGGTAATGCACAAAAAAGTAGTTTTTATTTTTTTTAATATGTATTCTTTGCCGTATGATGAATTTTATAACCCTTTTATTCCGAACATTACACTGCTGATACTTAGTTGTGCTCGTCAGTTTGTTCAGAGGCACAGACAACATTGACATAGACATGGTTTGGGTTACTTGCTTGAAGGCAGTCTACAACATATTTTTTACATTTTTATTGTGTATTCGTTGTCATGTGATGAATTTCATAACGAACATTGCTAAATTGTTAGTCGGCCTACATGATGTTCGAGAACACGGTGGCTACGTATGAGATTTGGGTTCGATTCGCAGGCGCGTAGCAGGCCAATTGTTCGTGTAAGCCCGATAGGTTGCAACAGTGTGCGAAATAGTTTCCGAATTTTGCTAGCCAGTTGGGCGAGCTATGCCTGAAAGTTGCTAGCGCACAAAATAATTCACTAGCCCGAAATTGGAATGGAGACCTAGGTTTCATCGTTAAGCTGCTAATATGATGAACAGTTTTTATCAGGCCATAATCTTGCATGATTTAAAATTGTATTATAACTTAACAAGTCGGGGAGAGTGATATATTTACAAAATGACCCCCTGAAAATTCACTAGCCAGTCGTGCCGATGACTGATTTACTGGCCCGACTGGATTTTTACTAACCACGGCCTAGCGGGCCAGTAGCCGGCTACTCAGGATTTCGCACACTGGGTTGCAAAGCTTTATATTTAGAAAGCATTTGAGGTATTTTGGCATTAGAAAAAAAATGTTTTAGCATCAATCATGTGTAAGCCCGGGCTTTCTTTTTGTATAATGGCAGCTACGCCCCTGATTCGTCACGCGGGCTCATTGAGTGAAGCCTGTTACTTTTGTCCCCGGTCCGACAAGTCTGGAATAATGCTAATTTTGGCGTAGAATCGTACCTATCAACTCGTCAAAAAACACGCTGTTTACGTATTGTCGAATTTGTATTAAGAACGCGTACTTTGGAACCTCGTTAATCCGCACACAACTTTCACCGTGAAATAGTCCGGCTTTACACACTTCTGGATAAACGAGTCATGGGTTATTCGGATTTACCGGTATTAATGCGTGGGCGCCTTCAACAAACATTGTCCGGAAGACGGGTTTTCTGATTTAACTAACACGGGTTGTATGTGTTGTTGAAGTTTTGTGAGACCCGTGAAGATCCGGGTTAGAGCTGATCGTTCCCAACACCGCCGACTCGAACTACAATAAATGAGAATAAAGAACATTTTTCAGATATATTTTTCTTCCCCGACTGTCCCTTGGTCAGAATTTGGTGGCTACGTGAAACACATAAAACAATAATGCCCTAAGAGGCGATAAAAGGAATCGGGTGGTCAGGCTCGCTGACTTGGTTGACACATGTCATCGCATCCCAGTTGCATAGCTCGATGCTTATGCGTTTGATCACTGGATTGTCTGGTCCAGACTCGATTATTTACAGACCGCCACCAATAAGCTTCAATACTGCTGAGTGCGGCGTACAGATAGACTCAATCACTGCTATTTTGTCGTTAACTGATATAGTTTGTACCAACTTCCATTGAAAATCTGATAGTCATGGATGGTTTACCGCGTCAATACCAATGATGATGATGATGATTATGATGATTGTGATGATGATGATGATGATTGGTATGATGATGATTGGTATGATGATGATTGGGATGATGATGATGATGATGATGATGATGATGATGATGATGATGATGATGATGATGATGATTATGATGATGATTGGGATGATGATGATTGGGGTGATTGGGATGATGATGATGATGATGATGATGATGATGATGATGATGATGATGATAACGTTCTTGGTCAGCCAGCGAGTACAAGATGCTGTCTGGGCAGCGTTTACAAATGAGGCAAAAGCCAACCAGCCCCTCTGTACAAAGATCACCTGAAACCCATTTGCTCCATTCATTTTTTTAAATCTGTAAATAACAAATCTCGCCTGATACTATCAATCCCTCCCCACTGAATAGAGACACGATCAGATATTCGAATATGATCAGCTTTATAGTATGTTCGCGGTGAAAACGTACCGATGAATTTTACTTTAAACAAAAATGTAAATCAAATAAAGAGAAAATAAGATTGCGAATCCTCATAATTTTACCTTGCCATTTCAAAATTTAAATCTCAGATTTTTATTCAACTTAGGATAAAAGTTGTTTAACAAACGATCATAGTTTCAAATCGGTATTATTGGTTTGTATTACAATGGAGTATGCACATTATATGAAACGCCGAGAACAAGGAGGGTTGGTCTAAGTTAACACGTACCGCACGTGTACGTACCGTTTGTTTCACTGTTCCAACTACTGCGTTCACCCCCTTGTAATAAAAACCAATATAAGCGATTTAAAACAATGATCGTTTGTTAAACAACTTTTTTCCTAAGTTGAATAAAAATCTAAGAGTTAATTTTTAATTGGCAAGGTAGAATTATGAGGATTCGTTTTCACTGCAAACAGACTATAGGTAAGGTCCGCCTGTGACGTCATATTACGAGTCTATACGATTGGTTCATGTCCCGGGCGACGTAGGAAGTAGGAAGTGCGTGTTGGCCGACCGCCGTGGAGTGCGCTCCCTGCTAGAAGTCAGTACAACCCTGCAGGCACATGTTTTATATATTTTTGCATATACTATGAACTAGGGTTATAACGTATTCAAAGGTACCACTAGCTCTATTTCCCTGAAGCTATAGTTCGTCATATTGATAATATGCATTTCGACTAAATCTACAGTTAGAGGTCAGGAGCGAAAGCAAGGTTAGTTATATCCATCAGATCGATATAAGCATGTTCGTTATAAACATAGTTTATTCAATTTGCTGCCAGATCAGTAGTGAACCATTGTTTTATTCAGATGTGACAGGACGGGTACAGGAAGCAGATTTTGTCTGTACAGAACATAATATATCGGAAAGAATGCAATCAAACACGGTTGTATCGAACTTGAAGGGCCCTAGCTATACTTCGAGTTATCCGAGTTTCGACACAACAGCAAAATGACTAAAACATGAATAACCAGGGATCAAGCGTTTACTTTGAAACATCCTCAACTTCAACACAACGGTGTTTGACTGCATTTAAATTTCATATCTTTTAAAATTTAATTTGAATGTAATTTTCAATGGGTAATTTCGTTTTGAGGCAAGGTCTTTGCGTCAGTGTAAAGACGTTTATATATTCAGACGCTGAACACTGGTTCGATTGCCCCCATGACTTCAATGTGTTAAGGGGGCGGCGGGGTAGCCTAGTGGTTAAAGCGTTCGCTCGTCACTCCGAAGACCCGGGTTCGATTCTCCACATGGGCACAATGTGTGAAGCCCATTTCTGGTGTCCCCCGACGTGATATTGCTGGAATGTTGCTAAAAGCGGCGTAAAACTAAAACCACTCACTCAATGTGTTAAGCCCATTTCTTGTATCCCTGCCATGATATTGCTGGAATATTGCTAAACGTGGCATAAAACTAAACTAACTCACTAACTCATTATACATTCAGAATCTGAAAACGTTTTTCCACACTAATGTTATTTTAAGGCAACCCGACACAGCAGGAATATTTCAGCCTTGAGCTATTACCAGTTACATACTTATATATTTCTTATGGCAGTATATTCTATTGCATTGTTATTTGTCAACGATCAAGTCCAGCATTCAAACTAGGCAGCCCGATATTTACCAGTACATCCCCATTGTACTGCTGACCATACGTGACAATGTCCTAAGAAACTTCGTAGCAGCGCACTGGATGTAACAATTATACTCGTCGAATCACGTCGTCATACGGAGTTTTAAACACACATACGGAACACCATGTTATCAAGCGGTTCATATCACGATTAAACTCAGTGGTCGTCATATCAGTAGTAGAGCGAGTTGATCACGTGTACATATCAGCTGGAGTTTATCGGTTCTCGTGAACACCGTCTCGTGATCACTGTATGTAATTAATAACACTTATACCGGCCCTTGAGTAACAGCTATACTCCTGGAGTTATCGCCAAGCGGAAGAAACCGGAGCCGCATTAATCACATTGGAGGAGACAGGAACTTCGTCTACTGCTGCGTACTTCATCCTGATAGAGGCGAGATCGTGAACTGTATGTATCACGGTTTCATTTCTACAGTTTTCGTCACGATATGGCTGGGATATTGCCGATGACGTTAAATATTAACTCACTCACTCACTCATTTCTACAGACAAATTTTAACAACGTGTAATATAATCAAGTTCGTTGTAAAAGTTCCGTTCCGCTGCAGAGGATATTCACACACGGACATATTGGTCTATGTTTGTTATCAAGGGAGTGTCATGGATCCGATTTTGATGTGTTTTGTTGCTTAAAACATAACGACTGACTGACTGAGTTTGGTTTTACGCCGCTTTTAGCAATATTCCAGCAACATCACGGCGGGGGACACCAGAAATGGGCTTCAAACATTGTGCCCATGTGGGTATTCGAACCCGGGTCTTCGGCGTGACGAGCCAACGCTTTAACCACTAGGCTACCCCTCCGCCCTAAAACATAATAACGAAGCGAGGGGTTACCTTATGTGTCACAACATCTATCTCCACTGTGTAACTTTGCCAGAGACAAGTGCCATTTTACTATTATTTGTGCGATTTCTAACAATTTAAAATTCAAATATTTTCCAGAGGTGTATGGTCAGAATGCGTTTAAATACTTGTTGCATGCATATGAGAAGAGAGAATAGTCCATTAGTTCACAGGATCTGGTTAGCGCTATATTGACAATATGAGCCTTGATGCTATGTTTTAGCGCATCAAGCCCTTGTGCCTCAGTTCACAAATATGCTAACAAATGGCACATGAAATTACATTATGTAAATATATAGATATTGTATGTGGGCCTACATGCTGAATAAAACATCCGACTTGATAATTGTAATGGAAATAGATTTGTTTTCGAGAGACTTAGGGTTATTCACAATCAGAGTCACAATAACAATCACCGGTTCGTGTGGTCCAGAACACCGTTTTGTATATAATCTACTGCGGCGTTTGGTCTTTGTTGTGTCTGTTTGTATCTCTCCTATAGGTGTGAGATATTCAATCCTATAATAATTTTCTTCTAGATGTGGGGCAGTGGGGTAGCCTAGTTGGTAAAGCGTTCCCTCAACACGCAGAAGGCCCGGGTTCGATTACCCCGTGGGTAACATGTGTGAAGCCCATTTCTTATGTTCCTCCGTGATATTGTTGGACAACTGCTAAAAGCGGCGTAAAACCACACTCACTCGCTCACTTTTAGACGTATGTTATTAGCGGATTTTGATTTCAGCGATGGACTTCGGTTTGATGTGATTGTTCACATTGACGTTTAGGAAGTCGCGCCACGTTCTAATCATTTGCAATATTTTCTGTCTAAGGAATTTTTACATTCACTATCCGTGTTTTGGTAACCTTTCCCTGAGTGAGTGAGTTGGGTTTTACGCCGCACTCAGCAATATTCCAGCTATGTGGCAACGATCTGTAAATAATTAAACCTGGACCAGACAATCTAGTGAACAGCATGAACATCGATCTACGCAAATGATACGATTAGGATTCCTGTTTAATATATTTTCTAGTGTCCGGGTGAGAGACTGCTATATTAACAGGCTAATAATAGGGACACTGAAATTCTGTATATACTTGAGCTGCTTTTAACAATAACCCAACCATTGTACAGATGTGGGGAATCGATCCCGGACATTCGACGTGACGGGCGAACGCTTTAACCACTAGGCTACCCCATCACCGTGTACATACGTGTAGATATGTATATCGCAACCTGCTTTATCTCAGTTGATATAGAGATAACAGGGTACAGATGCTACATAGGTAGATGAGGACGAATCCCGTTCTAATCGAACACCTGTCCTTTATTCAGTACATCAAATCTTAGAACAGTTACAGATCGTTTTATACTACGCCACGGGTTTGTAGTATTGTGGTTGACAAGCTGATTTTTTGTATCGTAGTGCAGGTGGGTTCTGTGTGTTGTACAATGGGTGATGGTGAGTCATGTGTTTCCGAGGTTTATGTGTTTTGTGACCTAGTGCAGCTTTCATATTATGGTCCCCGTGTACCGCGATACAGGTTGTACCGTGTTACAGGTTGTACTATGTTACAGATTGTACCGTGTTACAGGTTGTACTATGTTATAGATTGTACCGTGTTACAGGTTGTACCATGTTACAGGTTGTACCATGTTACAGGTTGTACTATGTTACAGGTTGTACTATGTTACAGGTTGTACCGTGTTACAGGTTGTACTATGTTACAGGCTGTACAGTGTTACAGGTTTGTACCGTGTTACAGGTTGTAACATGTTACAGGTTGTACTATGTTACAGATTGTACCGTGTTACAGGTTGTACTATATGTTACAGATTGTACCGTGTCACAGGTTGTACCATGTTACAGGTTGTACTATGTTACAGGTTGTACCGTGTTACAGATTGTACCGTGTTACAGGTTGTACTATGTTACAGGTTGTACCGTGTTACAGGTTGTACTATGTTACAGGTTGTACCTATGTTACAGATTGTACCGTGTTACAGGTTGTGCTGTATTAAAGGTTGTACCGTGTTACAGGTTGTACTATGTTACAGGTTGTACCGTGTTACAGGTTGTACCTATGTTACAGGTTGTACTATGTTACAGATTACCGTGTTACAGGTTGTACTATGTTACCGTGTTACAGGTTGTACTATGTTACAGATTGTACCGTGTTACAGGTTGTATGTTACTATGTTACAGATTGTACCGTGTTACAGATTGTACCGTGTTACAGGTTGTACTATGTTACAGGTTGTACCGTGTTACAGGTTGTACCGCGTCACGGGTTGTACTATTTTACAGGTTGTACAGTGTCACGGGCTGTACTATTTTACAGGTTGTACCGCGTCACGGGTTGTACTATGTTACAGGTTGTACCGTGTCACGGGCTGTACTATTTTACAGGTTGTACAGTGTCACGGGTTGTACTTTGTTACAGGTTGTACCGTGTTACAGGTTGTACCGTGTCACGGGTTGTACTTTGTTACAGGTTGTACCGTGTCACGGGTTGTACTATGTTACACGTCGTACCGTGTTACAGGTTGTACTATTTTACAGGTTGTACAGTGTCACGGGTTGTACTATGTTACAGGTTGTACTATGTTACAGGTTATACCGTGTTACAGGTTGTACAATGTTACAGGTTGTATCGTGTTACGGGTTGTGCTATATTAAAGGTTGTATCGTGTCACAGGTTGTGCTATGTGAAAGGTTGTATCGTGTCACAGGTTGTGCCATATTAAAAGTTGTATCGTGTTACAGGTTGTGTTGTACTGAAGGTTGTATCGTGTCACAGGTTGTGCTGTGTTAAAGGGTGTATCGTGTCACAGGTTGTGCTATTTTAAAGGTTTATCGCATCACAGGTTGTGCTGTATTAAAGGTTGTATTGTGTTACAGGTCGTGCTATTTTAAAGGTTGTGTCATGCCACAGGTTGTGCTATGTTGCAGTTTGTGTCATGGCACAAGTTGTACTTTATTACAGATCGTGTTTTGGCACAGGTTATATCGTGGTACAAGTTGTATCGCACCGGTACTAGGTGTACTTGAGATAGGCACAGGTGATAAAGTGTGGCTTAGGTGTTTTAGATTTGATAAGTGTTTTCAAAGCGGTACAGGTGTTTGTTACAGGTGTTTTATTTCAATCATGCGGTACACATGGTTTGATTTATATCATGTTGTATTTAAATACCTTTTGTGCAGCGGTATAGGTGTGTCGTCCCTAGTACAGATTATATATACATGGATCCAGGGGTGATGTGCTGGAGTCTAGTTACGCTGTACAGTGAAACGGTTTACAATGTAGGGCTTTCACCACGTGTTCAAATTTACATTTGGTGCATGCAAATATTGTACCGAGACTAATACATGGGTCGATTCTATACTGTGGTAACATTGCATACAGACGATTATGTACTCTCCTTTGGCCACAGCATATGTCATGTATTTATGGTTATGTCCCACACATCAATCTCCATGATAGCGTCCTTTAGAATAATAGAGTGTACCAGACAATCAAGTGATTGACATTGTGACCCGCGATCGGGTGCCTCCTGGGTCAATCCAAAAGACACCCAGCCTGACCACCCGATCCCCATGTTGCTGAGGTTCCACTCTAGTCTAAAATTCCCGTGAGAAGAACAGAGTATGAGTGAGTGAGTTACTTTTACGCCGCACTCAGCAATATTCCAGCTATATGGTGGCGGTATGTAAATAATCGAGTTTGGACCAGACATTACAGTGATCAACAGCATGAGCATCGATCTACGCAATTGGGATAAGACGACCCGATCCCGTTAGTCGCCTCTTACAACAAGTATGGGTGGCTGAAGATCAATTCTAACCCGGATCTTCACGGGCAGTGTATGGACAAATTGAAGTAGGTAATGGCAATATGTTTCACTGATTATTCGATATTCCCTCTTATCATTTCAGAACACACATACACCGATGTTAAACTTCCAATCATGGCAAACAGCTCAAATGAATCTGGCGGGCTCCACTCGGACAGTTCCTCCATGTTTCTCGGAAGCAGCGCCACCTACAGTGGAGAATACAACGCCATCTTCACCGAAAGGTATCACTGGTCAACCAGCAACCCCGAGCAATGTGACGAGTGTTGTTTGAAGTGTTGCTGCGGAGCTTGCTATTTCCTTGGTTACGTGTTCTGCGTACGACCGATGACACGTGCGAAACGTGCGCAGATTGTATGGATATATTGTTTTCTCCTGGCAATTGTTGGGGCGGCTGTGTGTGGTCTGGGCATTTTTGGACCTTACGAAGAAGACATTGCACCCACTGACATGCGCAGTGTTGACAGGAAGATATCAACTCTTTTCTGTGACAGTCTCACTCTGGATTCGAACTCTGAGTTTTCGGCGTATCTTTTCGACACGCAACCATACGTTGATCCAGATAGGTTACAAAATTACTATCAGCGAGAATCGATTTATATTGTTAATGGTGATTACAACTACTGGAAGTTTTATCTTCTGGAGGGATCTGTGATAAATGTGATGTCGTGCTCCGACACAAACATAGATCTCTATGTTATCAAAGGTGAAGACAACTTTATCACGTGGAAAGAACACAAAAATTGTAACGACTGTTTTATCAAGGCGATACTGGTGACTAAAGACTGCAAGAACTCCATGGATCATTACACGTTGAACGCTACAACGTCCGACGACTACTACTTCGTCTACAAAAACAACATCTACGACACTTGGGTGACGGCAGAATTCACATTAACGAGGACGCTGTATGACACTAACGGATCCATATACAGTTGCTTGAACACCGTAGACTGTGACATTGACCTTGACCTGAACTCAAACCAGGTCATCGTGTATCATATATCTGATGACAGTTTTCCTGATGATTTTTCCATTACTACTACGTGCAACGCAAGGCCGAGTGTTTACGTTCTAGCCTTCTGCGCATGTCCGCTCCTCTTAGGTTGTGTTTTGACTATTTTCGTGTGTGTATGTTGCAAGGACCCACAGAACAACGGACTCCGACAAATCCGAGCTCCTCGTCGTCACGTATTATCTCGTTTCCCGAACGAGAGGACATCGTTGTTAGCAGGTCGACCTAGGGCTGAGGTGCCTCAACCGCCGAGATACGAAGAGGTTGATTCCAGCGCCCCGCCTCCTTATGAACACATTTCTGCTTGATAATGATATACCTTAGAATGAATAAGTGAGTGAGTGAGTGATGACTGTAGCTCACCTGTGTTTGAGTGAATGAGTTGGTTTTAACCCAATATTCTAGAAATATAACGGCTGGGGACAACAGAAATGGGTTTCACACAATGTCGAACCCGGGCCTTCGGCGTGACGAGCGAACGCTTTAACTACTGGGCTACCCCACCGCCCGCATGAGTGACTGAGTTTGGTAAGTAAGTGAGTGACTTTAGTTTTACGCACACCAGAAATGGGCTTCACTCATTACACCCATGTGGGGAATCGGACCCAGGCCTCCGGCGTGACGAGCGAACACTTTAACCATTAACCACTTTACTACCCCACCGCCCCCCAAGCTGTTTGAAAGTCATGTCGGTATATTTCCATTATGTGACGACATGTTACTTTCAATCTTTAGTCGTACAATTAAATTTTACCACACGTGAAAGCCATACGTAAGAGTGGTGCAATGGGTAGTCTGATGGTTAAAGCGTCCGCTCGTTACGCTGAAGACCCGGGTTCGATGCCGCACATGAGTACAATGTGTGAAGCCAATTTCTGGTGATGTTGCTGGAATATTGCTAAAAGCGGCGTGAAACAACACTTACTCACTCTCACAACCTAGATATCAGAGAAAAAAACAGTGATTCGAAGCCAGGTATCGGGCATGGCAAGGGGACGCAACTCTGCCAAGGGGACGCAACTCGCGGTGACCGGTGCTGACAGACCCTCTCAGAACAAGATAACCTTATGTTACATAATGCACAATCTAAATCTGTGCAAACACTGAACACTGAATCACTCGACAGGATCAGAGGACAACACAGACACACCAAATGTTGGGTCATACGAAAATAGCACTTCGATCTGAGCGTGGAGGAGTTTTGATAACAGATAAGGTTCGGGGAAACCAACTAGTTTTTATCTTCAACTGGATTGAACTAACTCTTTTAAATATTTTCTTTATGACTTTATTTATATTTGCTCAGTAAAATGTATTTCATGCGTAAATAGTCAAGAATCTTTACTTGACGCCCTGGAAATATTTCAGATTACAACAAAGTGTTCAAAGGTTATCTTCAATCAGGGCCTATAACTCTCCTAATGGCAACTGGCTTGAGATTGGGGCTCCGAGACTTACATAGCAGCTGTGAGTTCGAATCACACTTTCCTCCTGATAACGATCAAAGTAGGACTGTTTACGTCCTTCTCAGTCGTCGTTATTTTTGACAATAATTAAACGGCCACGCAGTTATATCAATATAATGCTGCTCAAATAAGGCGATCACAACTCACTCAGTTTAACAACAGAGGCCTGATTGATCGTTTCGGCTGACAGTTGTTATTTGTGTGATTATATTTATGTCGAGATACATGAAGTGAATTTATGTCTAATCAATATCTACCTCATTAAATGTGGAAATGATTTCTGTGTTACTGGTATCATTATGAATGTCAAAGTCGCCGTGATTAGTAGGCAATATTTAGGTATTGCCTAAATGGCAAATTGTGATACAGAATACATTTTCAGAATGAACCTGTCTCAGTTATTATGTCCAGTATGTATTACAACATTATCACAGTGTTGGAATTATGCATGATGTTTCTGACAAGAAGAAGGTTTGGTCACACGTTTTTCAATTTTATTGCAGTTTTGTCATTGAGCGATCTCAAGCATGCTTAAATGGTGTACCCGGTGGGTATCCCTAAACTGTTACCCAAGATGTAATAATGAGGATAATGAGAATATTATAACGCTACTTTTCCAGGCTAGATATCCTGCTCAAAGCGCACAATCTGATGACTATTACTCCGGATAATCCAAGCTGCCTGTGACGCGCTAGAAGGTTAATAGTCTCACGACTTATTTCACCGGGTACCCATTTTCTGCTGGTTGAACAGAGGCAATTTTCAACAAACTCACTTGCCTAAGGTGGGACCACATGTGTCACATGTGCTTCGTCCTAGAAACTCTCAGGAGTCATATTGTCACACTCAGTCACCCAACGTTGCTTAACTTCAACTGATTTGTAACCTAAGCTCTATGCGCAGGACCACACACCTCCAATATGTAATGTTTGCCTACTCTTCCTTGTAAAGAAAGATGATGAATAAATACATAGAGTGAAATAGAAATTACTCTCCGTTGTATTCTGACATGCTGGCACGCCATGAAAAGCTCATAAACAAATTATCTATTAACAAACAACACAAATGTCTGAAACTATTTTATTTGCACATCCATTGGTTTATGTTGGAATTAATAAATGTAGAGTAAATACAGACCACAGATACCAGCTCTCCATTGTTGATTACTGATCTATTGAACAATATGAATCACTGCATGTCAGCAGTGATTATTATGAGGTTCAGCAGTGATTATTATGAGGTTCAGCAGTGATTATTATGAGGTTACAGGTACTAGTAATATTCTGTGAGTTATACATAACGTCATTACTTTTGCAACTGAGTATACAATGCCAAGTGTCATGATCAGTTACGCATTGTATCCACATGTATAATCCCAGCATGAACACCAACGTTGTAACAAGGTTGAAACCTGACGTTGAATAGACGTTTCATTTATAGTCAAAAGTGGACTGACTGACTGACTGAGTTTAGTTTTACGCTGCTTTTAGCAATATTCCAGCAAAATCCCGGCGGGGGACACCAGAAAATGGGCTTAACACATTGTGCCCATGTGGGGAATCGAACCCGGGTCTTCGGCGTGACGAGCCAACGCTTTAACCACTAGGCTACCCCACCGCCCCAAAAGTGGAAGGTGAAAGGTGCAATATTGTTTCAGAGCCTACAAGACGCTACAACAAGAATAGAATTGGGGAGATTTCAGTGCAGTAAGAACTTATAAGATTCAAAGAAAGTTGTAACTCATAAGAGGAATATGGTAAATGTTTTCTGTTTCCAGTTATATTTTATCTGTATGTTATTATATGCAGTCCAGGTGTGATTCACCATGAATTGTGTTGTATTTAACAATTAACTGAGTTCACACATAAATACAAATTCAGCAAATGTATCACTATTGCAAAACAGTAAGTGAGTGTGGTTTTACGCCGCTTTAAGCAATATTCCAGCTAATTCACGGCGGGGGACACCTGAAAATGGTCTTTACAGAATAGAGCGTCAATATACATTCACAGGCAGTGTTTCACAAGAGTGAGTGAGTGAGTTTAGTTTTACGCCGCTTTTAGCAATATTCCAGCAATATCACGACGGGGACACCAGAAATGGGCTTCAAACATTTTATCCATGAGGGGAATTGAATCCGGGTCTTCTACGTAAGGAGCGAACACTTTAACCAATAGGTTACCCAGCGTTACCTCCCTTTCTGAGGAACATTCATTATCTTTGTGTGTGTGTGTGTGTGTGTTTGTCAATGTCGACAACATGACAGCGGCCTGAAAATCGTGACATCCGGACTGACAATCAAGTGATCAATATTGTAAGCAGGGCACCGTCGCCGTCACCGAAACTGACCACCGGATCCACTGAGACCGAAACAGACTCGATTAAGATTCGATTAAACGTCATAGAGCTTCAACAATGGCCAATACAACGTTATACAACACCATCGATGCTCATGCTGTTGATCACTTGATTGTTTGGTCCAGACTCGATTATTTTCAGACCGCCGCCATATAGCTGAAATATTGCTGACTGGGGCGTAAAACTAAACTCACTCACATTATACAACACAAAACCGACATGAACCTTTCTCACATGACTTTCAGCCAAAAACAGTGCATCTGAAGAGGGCCTGGAGATCTGGCCCCGATTTCTCGAAAAAACTTAAGTTTTTACTCAAATTTCAAACTTAGTTTGACAATTTGAAACAGCTGATTTTTTAACTCAACTGCATTTTTTTAAATAAAAAAGCCCAAACAACTTAAGTAACCTATCTACCCAATTCAAATTGTCAACTATGTTTGAGTGTAATATCGATTTCAGTTCATTCTGGGAAATGCATTTTCCTGCTTTTTCTCAAATTTGAGTAAAAACTCTTACTTAAGTCAAAACTCAGACTTAAGTTTGTTTCGAGAAATCGGGGCCTGGTTTTCAAGTCTCACGGTATGTTTTCAATCATTAGTATTTTCAACAACACTTCAAGTGGAACAGGTAACTCTCTGTGGGAGATGCACATCCAGACAAAGAGACTCTTTCATGCTCCACCGTTATAAACGTTAGAACAAGGCAGCTAATGCAATGTACTGGCTAATTCCCAAGGTACGTAACTACGTAACTAATTCATATAACAACATGTCTTGTGCTCTCCTACCCTTTCACCCACACACAGTGGACAGATCGATAAAAATATTGAACTCACTAAAGGGTTTTCTTTCCGTAGACATCTTCAGCGTTTGACTGTGTGAAATTTCTGAACCGTGGCTAATGCATATGTGTCTGAAGGAGACTGACTTTAGAACTAGTGACTTGAATTCAGATTCATTCCTGTATGTCAATCTGTTAAAGGCACGGGTTCAGTATCCTAGCAGCAGCCCCATCAGATTTCGCTGTTGGTTTTTAACGACGTACTCAGCAATATTCCTGTTGTATCTTGCCCGCCTTTAAATAACCATGTTTAAATGAGATAATACAGCGACCAGCAAGTCACTGACCCTAGCACCTGATACAGGGTTTGCTTAGACCCAGAATCCTGAAATGGTCTTCAGCAACCCATGCTTTTCATAAGAGGCGAGTAACGGGATCGGGTGGTCAGGCTCGCTGACTTGGTTGACACACGTCATATTTTCCCAACTACGTAGATTGATGCTTATGATGTTGACCACTGTACTGTCTGGTCCAGACTCGATTATTCATAGTCATATAACTCAACAATACCGTTAAAACACAAACAAACAATATCCTCAGTCTCTGCGGAACATCTCCCTTCCCGAATCCCGGAGAGCACCGCACCAGCACGACACCAAATATATATGTACAGTTTGGGTCATTTTATTGACATTGTTTTAGGTGTATCGAAGAAGTGTGAGTTGTTTCCTTGGAATATATTTTATACCAAAAAGGGTAGTTTTGGAGTGCTCATTCACTCAAGTATTATATCTCTTCGTAAAAGTCGTGATCTGGGGAACTACTAAGAAGGAAGTCTAGCAGGCATCTTAACAGCTGACATTCAAAACTGTCCCCGAGGATGGATAAGTTGAAGTCCGTACAGCCGCTGGTTAGTGAACAGATTGAGCCACAGTATATAGCCGAGGCAGTATTTAGTGTCTGGAGGACCGTGCAGGAACTCTTCTGATGACGATGTCTTCTGTACAGATCCCAGCGAACTGCACCTGAAACTTGAGCATTACCGTGGATACAATTATCAGTTTCTATGCCATCATCAAAATGATCATTATCATCATAATCATCCATATGTTCTTGTCACCAAAATATCCATCATGGTTTGAGGAGGCTTGATTTTGTGTTGTCTAAGATTTCAAATAGTGATGGCATGTGTCTCATTAAAGACGTTTACAGTGAATTCGAATGAGAGAGGTGATATTGTGATTTGAAACCTCAGATTCACAGCTTATAACATCATTAGAAGCTGTTACTAATAAATATTGCATTGTACTATTGCTGGGTGCTCTGTAATTTTCGTATCATTATTCACATTTTGCTTTCTGTTTATTGTTGAACACCGCACTCAGCAATATCCCAATTTTCTGTAAATAATCAAGCCAGGATCCGATAATCCAGTGATTGACATCATGCGCATCGCCGAACACAATTGGGATGAGATAATGTGCATCAACATAGTCGTATAACTGACCACTCGGTTCCGTTATTTGCCAGTTACGACAAGCATAGGTAGCTAAAGATCAACTTAACCCGGATAGTTTCGGATTTATTCACATTTTCGCTTTAAACGTGCGTCTCCTACTTGCTAATACATATTTTATTTTCACTTTGAATATCTACCTCTTTATATGAATTGAATGCTCAGTGTTTTTGATGCATGACTTAATTTAGTCAAATATGTATCATATTTGTTGTATCCATTTAGAAATGTAAATAAAATAGGGGGAACTTGAACTTTCAATTTGGATAGGAAGTATAAGCGTTAACAAACTTTTCAAAGACAGACATCTTATGAACGCACCACCATTTCTCTTCATCACAACCCCTAAATACAACGTAGGGGATGCACGTACAGTGTACTCTGTCAATACCGGCATAAGTCGGGACCAAATAAAAATGCCGGTTTTGACAGAGTGCCGGTTTAGCTGTATATGCCATTCTTGATTTTGACGGTTCTCAAGAAGGTCGATAAATCAATGTACACCATTAATTTTGACAATCATCTTGCATCACACAGTTGTTAGTGTGTGTTTGGTTTTTTTGAAAATGAAAATCGTACACATGCAAATGTTACGTCATGCACCAATCATCTTTCACGAGCGATTTCTCCGTTATATATCCCAATTGTTTCAATCGTAAATTAAGAATGAAGTTCCCCTACTTTTTTGAAGAGTATATATTACAGTTCTGTAGTTTGGTTTGGACCTACCTCTTTACATCTCTCCTAAAATAATCCAAAGTAATGCAATGCTCATTAATTATTTAAAACGGACATCACAAACCTCCAGGACAAGTTACAATGAACTACAACTTGGTTATTTGAACAAAGTGAACAGTCTTGACAGTATCTTCTTTACATCGATGCTATAGTTTTGTGACAGGAGTGATCATCCTAACAAAGACGAACTATTCTCATTTTCATTTAGTGAGTGAGTGAGTGAGTGAGTGAGGGAGGGAGGGAGGGAGGGAGGGAGGGAGGGAGTAGTAGTTGTTGTATTGTCACACACCCTATATCGGCTTAGCTCAGAACCCATGCTATGGAGGTCCCACGTGTACAAACGGTTATGCATGCTCTCGATTCAACTGTGCCGCAATACAGCAAATGCGGTTTCGTGGTGGAAGAGAAAAAATATCTATGGCATTATCTGAATGAACTTTACAAGTTTGTCTTGACAAACCATAAAAGTAAGACTCAGTGGAACGGGCTGATAATAACTAAAGCCGCTTCTCAATGAAAAGTCTTTCCCTCAAACACTGGATCTGACCCTGACTTGATTATTTACAGGCAGCCGTTTTATAGCTCGGGTGTTGCTAAGTGCGGTGTTAATAAACAAAATGTGAATAATGACACTGAAATGATAGAGCGCCCGGAAATACCAGTACTATACTGACGTACAAAAGAAAGTACACACCTGGGATTATTTGAAAAGTGTTGTGAATGTGACTGGCAACTTCGCAATTAGGCACGATATCAGTGGTGTTTTGTGCAACATATTAGGAAAGTCTGTGACATATATATCACCGCAAAAACTCTTTTCAAAACATTATCGTCGCTCTTTGGAAAGTAATCCAAAAGCACCAGGTGTGTGCCTTCTTTTGTACGTCAATTTACAATACGACATTAGTTGGGAACAGGGTTAGATCGAAATGAATGACACGTCCATAACTTCATAGCTCTTACTTTCCGTGTTTTGTGATGTAGTTGCGCTGCTTCCGGTTGAAACGGAAGGTTCACACACGCCATTTACCACTGTTCCTTGCGACGTGTCTGGCACGGGATCTGGGACACAGGCCCCTTCATGAGGCCATGCACAGTAGTCTATGCGGTAAACAAGACCGGGTTGACACGTGGCGTGTTTCGCAACGCCGTTGTCGCACACGTAGAAGGAGGTGTTATCTGCAGGGTCACAGTACGTCTGTTCATGAACCCGGCCAACACAAAAGTTTGGATCACAAGCCTGGCTGAAACGAACACAGAGAACAATTAGTCACATGCCTAATGTTAATTGAAAAAATCATTTTAGATACATTTATTTTGTAGTCGTGTTTCCATTTTACAACTATTCTAGAGTAGACTAAATGTTTTGTTTGTTTATTTATTGTTTAGTACCGCAAGCAGCAATATTCCAGCTAAATGGTGACGGTCAGTATATAATCGAATCTGGACCAGACAATCCAGTGATCAACAGCATGAGCATCGATCTACCGGCTGGGATACGATGATATGCATGGATACATGCAGAACATCATATACACTGCAGTAAATAATAAATGTATTGCTGTATGACTGATGAGATAACATAATAGCAAAGCGTGTGATTATGAGTGTGTGTATGTCTCTGTACATGTGTACAGTTTTCCCTGAAAGTATTGAGAAAATCTTAGCTTCCCAATACTGATCTTAGAATTTAAAATATTTGTTACATTATGTAGTAAGGTTGTCGATATGGGAGGCAACTTTTGTAGGCTTACGAATGAACCTTACGACATTAAGAATTATCTCCCCTGGTGTAGCAGACGGCTTCCTTTGTTTACATGGCAGATTTGACACAGAGAAAAATCTGGTTCTAGATGATTTCGAAAGGGGTGTGGGTAATGCAAAAGACTTTGCTGGTAGACATGACATTACATTACAGTATACAGAACTGTGAAGTATATTCAGCAAGAACTTATGATTGAGCACAATACAGGGACAGGGAGGCCAAGGAAATATAGTAAGTACGTATCACCGGCGACTTGGTCAGATTGTGGGTAGGGGAAAATTGAAAAGTGTTAAGAATATCAGAAATGAGATGATTAATAGAGGAAGCCCTCAGGTATGTAATGAAATCCTTAGACAAGAACTACAAAGACTTTAACTTTCCCTCACCATTGATAAGAGATGCACAAAAAGAAAAACGTTTAAACGTTTTTTATTTTCTGATGAAAGTTCTGTCTGTCTATTTCCGAATTGTGTGAAAATGTGGACAAATGATACCGTGAAACCTATCTACCAACACACTAAACATAGCCCGAAATGTTACATGTGGGGTGGGATATCATCACGTGGGGTAACGCCGTTGTGTATTTTCACTGGAAATTTGACGATGTGGGTGGTGTGGTTCTGTATGTCTTTATGTTTTATAATAGTGTAGCATGTGTTATCTCTAGCGTAACATGTTCAGGTACATGAATCTTTGAGGTCACATTCAGCGTAAGTGTTCCTGAATATTTGGAACACCGAGTATTCTCTGGAGTTCAGGTTACACATAATGCTATTCTTTATCATTCCTAAGGGCTCGCAAAACAAATTCCGCATAATTGCAGCTGGAAAAATCACTTCGTGAGATTGCTAATTAACTCAAGATATCCATTAGTGTCATTTTAGTATGATAGGCGAACCGATGATGTGAAGATACATCATGATTATTGTGCACGCACCGGGAAGGTTTTCATAAAAGAGTAGCGCTATGGTGGGTAGTTACATATCTCAACCATAACCCAGTACAAGAGAGCTTTCCCCACTTGCGATAATGCCAGCAATTGTGCGCAATCAATCACAGAGCAGCAGGATCAGAATGTGACCCAGTGATTAGCACCAACAAGATGGCTGACGCAACGTTAGACAGTTGCGTCAAAGGCGACGTCCGGTGTTAATCGACTCAGCGACTCACTGCCCAGTCACATTAAGGATCAGTAATTGACTTCACACAAACATGAGTGACGTATTGACGTCACAGTCGTCCATGAGTCACCAGCGTCACACAATAATCAGTGAGTCACTTGCGTCATGCAATATGATTCACTGACGTCAGACAATGATCGCTGACACACCCACGATGATCAGTGACCCACTGAAGTCACATAAGGGGTACCACAAATGGGATTCACACTCTGAACCCATATGGTGAATCGTAACAGGGTCTTCGAGGAGACAAGCGGACGCTTGAAACACTAGGCTACCACTCCTGCCCCATAAAGTTACTAAAGAAAGTGCTTGTTGTAAGAAACCTGTCCTATATCATCAAAGGAATAATACAAACAATTCGTAAAGTCAGTAAAAGTATAGGAATTTGGTATAACTTGGAGACCTATAAATAATCACGTTTGGACCACAAAATCCAGACCGCCGGAATATTGCTGAGTGCGGAGTAAAATTAAACTCACTCACTCACCCAAAGAATCCAGTGACATTGAGAGCAATGATCCACGTTAAAGGTCCTTACCTCCAGGCTCTTTCAGGATCATGCATAGATTAATGACAACCCCATCGAACGCGGAAACACGTTTTGATTCGTATAAGAATAACGAAACGCCACCAATACTATGCATCAAGCCAGTCAAGCATTGCTCAACATTCGGCTATCCAGTGACGGACATTATGACGAGTACGTTGGATGGCCTTCTACCAGATCCAGTTGGGTCTGACTGGACACTTGCTACACATCCTGCCCAGTATCTCCACAGGATGGACGCAATATATCTTATAAAATAGATACTTTAAATTGTGGCACATGTTTTACTTTGGTGTCTTTTCGTTTTTGTTTCTATTGAAACATCTTGTTAAAACAACCCATGACATTCATGCACAATATGCCAGGCAGAGAACGGTAAGAGATCAGAAATAGGATACTTGTACATGAACTGTGGAGTTGTAAAAGCTTTGTTTGCAATTAGCATCTAATGCAAAGACACATGCCAGGTTCGTGAACTTAGAATCCTTGCCATGCTTTCCTGGTATAAGCGACTAACGGGATCTGGGAGTCAGATTCGCTGACATGCTATTGCATCGCAGTTGAGTACATCAATGCTCTATCACTGGATTGTCTGGTTCAGACTATTTTTACAGACCACCATCACATTACTAAGATATTGTGTGACATCAAAAAAAAAATACTTACCTACAAACTATCCCAACAAACATCAAGACCAAACTGAAGAAAGCCATCCTTCCGCACAGAATCCTTCCAAACGGACTGTTGTAGTGACTTATGCGCCACCCTAACTTCCTCTAAGATCCAAGGATGTAAATAATTGATTTCCCATCTCACTAAAGAAAGAATGCAACGAGCTGAGTCGCTTCTGTTTTGCTTTTAGTTTGTTAGGAGCCCACAATATGGAACTTATGATCACGGCACCGTTAAAAAAACTGTCATCCTTGTCCTGCCTCTATGGATAACATAGTTAAAGCTATGACTTGCTCGATCAACGTTACTGATAAAGAATTGATTACTGTTTTTAAAACGTTCTGTGTTTGCTCTCTGTTGTGCCATATGATTGTGTTTTGTATTATTTGTTCATCGCAATTAGTCCATGAAGACATAAGTTATTCATCCTCTCGAAAACTACACAAATAAATCTTTTCGCTAGTCTGTATACTTTGTCTACTCAAAGCTCCATAGAACTTGCCTTTTAGATCAATTAAAATCTTCACAGTCATAAAATTCAGTATCAAGCACTTGACTACACAATGTTTGCAGCACTCATCAGAGTGGATCTTGCATCTCGAGTCTGGGACATCTGCCCTGTACGTCAATAGAGTATGCGGTGTGCTTCTCAAAAGTCAATGTCCCTAGTACCGGCTTATCAAAATATTTGTATGTCTTCAGGTGCATTTCATCTCAGTCGATATCCCCATGTCTCTTATTTAACTGTCATAATGAATATCAAACCAAAACTATTGTTGGCCTGAAGATTCTCAGCAGCAAACTTATTGGACTCATTCAACAACAAAGCTATATTTGGAACACTCGTTCAATTGTGCAATCTAATACAAAATCCATTGAATGTCATGATTTGTGAAGTCCACTTTAGCAAACAACATGATTGTGTGAACGATATGCGACATGTGATCAGAATGCCATTCAATGAATCTCGCATTGATATTGCTGGAATATTGCTAAAAGCATCGTTAAGCCATACTCACTCACTCAATAAATAAATAAACAGAAAGTAATACCAGGAAACATAGTAAAAGTGATCAGTTTTATCATTGGCAGCTGAATGTAAACATCCTAAGTTCTAAGGGATCAATACCCCAATTAACACGATTAAACCGCTGTTACCAAAGAATTCAGGCGCTTCCACTAAACCAGGAATTCCAGACTTCTAGAACATACAGGCACTTACCCAAAATTGTAACTTAAATCACGTCAATACAGAGCTACTGCCCAAAATCGGCAATACCGAAAAAAATTGGTTACTGAGTAATTCCTAGAAATGACGGCTATGAAATATACCGCCTCAGCTATTACGTTTACCATACATTCAAATTCTACTGCCAGACCCAAATCACGTAAGGCTCTCTGTTGGATTTCTGTTTCGCATCTCCCGCGACCCCCGAACGTTCATTCCCACATCAAAAGATCTATTGCTAGAATAGACCAGCATAAATGCGAAAAGAGGTTAAATCTCAACCTGAAAATTTCTTCACGATGTTAAATTACGCACCGACGAACATAGTCATCTTCGTCTCTGGAGGTTGGTGGTCGATTTTGACTACAAACACTTTATCATTAACATCAGGTTCACGTGACATCGGTCGAAACGATGGCTATTCACTGGACTTGTTATTCCCAGTCACGCATTAAAAACACTTTGTTGTAGCTACAGAAATGAAATTTTACAGACTGACTTTCTTTGTTGCCATCGCAGATTGGTGTCAATCTTTGACAGTTTGGCACCTCATTTCCTGCTTTTCATACTGCAAAAGATGGTGGCACGATTTGTTTTAAAAACTGCTAAAGATGAACGAATGAAAATGCTTGTCAAGACTGACATAAATAGAACAATAAATCATGTTGACAGTTTTACGGCTCTTTTTCAGAATGCACAAGAAGCTATAGTAATGAAACTTTGCAAACGTGTCTATGTGATCGTGAGGCAGAATAAATCAGTGATTTATCTGACCCAGACTCGACCACACAGCCTCCGCTCTGTATCTCACACACTACTGAGTGTGGCCTTAAACCAAAAAGACAACCTGTCTTCGCTAATACCGTTTTAGCAATGTGTATAAAGGAATTGAAATTCAGGTGCTGTTATCAGGTAAATGTTTGTAACAACAAATGTCTGTAAATGTTTGTAATGTTTGGAGCCCCCTACACTTGGGTGATAGGAAAAGTGGAATTGCTATTACTTGGCTTGACGGAACGTGAGAAACTGAAAGACAAGCAGGGAGCCCTATCACATGGTTCAACAAGTGGTAGACATGGTGAGACACAGGGCCGTCATCACCTATGTTAACAAAATGGTGAGATACTTGGATAACAATAGGCCGGGAGTGGAAAATTACAGTAAAACTAACCAATTTTTCTTTCGAGTGGTTTGGGATCTTTTCTCTTTTTGGGGTGCAAGTCATAAAATTCAATATCAAGCTCTTGACTTTACTTGGAAGACTAAATTACTGAAACACCTTCAGAATATGGATACGTATGCGTACACACCAGATAACCACATCAAATCTATGCATGGTGAAAACATGCGAATAAAACGCTCGGACCACGTTGTATCTCGGCATTCATGGTATTGTGGCAAGTGGTATTTCCGGTTCTTCGAGCGAGACATGCCCCTAGAGGTGATTTGCATATGTAAATCGACTGCTAGACGTCAGTCGCTTGTTTTCGTTTGGGAAACCATCAGAATGTATCGAATCTTCGTAAGTGTTATCCAGCAGAAATATTAACATTAAACTCTGGAATCTTTTGGAATCTGTCTGACCCCCATCCATCAAGTACCTGCAATACAATTTACGTTTCATATAGGACCCTCCCTACGCCATCTGAACTAGGTTGTCAGCATATCATTGTTGCCATGTAAGAGAGCGGAAGTGAAGCCATAAGCTATATTTATCTCCCGGGGGATTAAATTGTATTGTTTACCACAATGGCATCGAGTTCTTGCCTTTGGTAAATATTAACCGGCTTCGTTCGTTTAATGGCTCCCCCTGAAACACGATCAAAGTTCATTATAATTTTTTTCACAAATGTTTTGGTTAAATGTCATGTTAACCGGATTTCATAATAAAATAGGCCTTATAAGTTCACAATTTTATTTACGATTATGGATATGTCAAGTACCGCGATGCAACGAGGTCGCAGGCTAAAGCTATATTAAAGGTCACATGCAACCAAAAAATCAAACATAATTAAAACACAATTATCACTTATTCATGACATAGAATATACATTGCTGGAAATGAAAAAACATATAAACAAAATTATGAGCGTACAATCGCAAATTAAAAGTGCAAAATTGTGTACTTCGGTTTACTTCCCAAGAAATGAAGCAGCCGGGATACCGAACCCAGTCAGAGCGGGTGGGTGTGCACTCAAGTGTAACGGCTGGTTCATTTGCAGATGTCTTCACGGCTCATTGTGTGTGAATATATAGAGATGTTGGGTTTTGTAAATACATGCTCATTTTTTGTGTATAACATTTTGCAATCAACAGACATCATAACATGTCATGTGTTCAAGTATCACACCTGCCTGTCTGTGTAATTACATAATGTGACAGAGACCGAACTCGGGCCATAAATCAATGCATTTTATTTATGGTGTATAGCCTGATTGGTGTTAAGTTCAAATTGCATGTAGTCAGTGTGTCAGCTGTATATTGAATATTGTCAGACAGGCAGGCAGACACACAGGTGTCAATAAAACAAGACATTGAGTTTTGTCTGTGACAATGACATATCTATATCACAGTTAGAAATTCTGTACAACGCTAAATAATGACATTGCTTTGAAGTATCGAACTGAGAAAGTGACTCGGTAAGAAGAACGTGTGGTGAAATAGACAAATGAAAATATATAAACAGTTAATTTACTGTCATAACATATAAAAAGCTCGCGCCTGTGAGATATCAACAAAACATTAGAAAAATAGCTCACACCAAAGCCTTCACCGAGTATTCACCCGACAACCCGCTTCCAAGCTGCGCGAACCTATTTCACTGCGCACGTGCTATGAGCGCAGCACAGCTGTTGAAACCTGTTTTCCCCAGAAAAGTCGGGGGAAAATTAGTGAAACGTTTGAACTCCGATTTCGCGCGTTTTTTTTCATCGCGTTATTTTTTAACTTTATAAGTTGAATTTGCATTTTTGTCGATTTGTTTCGGTAAGTCATACCGTAAAGGATCAGAATCTGCAAAGTTGTGTTTTACGTTGCATGTGACCTTTAAGGCAATTCTCAAATGACGCCCTAATGAGAATGAAGATGTCGATCTCTGCCGATCGACCGACAGTGGTTTGGTGTCGATGCGCTTCTGTAAGTCCACTGCAAAAGAATCTTGTCTTGGCACCAACTCAAATCTCGCTTGATAATAAAAGTTTCTGAATACGACCATAAGGCAAATTCTTTGGTCAACTGCAACTCTTAACAAAAAACTCAGTCAGCATCCAAAAGGTGTGAAATGAATATGTACGATGTATAGTGCAGGTACAGTGTAGGGGCAGACAAACATCAAACCAAAACTGAACAAAGCCATCTCTCCACACAGAATCCTTCCAAACGGACTGTTGTAGTGACTTATGCGCCACCCTAACTTCCTCTAAGATCCAAGGATGTAAATAATTGATTTCCCATCTCACTAAAGAAAGAATGCAACGAGCTGAGTCGCTTCTGTTTTGCTTTTTGTTTGTTAGGGGCCCACAATATGGAACTTATGATCACGGCACCGTTAAAAAAACTGTCATCCGTGTCCTGTCTCTATTGATAACATAGTCAAAGCTGATAAAGAATTGATTACTGTTTTAAAAACGTTCTGTGTTTGCTCTCTGTTGTGCCATATGATTGTGTTTTGTATTATTTGTTCATCGCAATTAGTCCATGAAGACATAAGTTATTCATCCTCTCGAAAACTACACAAATAAATCTTTTCGCTAGTCTGTATACTTTGTCTACTCAAAGCTCCATTGAACTTGCCTTTTAGATCAATCAAAATCTCCACAGTCATAAAATTCAGTATCAAGCACTTGACTACACAATGTTTGCAGCACTCACCAGAGTGCATCTTGCATCTCGAGTCTGGGACATCTGCCCTGTACGTCAATAGAGTATGCGGTGTGCTTCTCAAAAGTCAATGTCCCTAGTACCGGCTTATCAAAATATTTGTATGTCTTCAGGTGCATTTCATCTCAGTCGATATCCCCATGTCTCTTATTTAACTGTCATAATGAATATCACACCAAAACTGTTCTTGGCCTGAAGATTCTCAGCAGCAAACTTATTGGACTCATTCAACAACAAAGCTATATTTGGAACACTCGTTCAATTGTGCAATCTAATACAAAATCCATTGAATGTCATGATTTGTGAAGTCCACTTTAGCAAACAACATGATTGTGTGAACGATATGCGACATGTGATCAGAATGCCATTCAATTTATCTCGCATTGATATTGCTGGAATATTGCTAAAAGTATCGTTAAGCTATACTCACTCACTCACTCAATAAATAAACAGAAAGTAATACCAGGAAACATAGTAAAAGTGATCAGTTTTATCATTGGCAGCTGAATGTAAAAATCCTAAGTTCTAAGGGATCAATACCCCAATTAACACGGTAAAACCGCTGTTACCAAAGAATTCAGGCGCTTCCACTAAACCAGGAATTCCAGACTTCTAGAACATACAGGCACTTACCCAAAATTGTAACTTAAATCACGTCAATACAGAGCTACTGCCCAAAATCGGCAATTCCGGAAAAATTGGTTACTGAGTAATTCCTAGAAATAACGGCTATGAAATATACCACCTCAGCTATTACGTTTACCATACATTCAAATTCTACTGCCAGACCCGAATCACGTAAGGCTCTCTGTTGAATTTCTGTTTCGCATCTCCCGCGAACGTTCATTCCCACATCAAAAGATCCATTGCTAGAATAGACCAGCATAAATGCGAAAAGAGGTTTAATCTCAACCTGCACAATTACGCACCTTATGCGTAGAACATAGTCTTGTTCGTACAATGGCCTGTCTCTGGAGGTTGGTGGTCGATTTTGACTACAAACACTTTATCATTAACATCAGGTTCACGTGACATCGGTCGAAACGATGGCTATTCACTGGACTTGTTATTCCTAGTCCCCCATTAAAAACACTTTGTTGTAGCTACAGAAATGAAATTTTACAGACTGACTTTCTTTGTTGCCATCGCAGATTGGTGTCAATCTTTGACAGTTTGGCACCTCATTTCCTGCTTTTCATACTGCAAAAGATGGTGGCACGATTTGTTTAAAAACTGCTAAAGATGAACGAATGAAAATGCTTGTCAAGACTGACATAATTAGAACAATAAATCATGTTGACAGTTTTACGGCTCTTTTTCAGAATGCACAAGAAGCTATAGTAATGAAACTTTGCAAACTTGTCTTTGTGGTCATGAGGCGGAACAAATCAGTGATTTATCTGACCCAGACTCGACCACACAGCCTCCGCTCTGTATCTCACACACTACTGAGTGTGGCCTTAAACCAAAAAGACAACCTGTCTTCGCTAATACCGTTATAGCAATGTGTATAGAGGAATTGAAATTCAGGTGATGTTATCAGGTAAATGTTTGTAACAACAAATGTCTGTAAATGTTTGTAATGTTTGGAGCCCCCTACACTTGGGTGATAGGAAAAGTGGAATTGCTATTACTTGGCTTGACGGAACGTGAGAAACTGAAAGACAAGCAGGGAGCCCTATCACATGGTTTAACAAGTGGTAGACATGGTGAGACACAGGGCCGTCATCACCTATGTTAACAAAATGGTGAGATACTTGGATAACAATAGGCACGGGAGTGGTGAATTACAGTAAAAGTAACCAATCATTCTTTCGAGTGGTTTGGGATCTTTTCTCTTTTTGGGGTGCAAGTCATAAAATTCAATATCAAGCTCTTGACTTTATTTGGAAGACTAAATTACTGAAACACCTTCAGAATATGGATACGTATGCGTACACACCAGATAACCACATCAAATCTATGCATGGTGAAAACATGCGAATAAAACGCTCGGACCACGTTGTATCTCGGCATTCATGGTATTGTGGCAAGTGGTATTTCCGGTTCTTCGAGCGAGACATGCCTCCTAGAGGTGATTTGCATATGTAAATCGACTGCTAGATGTCAGTCACTTGTTTTCGTTTGGGAAACCATCAGAATGTATCGAATCTTCGTAAGTGTTATCCAGCAGAAATATTAACATTAAACTCTGGAATCTTTTGGAATCAGTATGACCCCCATCCAGCAAGTACCTGCAATAATATTTACGTTTCATATAGGACCCTCCCTACGCCATCTGAACTAGGTTGTCAGCATATCATTGTTGCCATGTAAGATAGCGGAAGTGAAGCCATGAGCTATTTTTATCTCCCGGGGGATTAAATTGTATTGTTTACCACAATGGCATCGAGTTCTCTCCTTTGGTAAATATTAACCGGCTTCGTTCGTTTAATGGCTCCCCCTGAAACACGATCAAAGTTAATTATAATGTTTTTCACAAATGTTTTGGTTAAATGTCATGTTAATCGGATTTCATAATAAAATAGGCCTTATAAGTTCACAATTTTATTTACGATTATGGATATGTCAAGTACCGCGATGCAACGAGGTCGCAGGCTAAATATATATTAAGGCAATTCTCAAATGACGCCCAATGAGAATGAAGATGGCGATCTCTGCCGATCGACGGACAGTGGTTTGGTGTAGATGCGCTTCTGTAAGTCGACTGCAAAAGAACCTTGTTTTGGCACCAGCTCAAATCTCGCATGATAAAAATAGTTTCTGAATACGACCATAAGGCAAATTCTTTGGTCAGCTGCAGCTCTTAACAAAAAACAGCATCCCAAAGTGTGAAATGAAGATGTACGATCTGTAGTGCAGGTGCAGTGTAGGGGCACCCTTAAGAGCTTTTCACTTTGTACATTGTCGTGAACCGAACACGTGTCTTCGACATGAAAAGTGAACACTTGAACCACTAGGCTATCCACTAAAAGATAATGCTTGTTGGATAACAAACTCTCGTGTGAACTCGCTCTAAAACTCGCTCGTTCACGCGAGTTTGAACAACGCTTTGACATCGTTCATTTTTCAGTGCAAAAACACAAACTGACATTCAATTCTTAATAAAACTGTGGTATAATTCAACAGTGTGGGTTTTCTATTTGTCATCTTTGTTTTGGTTTTGTTTCAATAAAATATAACGTTCAAGAATACTTTAACATGACACTGTGGCATATTCTATAGCTATATTTTCACATCTTATCCAA
This sequence comes from Haliotis rubra, assembly GCF_003918875.1. Taxonomy (NCBI): domain Eukaryota; kingdom Metazoa; phylum Mollusca; class Gastropoda; order Lepetellida; family Haliotidae; genus Haliotis; species Haliotis rubra. The sequence goes on from NW_025766869.1 coordinate 183,162, forward strand.
AGACCGGGGATATTCCAGAACAGAATTGGGCCTCCTTTCACAAAGCACTAAGGTGATCGTAAGTAACTAAGGTAACCTTAGTGCAATGTTAAAGAATGGGAGTTGAGGTTAACCTTAGTAAAGGTTGCTTCGTGAAAAGACTGAAGGTCTTTAGCCACCATTGCTGATCGTAAGACGCAACAAACGTTATCGGGTGGTCCGGCTCTGTGACTTGGGTGACAAATGTCATCTAATCCCAGATGCGAAGATCAATACTCACGATGTCAATCACTGGATTGCCTGTTCCAGAATCGATTATTTACAGAATAAAGTCATATTACTAGATATTGAAGAGCGCAACGTCTGACAAATATCACTCACCTGCAAACTATCCCTGTAAACACCAACACCAAACTGAAGAAAGCCATACTTCCACACGGAATGTTACAGCAGCTTATGCCTGCGTCATCCTAACGTGTACCAAGCAATAGGTTGGACGAATGCCTCCACGAAATGAATTGATTTCCTATCTCACTAAGCAATGAAAGCAAGCAGACTCTATCGCTTCTCGTTTGTTTTCAGTAATACAATGTGTAACTTATCCCTCCCCGTTAACCAGTAAACTGGCTTATACATAAAGGAAAGCACAACAAAGGCTATGGTTTGCTGGATCAAACAGTCTTTGTTGTTAAAGAATTGATCTCTGTTTCTTTATGTGTTTTCTCTCTGTTTCGCTGTGGTGTTGCTGTTTTGCATTATGTGTTGATAGCAATTAGTCGACGAAGACGTTCATCTCAGACGTCTTTTTACTTGCAAGAACTATTATGCACTCAAATTTTACAACCAGGCGCAAATCCCGTACGTCTGGCTCTCTGGATGATTTTCGTTTCTCATCTCCCGCATGACCCGAATGTTCATCAAATAATTAAACGTTTCCCAATTTCCAATTCTCATCAGGGAATCTATCCCCTGTTGTAATATAAACATACTATTATCCCTTCGCACGCTCATAAAAATAAGGTCAACTTGATCTTTCTGTCTTAATCTACATTTATTACACAATCATATTCAAAACAAATCGATTGAAGTACACAAACATCTATTGTGATTTCTTAAAATAAATTACACGATTACTCAAAAATATTTGTTATTGCAATCTACATTTTTCGCCCGCCGTCACGTATCTGTCCAACCGACGGTTAGTCAGGAAATGAGAAACTCACAAAATATACAAACGGCCCAATTGCAATCTCCGATGCTAGCTTAGATAAATATAAATGCAAGGTGAAATAAGTTTTAACCTCAACGTGCAGGTTTCGTTCAACTGACACTGTTAGACAAAGTCGGCAAAATCTGAGACGGTGATGATCAATCGTTGACCTCAGAATTGCCAACGATTTCATATGGTTAAGAAAGTGTTTTGCTGTATTTATTTGTACTATGCCCGATATTTACGACCTCTGTAGTTAAGTGGAATCAAAATTTGTGTCTTGCTGTTAGTGGTCTATTTTGACTATAAAAGATTGCTGATTTATCATTATCTCCCCCCATGCTTTGGAAACAAAACTGTTGTATTTACTTAAATGAAATCTGACACACAGATGTTGCTCGTCACGATCGTAAATCAGTGTCTTAAATTCATTCTTTACAGTTAGGTACCTTTGTTTCATGTTTTCGTCATTGGTTTCTTAGTTTCAAACTTCATGTCATAAATGTCAATTCAGCATCTTCATATATTTCAGTTCCTGTCGACAGTCGACTTCATAGAATTAGATTCTAGTAGTAGCACGGCTGCAGTACACCGGAGAATGCATACCGCTAATGAAATTCGTGAATCGAAGGAGATTGTTGTAAACGCGAACAAGATTAAATTAAAAATCCGAAAGTTATACTGAGTGAAATGGTGTCAAATTTTTCTCGAAAACTACCAAAGTTGCATAAATGAATGAATGCATTTCCTTCTGAGAGATACTTGTAAACTGACGAAAATTGGAGCAGTAAAATATTGTTTAGCGTTACGGCCCTTAAACTACACGAAGCTGCATAAATGAAACTTGCAAGCTTATCTTTGAGATACTGAAGCCAGAAAGAAGCAATGGTTTATCTGATCCAGACTCGATCAGTTAGCCGCCGTCTTTTATCTAACAAACTGCTGACAGTAGCGTTTAAAGCTGAAAGACAAATTGCCTTCACTAATGTAGTAACAACCAAGTGCATACAGGAATTGAAAATCAGGTAAATGTTTGTTAAAGGATACTGTCGATTAAACGTTTGTAAACCATAGAGAATCCCTCTTTGACCCAGTGAATAAAATGTCTGCCAACAAAGCGGAAAGTCGTCGGTTCGATTCCCTCGTCATACAGGTGTAAAAGGTTTTTGTTTTTGCTCTGCATGATGGTCCGCATGAATTGGATCAAGCAAGAAATTGTTATCTAGACTGCGACATGGCAAGTCCGGACTAACAGAAGCCAACGTGGCAGCAAATGATTGATTGAGTGAATGAGTGAGCGATTGAGTGAGTGAGTGAATGAGTGAGTGAGTGAGTGAGTGAGTGAGTGAGATAGATAATATTTAACGTCACATCGGCAATGTTTCAGCCATATCGTGACGAGAACAATTTTGACGTTGATAACGAATATGTGTGTATTATGAAACTTGACGTCAAAGGAGAGTAAAACACATGGATTATCACAGTTGAATTAAAACTAGTACGTTAAGCTAAAACAAATAGCATTTTTTGGACAATACAATATAAAAAAATCGCCAACAACTGGAAGTAAATCACCATACTAGGGACCATGGGGACTTACAGTACTTTTGCTACCTGCATGGACCCTAGCTGGGTTTGCATCATCCCCTTCAGCTGTTGGCAATTTGGCCAATTCTAGCAATTAATTTCAATGAACATATATTCTAAGGTGAAAAGTGAAGTGAGATTAAATTACTTTGAAAGATGTGGTCTTACATACCTTTTCTAAGGGGGACAATAATTTTACGGCAGCAAATGAGAGTAAAGCGACGAGAAGTGTGGAAAAAAAGACAGACAGACAACTTATTTGCGTAATATCGGCCTAGTGGCCTATAATACAGTTATACAGTTGTGTAAATCGATGTACAGTGGTCAACTGGATCCAGATCTTGTTTGGAATACATAATGCAGAAACAAAGCAGTAAAATATGTTACCTGACTGTTTCTTGACTTGAAAATAGATTCTAAGGTTAATGGACCTCTACACACTTTTCGAAGTTGAACCAAATATTTTTCACGCCAATACTCGTAACATTTACATTAAAAAAAGACATGATTCTCGTCTTCAACTTCGAAGAGATTACATACAGTGCACAAATAGTCTGTTATGTGGATATATCTTTTACAGAAAAAAAGGCCAGCTACCGTACAAAATCAAAAGCTCCAATTAATTATTCACTAGGGAAACTGCTGTACTCGTACTCGATGTCAATGAGTGCAGACAAAAAAACGTGTGTGGACCTTTCGGTTTACTTTTGTGTTTACAATGTCGATAAACATCATGTGTTGGCCAATTTCGGTCGGTTCCAAATGAATTCCCGTGCTGCAAATACTCAATAACACCCGGGAATTGGCCAACACATGATGTTTATCTCCTAAGGGAAACTAAACTTCGACCTGACCACACAGTAACAATATGAGGGGCTGTGAGGTAGCCTAGTGGTTAAAGCGTTGGCTCGTCACCCCGAAAACCCGGGTTCGAATCCCCACATGGGTACAATGTGTGAAGCCCATTTCTGGTGTCCCCCGCCGTGATGTTGCTGGAATATTGCTAAAAGCGGCGTAAGACCAAACTCAGTCAGTCAGTAACAATATGACTGGTAGCGTGTAGAATTGTTGAGGCATAGATACGCCATGAATGTGCCAATGTTCTTACACCCGGCGAACGGACATCTGAGAAAGCAATCTGCGATTGACAAGGTCTTCTAAATGTCCCAGGAATAACCAGAATCGCCTCTTTTTAAAATAAGGAAAACAAGAGTAGTGAACACAAGTAGCACACTTACCATTAATTCGCTTGGGGAGATTTGGGTACCAAAATAAAGAACTGAACAAAAACATATGATAAGGTGGTAAGAATGAGAAACGTCTACATGGCACTCACTACATGGGTAGATAATCGCGCTGATGCATAAATATGGAAGTTACTAAAACATCTATTATGGCCAACAAATTTTCAAAAAAGCACTCATGAGAATGCAATCAAGATGCCTGGCTGTGCCCACATGGGCCGATTTCTGCCGACCGTAGGAGGTGCCACGGCGCCTCTGTCACTGGTTTTATTTTATGACCAGATGAAACGATATATATTTGGATGTAGATATAAACTATGTTTTATAAAATGCTTTAGGTTGTAATTGGCTCGAATTGAAAGGATTATATTTGTGAAAGATACAAATGGCGCAGAGGTGACTTAGCACAGCATTACTACCACAGACTAATTTGCATATCACGTGACCAGACCTTTCCCCTGTTTGCAGACAAACGCGCATAAGTGTATTAGAGGACACTGAACTTATACCAATATTTCCGATGCTCTCTTCCGACTGTTTTCATAGTTAAGTAAATATTTTTCTACAGCTGCGACAATAAGGTGGATGACAATACATATTTATAAATCCAAATGACTGTATAGCTTGTTCTTAGGTCTTCCATTACAGCACAAGAAGCCAGACAACCACTGTAAACAAAGGATCGCTACACAAATCGGAATAGTGTTTAGTGTATTTTCTCAGTAAAATCAAACTGGTTTATCAAAGGTGTTTTATTCGATACGTAGCCCTTTCAAAGCAAAGAAGTTCAAAATACCACATACAAAGTAATGTATGGACTGTAAGATTTGACAAATGATGGCCGCATGGGACTTTGGGTTGGAGAATTTGCAGGTTTTCTGAGACAACAAACCAGCATTTAGCCTCCCGTGTAGACTTGCACAAGTCTCCAAGGTAATAATTAATAGTTTATGTGATAATTTCTAAAAACAATAAATATTTCGCTAACAGACTGGCGTCCTTAGATGTACTGTCCGATTATCTATACTTGCCTCTGATAAATGATAGAATTACTATATTCAGTACAGCCTTGGAACAATGATAACGCGGGTGTAGTATGTAACAGCCTCTGATTGGTTGAAGCTCTCTTACAGCTCACTTCTCGTACAACTAACACTTTAGCTCCCTGTCGCGTAGTTTACCTGTACCCATTTGCTGCCTTTGGTGGTGTACATTCTTTCTGAGGAGCTCTGCAACTGTTCAATCTTGTGTTTTTACCTAAACTTCGCCCATTGTTTTGCTTATTACCAATTTTACAAAGTATTCTCACTACATCTAAATTACACTGTTCCAGTACACTTAACTCTCTCACTATATTTCAATATAGTGAGATGTCATTTTTGGTCGTGACAAAGAACGAATACTTGGTCCGGTCTCGTAAAATCATGTTTGGCGGTCGCGCAATTTGGACCCAGAACTGGTTCTTGAACATGTACGCTTGTCACCGGGAATCTGATACGGAAAGTAATCAGGGTCCAGTCTCGTAAATCGCAAATTGAAGCCCGCAAAGGGAGTCGGAAACCAACTTAGTACCGGAAGTAACGCCTCGCGAGAATTACAGGTCCTATTGCTTATGTATGTTTCGAGTATACTGTTTTATGACAGTTCGTTTTTAATATTAGGTTAATCTATAGATTAGTTTGACCGAGCCAAGAACCTGTGTTTGTTTTTTGTAAATGGACTTATATACTATTACTTATACGTCATGAACTAGCTCAGCGAGCGATATTCAGTGTCACTTGATTCTCTAAGCAATTATCGAATCTCTAACTGTTTTTGCACTTACCCAAGTGGTGATGGTTTATTGTCCTTTTTAAGTGAGTGAGTTGTAATTTGACAATTAATTTTCACTAGCTGAATTATTGCCAAAATCTATATTTCTGTAGTCGGTTGACCTGGCTCTTGTAACTAGCGTTGCGACTGTTGTTCTGCTTTAGTGATTAGACTAATTAGTTATTGGTTCATCAAGCACAATAACCGGTGTAGGTTATGGCCCGGGAAAGCGAAATCTGGACCAAACCACCTCAAATTAAGTGTCGCTTTCGCGGGAACGGACAAGCTACAGTGAACACTGAATTTAGTGTTCCCGAGACTCTCAATACACAAGAAAAACAAAGGAATGTGAGTCGTCGTCTGATACCGTAGTCATGGTAGAAATTTGATAAATATTTTGATGTACATTAGTAGCAAATTTAAACCAAACTGAAATTATTCACTTTTGATATATACAGAGATGTGAATTCGTCCAGTCTTTCTGTAGAGCATGTAGGATGGTGTACACTTGTGTAGTTTCAGGACAGATTTCATGAATAACCTGTGAACATTTTCTAATATGTCTATATTTGAATTTATGATACAATTTATGATACAGATCAACTTCCCTCAGGTAGTTCACAGTGAGATGCCCGCTCACGCGGGAAAACGAGTATAACAAAGGAGTACATACAAAATGTACAAGATGACAAAATGATGCATCAATTAAAGTGTTTACAAACAATCTTAATGAACTTGGATATATTTTAAGAGTAGATATTTTACATGAAAGAAAGTTGACGGAACTTTGACCAATTCGGCCAGGAACAAAAAGGTTCTTTTAACAATTATCATAATTCATTACAAAACTATATAACTATAGTTAATACCTAATGTGCTTTTTATCTGGGCACATTCTGGATTTAAATTGTAAAAAGTATTTGGATGATTTTTCTCCTTGTTCAATCCATTTGGCTTTTGATTTTATAAAGGAGCCATCAGTCTTTATTTTATGCATTTTTTTCCTTTTTTAGCTTCCTTAAATTTTTCCATTGGTATATCTTACTGAGTTTCTCTAGAGAGATAGATTTTTTTTGTAGAACATATCACTAATACCTCTAACAGCATTGTCGATTGCGGTGGTTGGGTCACTATGACCTGCACGTGCATCTCGTATTCCTTTCACAAGTGGGGTCACGTACGTGCTGAAACTTAAAACAACTGAAACTTCATCTCAGTTAAGAGGCTCACAGATCGAGTATTGGGGTTGCGCGCTAATCTGATGTACGGTAATCCGATGTTTTCATAGCAATTCGCTTTCGTGGCACTTATAGCACAACTTTGGTTTTCCAACTCCGAGGCCGACTCCAAGGTGTATTTGGTGTATTTTTCCACTTGATTGATTATGTAATGTGTCGGACCCGTGAAGATCGGGATTAGAATTGATCTTCAGTAACCCATGCTTGTCGTAAGAGGCGACTAACGGGATCACATGTCATCGGTTCATAAGTGTGTAGATCGATGCTCATCCTGTTGATCACTGGATTGTCCGGTTCATACTCGATTATTTACAGACCGCCGCCATATAGCTGGGATATTGCTGAGTGCGGTCTAAAACTAAACTCACTCACTCACGCTAATGTGTTGTGTTAATAAACTGAGTAAAACTCTTTGCCTTTGTACTTCTAGTTATTTTCCACTTGTTTCCTCAAATAGGTCATCCTGACACTCCCCTACATAAATTAAATTTGTAATCGACTAATTTTCCTTCACCGGGCACAGTTATGCGGAAAACACTACTGATCATTGGACGGTTTGTTTACGCAGGTTTGCTTGCTCGAAATGCAGATGTCGTAAAGTGTGCAGATTGATAGACTAGTTTCCTGCATTATTGTTCAACTAAGATACCTATCACAGCGAGCATTGCATTGTGCCCGGTGCAGACAATCCGGTTCTTGTTTTCTATTTTTCAGTAACAAAGTCGGATCTACCGTTATGTTCCGGGTTAGAACTGGTCTTCAGCCACCCATGCTTGTCGTAAAAGGCGACTAACGCGTTCGGGTTGTTAGACTTGCTGACTTGGTTGACACATGTCATCGGATCTCAGTTGCATAGACCGATGCTCTTGCTGTTCTTGCTGATCATTGGATTGTCTGGTCCAACTCAGTTATTTACAGACCATCGCACTATAATAGGAATATTACGAGTGCGGCGTTGAACAACAAACAAATAAATAAACAAACGGTACATGCACTATGCGTAGTTCAGAGAGTCATTGAGTAGAATGCCGATATAGTCCATGGAGATTCAAAAGACTGCCATTACCATCCCCTAACAGGCTTAGTATAAATAATTAAAGAACCCTGATCAAAAAGGATGGGTTTGGGAACAGCGCTTATCACAACTTTGACGTATAGGTCAATACCTTAGTTCAAGAGTCATTGAGTAAAATGCTGAACCAGTCCACGGAGATTCAACATACTGGCATTATTTTTGTTATATATTTTTAAATTTTCTGTTGTAGAAACAAATAATGTTGAGACAGTTCAGCGCACACAAAACGACCATTGTTTTACACACAGTGAGAATCTGAGAAAAGTATCATGCGTATGAAAGGGTCTCTAAGTCTACATGAATCTCCTACAGAGAGAGGTGAAGGTTCCATTTGATGTGTAAATTTATAAGTCACGTTATACAATACACACACTTGGCACACAGCGTGGACGTGATGGTTGAAACCAACCACAACGAAGCTAACAGCTAACGAATGTTTTTGACGAGAGAGAGAGAGTTTAGTGAATAAGATTAGTTTTACTCAGCAATATTCCAGCTATATGGCGGCGGTCTGTAAATAATCGAGTCTGGACCAGACAATCCAGTGATCAACAGCATGAGCATCGATCTGCGCATTTGGGAACCGATGACATGTGTCAACCAAGTCAGCGAGCCTGACCACCCGATCCCGTTAGTCGCCTCTTACGACAAGCATAGTCGCCTTTTGTGGCAAGCATGTGTTGCTGAAGACCTTTTCTACCCCGGATCTTCACGGGTCAGAGAGAGAGGGAGAAAGAGAGAGACAGAGACAGAGAGAGAGAGACACAGAGAGAGAGAGACACAAAGACAGAGACAGATATGACCCTATAACCTTCTGAAATTCCCACCAGCAAAAGACAATAGGCGAGAGCATCAAGACAAAGGCAATGGCTGTTTAAGAAAAAGACAAAGAAGTTGTGTTACGCTCACGCTAAACACAACCAGTAGTTATGAGTCCGTGATTTCTAATTTCTGATTTACCGGTTCAATCCTGCATAGCCAGATTTCTTTCTCAAAACCGTTCCAACGAAGCGAATACGTTTATCTCACAAGGGACTTTGAAACAGGTGAAACAAAACAACATAGACCTGAACAGAAATGGTTTCAAAGACACAGAAAATCAAAGTAAGGTTTTCCACACTCGGTAAACTGTATCACCGAGAAAATTAGTAATGATGTTGATATAACACACGTGATGCTGTTCATGGTCAAAGAACCCTGGCATTTCGTCCTTCGACAAGAAAGATTCATTCAAGACACCTGTATATGCAGCAAAACTTCAGCAAACATAGTGAGCTCGAGAGACAGGATGTCTTACATAATTCATGAAGGGCTTGACATTTCTGTCAAAAAAAGGATAATTGCTATGATCTGCTAACAGGAGACGGTGTTTACTATAACGAGACTCTATTTGTTATACTCATGCTTGTGAAGGAGATGCGGTGAAAAAAATGCCAAGGTGGTGATTTGTTGCGTGGAAGTCCTCTTCAGACACCCACTCAAAATTTGCTAAGGATAAAGTTTTCATGACATATCAACATCTAAACAAATGAAGATTGAAATATCCAAGGTCACAATAATTGATAAGGCCTTGGAAACATCAGTACTAACGGACAAACATAGATTACTGTTTCAGAACTGCTCATTACATAGTGATGCCTACGTACAAAGATTTCTGAATCTTATCATTCATCCCATCTTCTATTTAGTTGTGGAATACATAACCCGTTAAACAAAGAAATATTGAAACCTTCTCCAAATTTAAGTCCAGTCGAAAAACAGATAAATCAACAATTCCACCATATGTCTTATGTGGTCTCAGAAAAACGTAACATATGCAAATTAAGACATGATGACAGTAAATTTATATCGTTGTTTCGCACAATCATTAAACGAGGATAAAAAATACCGATGCGACCCCAAGAGGTTTATGATCATAACAAAGAAAATACCCCTTCTGGCTGCAGAGTGAGTGGAAACCAGAAAGATGCCATTACTGTTTTTCAGTGGTCTGTTTATAGCTACTTTGCCCCTTAGACCACGTGGAATTTGTTTCGGTGTAAAATCAAGCTTGGATATTCTCTTGCATTGAAGTTATGTACTTATATCAGCCAAGGAATCAAGGTAAATATCGTTAACCTTATATATCTAAAATCGATGGCCTTTTTGTTGTGTGGCAGCACTGCTGCGGCATATCACGGCCGAAGTGTAAATAAAGTTCAGTAGCAATGTTTAAACTAGATCACTCTTTCACTAATATAGAAACAGTGGTCTTAACGTTGGGGTCTGTGCGTTGTATCTCATAAAATAATTGCTCATAAAGCTGTACAAAAAGGACAATGTTTAAAAAATCAGAAAATATCTGTTCATAAATTGCGATACATTTTTTCCTGATAGTATGCTGGAAATGACGATCCAAATGGTGTTGTTTGGAGGACAAAGTACGACTAGAGACCCGGAAACGTAAAGGAAACGATCTATCGAGAATGGGCGTTGGACATCAAACAGTTATATACTGTCCAACCATGGCAATATTGTTTTGCTCACACATGTATAAACCATGGAGAGACGTTCTTTCTTTAAATAAAAGAAATACATTTCACACTCATCTTGGCCATATTTTATTAGTGCTTCTTCTTGCGTTTCTGGAAATTCTGACTCACTTTGATATTCCAGAACAACGTTAGGATAGCATCAAACAATCTAAGCTTATTCTAAAGCGAAAATATATGTAGGTAAATTATTACGGAACTGCGGGGACAATCGTCGCATACTTCGTTATGTGAGTACTCAGATCAATGGTACGTGTTAGTTACCGAGGCTGACAAGCTTCTGAGGTGACATTGAAGTTGGATTTGAAATGCTCCCTATTTTGAAAACATTCATACAAAAATAATTTCTTCAAATGTTCCACATCATTTCAAAGTACAGGAAACACCAGCAGTTTCATTTTTCGATATAACACTATTTCGTGCAAGAAATGACGCTTTGATGTAAATTTTATGCATGCAACTTCCAGGACTCTTCATACTGGTTCATCACTCGTAAAGTTTCGGGTTAGAATTGGTCTTCAGCAAACCATGCATGTCGTAAGAGGTCATTTGCTTGTCAGGGTAGCGTTGTGTATGACAGTTTAGCCTAAGACTGTTAGCATGGTGAATAACATCGTAGCTCTTCCCAACACAGAGGTGTGTATGACAGTTTAGCCTGAGGCTGTTTAGCATGGTGTATAACATATAGCTCTTCCCCACATAGCGGTGTGTATGACAGTTTAGTCTGAGACTGTTTAGCATGGTGTATAACATAGCTCTTCCCCACATAGCGGTGTGTATGACAGTTTAGCCTGAGATTGTTTAGCATGGTCAATAACATCGTAGCCCTTCCCAACACAGCGGTGTGTATGTCAATTTAGCCTGAGGCTGTTTAGCATGGTGTATAACATCGTAGCCCTTCCCAACACAGCGGTGTGTATGACAGTTTAGCCTGAGGACTGTTTAGCATGGTGCATAACATCGTAGCCCTTCCCAACACAGCGGTGTGTATGACAGTTTAGTCTGAGCCTGTTTAGCATGGTGTATAACATAGCTCTTCCCCACATAGCGGTGTGTATGACAGTTTAGCCTGAGACTGTTTAGCATGGTCAATAACATCGTAGCCCTTCCCAACACAGCGGTGTGTATGACAGTTTAGCCTGAGACTGTTTAGCATGGTGTATAACATAGCTCTTCCCCACATAGCGGTGTGTATGACAGTTTAGCCTGAGGCTGTTTAGCATGGTGTATAACATCGTAGCTCTTCCCCACATAGCGGTGTGTATGACAGTTTAGCCTGAGGCTGTTTAGCATGGTGTATAACATAGCTCTTCCCCACATAGCGGTGTGTATGACAGTTTAGCCTGAGGCTGTTTAGCATGGTGTATAACATAGCTCTTCCCCACATAGCGGTGTGTATGACAGTTTAGCCTGAGACTGTTTAGCATGGTGAATAACATCGTAGCCCTTCCCAACATAGCGGTGTGTATGACAGTTTAGCCTGAGGCTGTTTAGCATGGTGAATAACATCGTAGCCCTTCCCCACATAGCGGTGTGTATGACAGTTTAGCCTGAGACTGTTTAGCATGGTCAATAACATCGTAGCTCTTCCCAACACAGCGGTGTGTATGACAGTTTAGCCTGAGGCTGTTTAGCATGGTGTATAACATGACAGTTTAGCCTGAGCTCTTCCCCACATAACGCGGTGTGTGTATGACAGTTTAGCCTGAGGCTGTTTAGCATGGTGTATAACATATAGCCCTTCCCCACATAGCGGTGTGTATGACAGTTTAGCCTGAGACTGTTTAGCATGGTGAATAACATCGTAGCCCTTCCCAACACAGCGGTGTGTATGACAATTTAGCCTGAGGCTGTTGAACATGGTGTATAACATATAGCCCTTCCCCACATAGCGGTGTGTATGACAGTTTAGCCTGAGGCTGTTTAGCATGGTGAATAACATCGTAGCCCTTCCCAACACAGCGGTGTGTATGACAATTTAGCCTGAGGCTGTTGAGCATAGTGTATAACATAGCTCTTCCCCACATCGTGTGGTGTATGACATTTCAGCATAATCATCGTTTGGCTTGGTGAATGACATTGCTGCTATACCCAGTTAGCGTTTTAGCACGAGGTGATTTACCATGATGTATGGCATTGCCCACATAGCGCTGTGTATGTCGTGTTTGTTTGAGGTTATTAACATGGTGTATAACCTGTAGTTCCAGCTAGCGTAGATTTGTGTAGCAGTGTAGCTCTGCCCGAGATAGCATGATGTATAACACGGCTCTACCCAACATACCACCACCCACCTCCACCTATCCCCGATTTAAACACGCACACATACAGTAAAAATGTTACACTGACAGAAACACTGGCATAAATGCAAACACACATACGCGCGCGCACACGCACGCACACACACACACACACACACACACACACACAACGCATTTACTCTCACTCAAACAATCTCTGTCCCACTCCCCCCCCCATACACACACGCACGCACACGCACGCACACACACAGACACATTCCAAATGCATCCATAGAGTGATATAAGGTTAAAATTGATCACCAGAGTTGACCACGTGGATCTGTGACATGGTTCATTGCATTCCTAGTACCCTGTGACCGCTGGTCGCTGCTCACTCTATCGATCACCAGATTGAGTGGCCAAAACTCGATGTGATAAAAGCCACTGTTATTTGCTTAAATACTTTCGAGGACAGCGTCAAACAAAAAACAAACAAGTCCAATACACAATGTCCTAATTTTCGTACACCACTTGCATAATATATTTACATTTCAATAACATTCACATACGCAGCTAACAGGCATGCATTTATAGTTCTCCACTAGGTCCTATGTTTATTTTGTCACCATGGGTTGGTATTTGTTGTATCTGACCCAACGTAGCCCATGTCAAAAGACAAAGAAAGTTAGTGTCATGTCACATGCTGGAGGCTACACCTATCAGTGGTTATCCACGACGTATTTGAACTATTTTATTACTTTTTGAAAAGCTGTGTAATCTTCTCCAGTTGTTTCTATATTTCAAAACCTCTCATGCGTGACACTGCGTGATTCAAAATGCGGATGTGCACCTGTATGGGCGTCTTGTGTCGCTATTGAAATGAAATAGGTCAGGGAAACATGCAGCGTGAATGCTTACAATTGCTTTACACACACGCACACCCGTAACCTGCTCTGCTTTACTATTGAAAATAGCGGCGTGACTGGGTGGACCACCATTGTGAATAATGTAAACAAGAATACCCCTTTATATATACCCATCCAGTCAGCATTGCCAAGTTCACGGAAGGGATAACACAGCGAGATCTGGGGTAAAAGTGTCTCCTTGGCTTAACCCAATATTAGTTTATGGAACTATATCTTTTTCAGTCTTTCTAATTTGACTGTGCTGGAAACTGTTTTTTGTGGTTGGTGAGATGTTTCAACAATGGAAGAAGACATGTTGCTAATCCATGGTTTCACAAAATGGTGGACGTAGAAGGTACGCTCATCCAGGAAGTAGACTGAGTGACACGCCTTGTCTGGGCAACACGGTGGGTAGAAAGCATTCAGTTGACGCTCTGTACTCAGTTTAACTCCTATCCATCACTCTTATCGTTGTTTACGTAATAGTAACCACAGCAAAATGACGTACATCCGAATTCATTTTACTCGATTACAGAGATGTGACTTAGTAAAGTCATGATGCCAGCTAACACAGCAAATATTACTTACGAGACCAGTTACTTTATCATGAACACGAAATTGGTATGTGTAACGTATCACAGTGGATCGATCCCGTTTGTATATTGTTACGGCAATAACCTTTATTGGTTGTTCCGAATGCACAACTTGCCCTGATTATGATTCTTGATTCTTGATGCGGTCTAGTGAGTACTAGTAATTCCATTTGAGACCAGCATCATTGCAGCTTTCAAATTAAATAAAATATGTTTTGGGGTTTTGTGTTGTTTTGGGAGTTTGGGGTTGTTGTCTTAGTGTTGTTGTTGTTGCTGGGTGGGTAGAGAGGGTGACCCCGCACCCCGCATTCCAGCTATATGGCATCGATCTTTAAAACATCGAGTCTGGATCAGACAGTGCAGTGATCAACAGCATGAGCTTCTGTCTACACAATTGTGATACACTGTTAGTCGCCTCAACAACAATGGGGGTGCGGAAGACCAATTCTAATGTGGATCTTTACTGACAGAACCCATTTTGTAAATGATAAATACAAAACAAAAACACCACACTCACTAAGCTGCGTGGATGTTCCAATCACCTATTTGTAAATTTGTTTGCTTAGGTACCTGTCAGGAGTCATGTTTCAGTAAAGATGTTCAGTTAACCGCAGATGTTTTCCTCCCCCAGTGTTCCGGAAACAAGTACCTGTGTGAGATATGTCGGGATCACTGTTCCTCCCGTGCTGTCTGTGGACTGCCAAGGACGAGGATGGGGAGGTGTACACTAAAACAGAACCACCAGCAGGAGCGGAGGAGATCTCTGGAGGTATGTAAGTCAAATAAGGCGGGGATCATTCCGAATTGCAAAATGATAAAATCACTACCTTTTCGTCAAAAGGCGAATGGATATAACCAATATTTATAATGAGA
This sequence comes from Haliotis rubra, assembly GCF_003918875.1. Taxonomy (NCBI): domain Eukaryota; kingdom Metazoa; phylum Mollusca; class Gastropoda; order Lepetellida; family Haliotidae; genus Haliotis; species Haliotis rubra. The sequence continues at coordinate 198,446 of NW_025766869.1, forward strand.
ATGCATCACATATAAGATACAATCCAGATATTTGTTATGGTTAAACCGCCATAATTTACACAATATATTTCACCGCTTACTAGAGGCTGTGGGGTAGCCTACTCGTCACGCCGCAGTCCCGGGTTCGATTCCCTACATGGGTACAATGTGTGAAGTCCATTTCTGGTGTCCCCCGCCGTGATATAGCTAGAATGTTGCTAAAAGCGGCGTAAAACCAAACTCACTCACTCATTCACTTACTACTAAGTGGATCTGGGGGTGTAATTAAAATTTAGGCGTAGTTATAGGCGCTGCACATCGGCAGTATTTATGTCGTTATGAAGCGCAAGTGACCTTTGTCCATTGAATTGTTTTAAGCTGTGTAGTATGTTTATGAATCATTGAATATAAGCACTTTGTGATTGTCATTTTGTGATTCAGCTGTGAGAGAAGAGAAGGGTGCCAAAGACGCTGGGCATCTTGGGGGTGAGGAGGAGGAGCAGGACTCTGTAAGACCTGGTGGCGGGGACAATACAGGGGTGGTGGAGGAACCAGAGGACACCAATACGACACAGACATTTCATCAGCATGGTGAAAGTGGAGATACATTATGCGAGGAGAAAGCAGAGGAAACCAGGCCTACAAATGAAACTGATAAGGATGAACACGAAGATGAACTGAATCAGGATTACAAGAGAACAAAGGAACTAGATGAGCATGATGAAAGCAAGGATCCATCAGATCCATCAATGAACAGGAAATCACAGGACGCCAGGACCACACAGGAATGTGATCACAATGAGGATCCATCCAGGGAGGGAGAACCAGGTGACACTGGACCAACACAGGACTGCGGTAAGACTGATCCTTCTTTTGAGAGGGACCAACGTGGGACTACACCTGGATCTGATCAACTTTGCTCAGTTGACGATACAGTCACAGGGACACAGGGAATTGACCAGCATTGCGGGAAGTGATGATTTGTTGATCAACAAGGAACTAGGGATCTCTGGGACACCACCGGGATCCGATCAACACGACACAGTTGAAGATACGGGGACCAAGAGAGGATCAATTGCATCTTCAGGATCGGAACGACACAGTGGAGGGGAGTTTACAGTGAATGAGATTGGGCCACTGGGAGCTACGGACTCACTCCTAGAGAATGAGAACACACTGAAAGAGACTGAGATCAAACCAGAGGAGGATGAGACCACACTTCAGGAACATGAGATAACACCGCAAGAGAATGTGACCACGCGTCAGGAGCAGGAGACCACGCGTCAGGAGCATGAGACCACCCTGCAGGAGAATGAGACCACGCGTCAGGAGCAGGAGACCACACTGCAGGAGAATGAGACCACGCGTCAGGAGCATGAGACCACGCGTCAGGAGCAGGAGACCACACTGCAGGAGAATGAGACCACGCGTCAGGAGCATGAGGCCACACTTCAGGAGAATGAGACCACGCGTCAGGAGCAGGAGACCACACTTCAGAGAATGAGACCACGCGTCAGGAGCAGGAGACCACACTGCAGGAGAATGAGACCACGCGTCAGGAGCAGGAGACCACACTTCAGAACGAGAACGCCGCCGCAAGAGCAGGAGACAACTCCACGTGAGACTGACACAACTCATGAACTCTGTCAACAAGATGGAAGTGAAGACCCGTCGGAGGTGGACTATTCCCAGGTGGCTGGTACCACACAAGACTTAAATCAAGACCCCGAAAACAGGGATCCTCCGAGTGACAGTGAAATACCCATCACGATTCCTGGACAAGAATTCGAAGATCAGGTTTTATCTGACGATACAGGGAATGTAAAGGAGCCACCAGATGTTGAAACTACAGGGGAAGGTCACAGTGAACTAGAGGATGCGTCATGTGACAAGGAGCAACAGGACCATGAGGCTGCACAGGATTATGTCGAGCAAGGTAAAAATAAGCAGCTTTGACGTGCAGTATGGAGTATAATGCTCAAAATTATTCTCTTTTCGTATTTAACGACTGTTGTGTATTGTTTGCATTTGTCCGGACTTATCACGTATTTGCTAGCCATACCATTATACACTTTTACATACACAATCCCCTTAGACACACAATTTTCCCCGACCAATGTCTGTTTTTCCCGTTAACGCCCACTGCCATACAGGGTAACAACAAGTACCATAAATGAGCATTTGATTGTCTGACGCTGTCAGGAGATGTAACCACCGTTCTTGAATTTACCACCGTGATTTACTAAAACACAGAACACACTGCACAGAGATGTATGTTGAACTGTATACTTACATATTGGCTCCACTGTTGTAATAAACCGTTTCTTCTCTGCAGTATTAAGTGAGCTGGAACATGCTGCTGATGACGTTGATGTTGACGTTGACGTCAGTGAGACGTTACAGTTTCCTAATCAAGGTAAGGCGAAAGCAGAGAACAAATAACCGTCAAGTCACTTAAAGTGAATCTGTGGGTATTATCGTACCAGCACTGGTGCTGGTGCTGATGAGTGAGTGAGTATGGTTTTACGCCTCTTTTAGCAATATTCCTGCAACATCACGGCGGGGGACACCAGAAATGGGCTTCACGCATTGTACCCATGTGGGGAATTGAATCCGGGTCTTCAGTTTGACGAGCGAACGCTTTAACCACTAGGCTACCCCACCGCCCCTTGGTACTGATGAAGATTGTACACTACGAATTGCCTGTTAGATAGCTTTGTTATTCATTTTTGAGCGTCATTGGGACAGCGGATGTAACGTCTACGCCACAGCATAACAACTGCAACTTCACGACGACCTGAACCAGGTTGACCATGGTTTATATAAGTATATATGGCCGCGGTGTCAGGTACCAATGACCGTCTTAGTCAGTCCATACATTGTAACCACGCGATTCTCAGTTTACTGTCCTCAATCTCATTGAAGATTTGTCCAGCTAATGTCAGTAAAACACGTCGATACTTCAAAGACATGCATAATGTAATGCTGATAGCATGTGACTTCCCTTACTTCTTCAGTACCGTGACACTGTTTGTATCTGTTCTTATTGGCACCATTGGCACCAACGGGATTAAATGGCATCATTTAGAAGCACGCACAAACATTAGATTTAAAGATGATGATGATGTTAATGATTATGTTTGAGTGCTTATATATATTGTTACAGAAACCCATTAAATACAATAATTATGATGATGATATGGTCATAATGAATATGATGATGATTGAGTGCATGTATATTGTTACAGAAACCCATTAAATATGATGGTGTGATGATGATGATGATGATGATGATGATGATGATGATTGAGTGCATGTATATTGTTACAGAAACCCATTAAATATGATGGTGATGATGATGATGATGATGATGATGATGATTGAGTGCATGTATATTGTTACAGAAACCAATTAAATATGATGGTGATGATGATGATGATGATGATGATGATGATGATGATGATGATGATGATGATGATGATGATGATGATGATGATGATGATGATGATGATGATGATGATGATTGAGTGCATGTATATTGACAGAAACCCAACAACCCTCTCCCGACAAACGCCTGGACACCGCTCTCCACGACGCCTGCCGACTTGGTGACCTACAGCGAGTGAAGGACATCCTGGCCGAGGGACAACTGGACATCAACTGTAGAGGAAGTGGAGGACAGACACCCGTGATGACTGCAGTACGAAAGGAACATAAACAAGTGTCCCACTTCCTTGCCGATGAAGGAGCTGACTTGTCGCTAAACGCTGACGATGGTAACAACGTCCTTCACTACGCCTGTCGTGGAGGACAAGTCGAAATGGTGAAGACTGTCCTGGCCACGAATATGGTTGACATCAACAGTAGAGGTCAGGGCGGGAGGACACCCCTATTATGGGCAGCTGGGTGGGGTCGTGCCGCCATCTTTGAAATTCTTGCGCAGGAGGGGGCTGATCTGACGGCAGTGAAAGATGGCGGTAACAACATCCTCCATGTCGCCTGTCATGGGGGCGATATGGTGATAGTTAAATATATCCTGTCTCAGGATGTGGTGGACCTCAGCGCAAGGAACAATGATGGTGAAACAGCAGCCATGATAGCCAAACGACGTGGACATTACCCAATTCAGAAACTTCTTGCGTCTCGTGGTTGCCCCTTGAAGTAAGGCATAAGAGGCAGTGATTGCAAGATATGTATTATATATGGTTTCCTAAGAGCTGACATAGAGTAGAAAAACTTCAAATGTTGACTTCATGAATCAGAGATAGTTAAAACGTTGTCGATGCTTCGCGGTATACACCCGTGAATACAGATTCCAATCACCCGTGAATATATATGTCAACATTGCAGTCGCTGTTCAGGCAGTGTCCAAAAAGAATGGAATTTGACTTCATCGGTCATTAAAGCAATAAAGCTACATAACCTTTTCCACCTCCAGGAATATATATGGGACAAGTCAAACTAGGGAATTGCGTCAGACACAACTTTTGTCAACGATGCTATCATTTATTTGATAGACTTTAAACATATACGTGTCCTAACTCCGTCGTATTTCATCCGTACGTTTTCGTTTGTTTTGTTTGTTTGTTTCTTGTTCAATGCTGGACAGAGCAATGTTCCAGCTGTTTATTGGCTGTCTGTAATTAATCCAATCTGGACCCAACCATCCTGTGATCAACACCACGAGCATCGATCTATGCAACTGGGATACGATGACGTGTGTCAGTCAGACCTGTCCACGTGAGCTCGTTAGTTGCCTCTTATGACAAGCATGGGTTGCTGAAGACAAAGTCTAACCTGGATCTCCACGGGTACCGTACGTATAAAATGGGTGATGGAAGAACGTACTGTGGACAACGTATTGACAGTGGCGTAACTTCGGGGAAAATGGGATTAATCAAAATCACGTTAACTTGGCATTACTTGTGGTGATTAGAAATGGACTATCACCCAGACAGGTATTTGTCGAGCTCTCATCAACTCAACTAGTAGGTACAAATGTTAATCAGTGACAGTTCCAATGAGAGCTGCATAGATAATCAGAATTATTTCAAGGACAGTTATCACTCCCAGATGAATTAGTAACAAGTATAATAATATGACTTTTGTACTTTGTAATTATTACCCTGTGTGCTACCTCGGCATATGCATTCACGTTTGTAGTGCCACACGGAGTATTATGAATGAACATATAGATGCACTTTTTATTGTGTTGACTAGTAGCATAGATATCTTAAGTTTCCATATTTAACCAGAGACTTATAAACATAACTTCAAACACGTGAGAGATGGTTACAAATACATTATCAAATCTGACAATACTTCTTTCAGTTTTCATTTACATTACAATTTACATTTCAGTTAGGAAAGTGAGATTGTTCAAATTTGTTTCTGTTCACCCAGCAGAAAATGGGTACCCGGTGGGATAAGTCATGTGACTATGAACCTTCTAGCGCCTCATGGGCAGCTTGGGTTATCCAGGGTTATACTAATCAGAGTATATTTGTGCTCTTAAAGCAGGACATGAAGCCTGGAAAGGCGCGTTATAAATATTCAGCATTATAATTATTATTATCATTATAATTACAAAAACCGGTTTTCGATATTCTCCTGACCCTCGGTGTATATAGCGGTGCATTGTGACCTCAATAAAGTTAAAGAAATGTTTACTGGCGTCGATGTCTGTATAGAAAACTATGACAAATCCAGTCTATGGGAGGGTGTGCGTTAGATGAATGGATCATTGCATGCAGCAGCAGCAGCTGGGAGTAGGGAGCCAAGCTGACAAGACACTGTTATCTGATGGATCCAGGTTTCATCTGAACAGCAGCTGCATATCCTGAAGTGATCTGGAGTGGCCAAGGGGATGTTTCGCGACGTTTTCCATTTAATTTACCATTCTTATGAACTTGATTTTGTTTGTCTGTTGTCGCATTCAGCAATGATCTATGTATATGACGGCAGTAAGAATATTATAGTCTTGACCAGACAATTTTGTGATTGATATCATGAGCATCAATCTACGATGGGATACGACGACGTGCATGAACTAAGTCACTGAACCTGACCACCCGGTGTCGTAAGTCGGCTTTAACTACAAACATGGTTTTCTGAAGACCAATTCCAACCCGCATATCATCGGGACATGTTCTTCAGCATGGAAGTGCAAAGGAACATCATTGTTAATGTTTGAATGGTGTACTCCGGCAGCCAAACACGCATATACACGTGCACATGCGCATGCACACGCACTACTACATTGCCATATATGTGCAATAATATCTTAAACAATTCACCACTAATGTTGTATAATATATCGCACAAACTAAAATGAGAAGACATAGACGACTAGAATAGATGTATAGTTTCAGAGTTAATAATATTGTTATTGATCGTTACTTTTAATTGAATGAATTGGTTTACGTCTTTGTTGTAACGCCGCACTCAACAATATTCCATGTATATGAATGTATGACAACGTGGTATGTTTGTAATCGAGCATACAATTCCATTTGATATATACCATTGTGTCGTTTATATATCAGGCCGTATTTTGTTCGCTCCTTGCTTCCCTAAAAATGCCAAATAAAACATATAGTCTTTCAGTGCTTTTGGTTGTGTGCAATAAAAACAACGGAGAAAATTGTTTGTTGACACATGATCAAATTTCTTGCAACATTTAACAGTGTCTACTTTCAAACCGCCCAAGAATTTGCGCTTGAATTTCGCTCTTCACGCCAAAGACCGGGTTCGATTCCCCAAACGGGCACAATGTGTGAAGCCCATTTCTTGTGTCCCCCGTCGTGATATTGCTGGAATATTGCTCAAAGCGGCGTAAAACTAGACTCACTCCAGGGCCGCTCGAACTCAGTTCTCGCACAGCGGTCACTTTTCAAACATTATACAAATGTGCGTCAGAATAAAAAAATCGGCATCCAGAGGGTTATCATTAAACATAGATCTGAGCAAACTGGGTTGTTATGATCTGCCTGGCTACTCGATTACGATCATGTTGGCCCTCGTATACGACAAGCGGATTTTCAAACTCAGACCTTCAAAAGAGTTTTGAATTCCAACCTCACGAAATCAAATTTAAATGTTCTAGAATCTCGACAACATGAAATGAATTTGACTACTTACATTACCAATTTCATGTTGCGTTTCTCATAGTTCATATGCGAAAGAAATCCCATCATATGACCGAATCTGTCTTGTATTTACAAATTATTTGTGACCGTTTTGAGTACAGATGCCTCGTCCATTTTGGCGTTGGGCGGGTTTAGTTGTTCTTAACTGGGTTTTGTCTCCCAAAACGAAAGCTCACGAACGCAAATATCCGCACGAAGCTTTGAAGAGGGCAAACGCTCTAGGGAGAGCCAACCAGTATAAGAGAACCCGGATGTCAATAAGGTTTCGCACATGCGCCGTTTGGTACCAGGAAATCAAAACAAGTCTGTCAAGGGTGTTTGGAGCAACGTAATTTAGATTAGGGTGTCATTCCTAATTGATCAGGTAAAACATTTATATTCATTTATACCGATTCGTTTGAGAGATAGACTGTCGTTTGTTTTCAGGCACTGTCATCATTTTAATGACGTCTGCTGCTCTATTACCACCGATTCAACACTTCGAAGTTTCATGTTGTGTCAATTAAAAATTCCTTATGTCTTTCAAATATTTTTTTATTTAGAAACAAAACATGCGTTGTATATCATCTTAGCAGATCCGTAGAGAGTGATATCATTTAGCCATAACCTGAGAGATAGCAATTTGTTGAGTTAATCGTCATTGGTGATGGTTCGTTTCAATGGCCACTGTGTCATATGATCATGACTATGAAATTAACCTGTTATCGTCATGATCATGCTAAGTGGACACAGGTCTTGGCACGAATACAGGATACCGTGCGTTGCTGACTGTAGCGCTATTATTAATATATTATTTCAACCCGCCGACTGGTTATTCTTGCTTCACATCTACACCGCGTGACTCTTCAACACACAGTGTATATTGCGTTGTGTTCGTTCAGGTTATGCCGAACTGTATCAGGTCCTGTGTATCATTAGCCATTAGATGCCCATTTGGATCAGTCTCCTCATTAAGATCATTAGGGTTAGGTATAACCCTTTCAGATCCATCACCCCTTTACAATCGGTAGGGTTAGACAAGTATCCATTTATTATCATGTTTGCAATTTATAGGTTTAGGTGTGAAGAAGGCTATTAGTAGAAGGCTCTTCGTGTTTCAGAAAATAAAACATACGCAGGAAACTTTTTACATTTTTTCAAATTTTTAGTCTTTGAAAACTCAATGACATATGTTAATGCCTGACGATAATGACAGCACATCTGCATACCTATTACTGATAGTGATACAGACATGTGTATGTACGGATATGTAAGCTCAAATGTTTTATGAAAGATGTTTGCTTAGCAAAACTTGTAGTCAAATAATTTTTCTGTGTACGTCTCATTATCTAGTATTTTCCATGTGAAATCTGTTAGTTTTTTTCAGTCGCGATACAGACGGTGGTAGTTTGATAACAGGTGCATGTATGGCCTTGGCATACTTGCTGACTGTAAAGGCATGAATAGCATCATTTTCACAAAAACGCTACAGAAAGTTTATCCAAAACAACACAGTATGTAAATATAGTTACAATATAGTGGTTCATGTGTTTTTTTTGTTTGTGAAATTGATTTATATCCCTGGATTTATATCTGTTTTCAGACTGTCATCTAGCACACAGCTTCTATACAACATTATGAATTTGGATCTGACATTACCGTATACTGCATCTTAAATACAGTTTCATTTCAACACATAGTTCATTTGAGTAAATTTCTTCAGGGTTTTAGGTGGCACAGAAATGAACATCAACTAATCGCAAACATATAGAATTCAGGCATGGATAAATATATATTGCATCTCAAGTCAGTCATTAATGTTCATTGTTCAAAATTCTCGACAGGTCTTGCATTAAAGAAATTATTAAATATTGCAGGGCAGTAAGTTTGGATTTTATTTTCCATTAAATAGATCATGTGGTATTATTGTAATAATTTCAGTTGTGCAGCCAGGGCAAGCTAAAAATATTCAATTTAATATTTTGTGCCATGGCTCGCAAATCAAGCTCTATTTGAAGCCGTGCACTGTGTAATACATCACTATTAATGGTGGACAAGTTGATCTTGCAGAAAAGAAATATATTTATTAATAAAAATTTCAGTTAAAAAGCAACAATGTATCATAAAATTCTTCCAAACATTAGTAATGTGGATTTTTCTGGAGATAGTGAAGTTGGTTATGAAAATCCCCCTTATTCTGTGGATAAGGAATCACATATTTATATATTTTCCCCCTCGATCATTGGATGTCAGCCTCAAATGGCACAATGTATTATCAATCTCAACTCCCTGGGGACCATACAACTCTTGCAGCCACTAGGCGCACCGAGTTAATGTGGCTTTCCCATCCTTACGAGGTACCCATTTCACAGCTGGGTGGCCTGGGACACGTAGTCACAGTTTTAAACATGGTGTTGGCAATATTTTGATGGTGCAACCTGATCAATTCATTTGGTTAAACCTGGTGCATTCTGTTAAAGAAATGAAATCATACCTACCACACCTCTGCCCTCCACTAAATCTGAACAGAAACAATGCAATACAGTCACAGCAGGTTTTACGATGAATAGCAATTTACATAACTATAGTCGATCAAACATATTCCTGTCATGGTGTTTATGAGTGTTTCTGTGAGTTCCCCATGGCCATTGTGTTGATGGAGTGAGTGAATGAGTTTAGTTTTATGCTGCACTCAGTAGTGGTGGTCCGATTAATTGAAATAATCGAAGATTGGTCGTAGTGACTCATGTCGCATGTTTTCTCATAATCGAACACAAACAATTCTAGTACACTTGTTTGCATTAACACTATTTTTCACTAGGTTGGTTTTGTCTGTTGCATTTCATAAGCACTACAAGCTCGTTCCAAGTCATGATTGAATTTATCTTAAGACTCTAAGAAATTTATGTTCCTCCATACTAGTCATCCTTTAAATATGTGAAATTTTGCCAAAAAAATCCCCAAAGAGCTACATGTTTTTTCCTTATTTTTTGTGTGCATTAACACATTTCATAAATGATGCTAACCAATTATGATCATCAGTATGAACCATCGATCTAGCACAGCCCTGTTGGGATATGATGGCTGTGTCAACCAAGTCAGCAGTGAGCCTGACGATCACACAGTTGGGATATGATCCTGTTAGTCAGCCCGATCTTACGACAAGCATGGATTGCTGAAGATCAATTCAAACCCGGATCTTCACAGGTTGTGGTGTTGGAGGTAGAACGGTTCAAAATTCCTGATTTCAAAAAGTATTTTTCTTTCCACAGAAAGAAGTCATGGAGGGTTCTGAGATAGCAAAAGCTGGTTGGCTTCACAGACAAAGTAAGTGTTTTGCTTTAGATCATGTTTGTTTGTTTCTACGCTCAACAGTGTGCTAGTTTTATGACAGGCACCTCTAAATGATCAAGTCTGTACTACAGGGACGGTTGTCTCCCATGTAGTTACACAGTGTGAAATTGCCAATTGTTAGACAGGGAGCTAGAGAACAGGATCCAGAGATTTAAAGGCCAACTCCGGCAGAGAGCCAAATCACCGATAGAATTACTTGATGCCATCGGACACTTGATTAAGCTAGGCTAAACCTCATTTTCGGATGTCTTATTCTATAGTGCTTTGTCTTATTCATATTTGTCCAGTGCATGTTATTTTGTCTTTTCCTTGGATTCAATATGGTTTGTCCATATTCTTTTAAATATTTTGATCAATCTTAGTCCAGTGCTTATAGTGCTTTGTTTTATTTGTCTGGGTCATTCCATTCTAAACTCTCAAGGTAAGGAGATAAGATGTGCAATCATCTCTAAAGTTGTTTGTATGAGGGAGTGTAACTAATGGCACATGTAACTAAAGGGAGGATACCACAGGGGCTTACTGCACAAAAATTAGCATCAAGCTATAGGCCATAGACTAAGGTTTAGTCTCTGAATATATATATATGTTACAGGGACTGTGTGAAACCAGGGATTTCACGTAATCCCTGAAAGATTCAGTTATTTCGTGAAATCACTCTGAACCCCAGGGATTTCATGTATTCCCTAAAGTTTCAAGGGATTTCATGAAATTACTGATTTTCATGGTGTTCCATTACACACATGCCCTGTTAGGATATCAGTGAATGTGTGAAGTTAATGTTTGTAGCTTAAAACTTTACTGTTGAGTCTCATTTCATCCCTTAGGTCTTAGGAGTTAAAAACTTTGACTATTTACTGATGACACTAAGTCAAGCTAAGAGAGGGAAATCACTGATAATATTCCAGTTGATGTTTTAAAAAATGACATCTGTATAGATTATCTTCATAAACTGTTTTCTACATGTTATGAGACTGGTCATGTACCCTCCTTCTGGCCCCAGGGGATCATTACCCCTACCCCTGAGTCTGGACCTGACAACCCGAGAGACCCAATGTCTTATCGCGGCATTACACTAGTGCATCTAATTGTTATGATTAATAGTTTGTCGTTGGCTGTTGATATAACGATACCAACGCTGTGTATCAATATTCCTTTTGTAGTTTCAAAAGTTACAGAGGTTGTTTTTAGCGATTTCGTTTATAAATGGAAACAGCACCTTTTACAAGTTGGTAGTTTAACTGGTAGGGGAGGTAATAAGTTACACACGTACTGTACTTTAAAGGTGGATTTTGGAAGTGATTTTTATGTTAATTGTAATGTCTCGCTCTATGAGAAAAGCACTAGATTTGTTTACATGTGCGGTAGCACCGCTTAGAATTGAAACTGTAAAGATTTTATTGAAGATGAGTGTCATGTTTTATTGCATTGTCCTTAGTATGCTGATGAGCGATTGCCACTTTTATCTAAATGTACAAGTCTTTTAGATGTTTTTTTTAAAATCTGGGTATGTTGAAAAAGTTAGTTTTCTTCTAGCTTGCCCATGTGTATCTGTCAAAACCTGCCTTAGTATTCTTAAAAAGCGTACTGCAAATTTGTATATATCTTCTTAATGTAACTTGTACCCTTATTATTGCATTTTTATGCCCCCGCCATAAATATGGCAGGGGCATATAGGATTACCCTCGGTGTCCGTCCGTACGAAACAGGGAATGTATTCTATCCACTTCTCCACCATAACCGCTCTGTGGAATTCAATGAACTTATACATGGGCTTTCTTGGGACTCTAATGGTGTGCATCTCATATTTTGTTGTTTTATTTTATTGGGTTTTTTTGTAAGTTTAGAGACATTTGAACTTAGGTACATTTTGCTGAATTTCTCTATGATGATAGTGTAATACGGGATGAAGTCTATCCACTTCCCCACAAAAAACTGCTCAACAGAACTGAATGAACTTCTACATGTCTTTTGTAGGGACTCTAAAGGTGTGCATTTCTTAATTTTTTTTGCAATTTCTTAATTTTGTCACTTTTACAGATGTTTGAACTTACTTGAATTTTGTTCTATTCAGCCAGTGTTCATTCCATCCAACAGGGGGGTGTATGTTATCCACTTCTCCTCAAAAACTACTTTATGGAATTCTTTTAGATTACACATGTGCTTTATAGGGACACTAAAGGCGTGCATCTCATATTTTGATTTTGTATTTTATTCATTTTTCCAATATTAATGCCATTTGAACTTAGATCAATTTTTTTGAATTTCTCTCTGAATATAGTGTTGTAGGGGGTGAAGTCTATCCACTTCTCCACAAAAGCTGCTCAAAAGAATAGATTGAGCTTCTACGTGTGTTTCATTGGAACTCTTAAGGTGTGCATCTCATACCTTGTTCATCCAATTTCTTAATTTTGTCACTTCTACAGATGTTTGAACTTAGTTGAATTTTGTTCTATTCAGCCAGTGTTTGTTCCATCCAACAGGGGGTGTACGTTATCCACTTCTCCTCAGAAACTACTTTATGGAATTCATTTAGATTACACATGTGCTTTATAGGAACTCTAAAGGTGTGCATCTCATATTTTGATTTTGTATTTTATTTATTTTTCCAATTTTAATGCCATTTAAACTTGCATAAATTTTGTTGAATTTCTCTCTGAATATAGTGTTATAGGGGATGAAGTCTATCAACTTCTCCACAAAAACTGCTCAACAGAATTGATTAAGCTTATACATGTGTTTCATTGAGACTCGAAAGGTGTGCATGTCATAGTTGCATAGATGTTTATTGAACTTGTTCATGAATTTTGTTCAATTATTGATCTTTATATGTCTTATGAATGTCAGCGAGGGCATCCGTGTCCCTGGACACAATTTTTTCTTGTTAATATTCATATATTATACTCTGTATATTGTGGCACAAATGTCTCTCATAATTCCGTACGGAATGGCTCAACATTTTACAGTGATATAGCATCATTACTTTTCTTTATTGAAAATAGACGTTTAGGTTTAAACAGACTAGGCCATTCATAGAAATAACTTGGAATACACATCATCCCGGTGTTGAAGAAGAGCTTTGGGATATGGGTTTGGGAAGGAAAAGGTATTTTTCAAAGCACATATTTCATGTATGTCCTCAGCGTCTTCTTTCTACAAATAATGTGACAATGGACTGTTTCTCCACACAGCTGTGATTTTCGAGTCGAATTGTGGTGGTCAGGGTTTCCAGAAATGTAACCGTTGTCCTAACCAGTGTAAATCGATACCTTGTAAATGTTTTAATGTGCTACTGAAGTGTAATAGCTTGTATGATAACAGGCTATCTTGTCCCAACAAATGAATTTTATCAGGATATACTCTGTACTCGCATTATAATTTGGTGTTCTCTATTTCAATAAGGGCTTACAGGGATTTCATGAAATCCCTGAGCTAATATTTCAGTAATTTCATGAAATCCTGGGAAATTTTGGGGATTTCATGAAATCACTGACTCTTTCAGGGGTTACGTGAAATCCCTGGTTTCACACATTCCCTGTAACATATACATATATATATATATATAGAGAGAGAGAGAGAGAGAGAGAGAGAGAGAGAGAGAGATTGAAAGAGAGAGAGAGAGAGAGAGAGAGAGAGAGAGAGAGAGAGAGAGAGAGAGAGAGAGAGAGAGAGAGAGAGAGAGAGAGAGATTATTCTTTTTTAAACTAAAAAGGAGCCCCAGTGAGATTGAGAACCTGGGGAATTGTAGACTTTGATTCATTTAACAATGTTTAATGGTTTAACATTGCAGAAAGGTCTAGGTGGAAGGAAAATAATGCAGGGACTGTGAGACCGACTATTTAGGCCTGTACTATGCTCTTGGGTGTCTAAGGGGGAGTGGTATAGCCTCGCGGTTGAAGTTTGATTATCCAGAGGCGGTTGAAGTGTTCACTCATCCTGCCAAAGGCCAGAGTTTGATTATCCAGATGGTTTCAATGTTTGAAGCCCATTATCATGATCATCGTCTGATAATGTACAAACGGCGCTTTGGATCTTCCAGTAAATCATCTTAGAATGTGCAGTACATTGTCAATAATCTTCATAAATTGGCATTGCAACTTGATATAAAAAATACTTTTGATTTTATTGCTTTGTCGAGTAAACTTGTATTTTACTGATAATCAGCAAAGAGGAAGTCACTTTTAAGCTTGGTATTATATTACTGCATTTAATGCTACATCAAAATACAATGTAATAATACTTCTGAAATAAAAACCTTGATTTATGATAAGAAAACAAGAGCCAGATATAAGCTGAAAGTAAGCACCTAATGGGGTTCAGGTGCCTGCTATGAAGGGATTCAGCTCTATTTGGTGTGTTCAACAGGTTCAATCCTTCATCGCTGGAAGAGGAACTGGTTCGTCCTCCGTACTAATGGAGATCTCTTGTACTTCGAGAGCCCTGATGAACCCCGGGCAGAAGAGAGAATTGTCGTAAGAACCCGAGTACAGAGGATTAAGCCTGGTTTTGAGGTAGGTTGATGGAAGAAGGCAGTCATACTTATGTGTCACCCCCAGAGATTTGAGTTAGATCTGGTCCTTAGCAACCCCTGCTGGTTGTCAAAAGCGATTGATCAGGTAATCAGGGTCCTTTACTTGGTTAAGTGGGCCTTCGCAATGAAGTTCTCATTATATCCATTACTGGGTCGTTTACGCCTCTTTGATCATTCACAGGAAGTAATCAAAGACTATATCAGACCAGGTAAGTAGAAATAGGGGGTGTTTTGCAGCTTCTGTGATTTATGCGGGGAACCCAACCTCTTGAGCTTGTTATAGATTGTTTGTTAGTTTTAACCCAATTGTGTGGGTCAATACAGATATCTGTCACAGGATTATCTGGTCCAGGTTCAAATATTTGCACACCATCGTCATATTGCTGAAGTGTTATCAGTGCAGTGTTAAAAAGGCACAGATAAATTGACAGAAAGGTTTGGGGTTTGGGCTCTCAGTTTGGGTTGGAGAAGAATAAGGCATGTACAGTCTAACACCATAGTGGCAAAGTTGGTAGGACCTCAGGGGTGGAAATAACTTTAAAATCGCTATTGTAATCCGGTACAGTGGCACATGTAATGTCATTTGCCCTGATAATTTTTCCACTATACTCACCGTTTTCTTGCTGATTTTTTAAATAAACAACATAATTAACATTGGAAAGTCAACTGGACACCGGAACAGTGTGATATACAAATTTGCTTGCTCGACAGAAAAAACACTAGACTTGGACGTCGGGCAATGGGTTATTTCCACCCCTGGACCTACGTAAACACTACAAGATATCTGATGTTCAACACAACTGCAAACTGATCACAAAGTGAGGAATTCCCAGGGATGAGACTGTTTGTTCAAGACAACTATAAGCTCCACACATCGAAGTTGTTTGACACAGCTATGTTTGACTGTGTTGTTTGACACAACTATGTTTGACTGTGTTTTTTGACACAGCTATGGTTGACTGTGTTGTTTGACACAGCTATGGTTGACTGTGTTGTTTTTCACAGCTATGGTTGACTGTGTTGTTTGACACAGCTATGTTTGACTGTGTTTTTTGCATCAATGTCTTTTCAGAATGTATTGTATTTGTTTGTTTCAGTGCAACAATGTGACTCCCCCAGAAGGAATGTCCAAGGGATGTCTGTTTGCTCTGGACATGAGGAATGAAGAGCTTAGACTGTGTGCTGAGAGTTCGGACGATATGAAGTATGTATCTTGTTTTACCTAACATCTGGTGTGGTGGGGTAGAGTAGTGATTAAAGTGTTTGCTAGTCACGCTGAAGACCTGGGCTCAATTCCCCACATGGGTACAATGTGTGAAACCCATTTCTGGTGTATAGCCTCATAGGTGTTAAGTTCAAATTGCATGTGGTCAGTGATTGAAATTGTGTATTGAATATTGTCATTAGCAGACGGGCAGGCAGACACATAGGTGTCAATAAAACAGACATTGAGTTTTGTCTGTGACAACGACATATCTATATCACAGTTAGAAATTCTGTCGACGCTAAATAATGACATTGCTTTTAAGTATCGAACTGAGAAAGTGACTCGGTAAGAAGAATGTGTGGTGAAATAGACAAATGCAATTATATAAACAGTTAAATCGGTAATCTACTGTAATAACATATAAAAGCTCTCATGCCTGTGTGAAATATATCAACAAAACATTAGAAAAATAGCTCACACCAAAGCTTTCACCGAATATTCACCGACAACCCGCTTCCAAGCTCCGCGAACCTATTTCACCGCTATGATGTGCTATGTATTACAGCCCAGCTGTTGAAACCACCTCAATTCCCCAAGCGCTTGGGGAAAGTTGGTGAATCGTTTGAACTACATTTTCGTGCGGGTTTTTTCATCTCGTTATTTTTCAACTTTATAAGTTGAATTTGCATATTTGATGATTTGTTTCGATAAGTCCATACTGAAAGGTATCAGAATCTGCAAAGTTGTGTTTTACGTTGCATGTGACCTTTAAACATTCAAACAGTTTAAATTAATACTTATTGATCAAATTGCAGTACAGACCATTTCTGTGTACATGAAACACTTTCTTGAAAAATATATTTTTCTATTCGGCAATAGTATTGTATTCTTTCAATAAAAAGATTTAATTGTAAAGAACTTTCTCTACACTTACAAATATAAATATATTCTTTTATTACCAGAAAGAGATGATTGATCAGAATACTCTTGTGGGGGTCTCCAAGAATAATCGCCCTGTTAGCAATATTGATATTTTCATTTGTACTAGAATTATACCAGGTAGTGAAGCTAGTCAAGAGTGCACTCACTCTATCACACAAACAGAAAATATGTTCTATCGTTTCACGTTCAGCCTTGCAAAAGCTGCAAAAATCATTATCTATGTGACCAATTCTAAATAGGAAAGAGTTGGTTGTTAGAATTCTGTGTAAAATGTTTTATTGGAAATTTTGTACCGGTAGCTTGTTTTCTGCAGTACATAATTGATTATTTTTATAACAGCAGGAAAGATAATCTTCAGTTACAGGCATATTCAGTTTTATTTCCCATTTATTATTAAGTTCAGAGAGATTATTTTGTACATCTTCACATATTTGGCAGTAAATGAACTTAGCATCTTTACTGGATTAAGTTAAGTTATTGATTAAATTTTGAGAATCCACTATTTGTGTTCATTACTTGTGTTCATTACTGAGATAGGTTCGCATCTTGTCGATCCAGATTCTAGGAATATATTTTAAAAGTCTGTGGTACAGCAAGAATGTACCACTTAAGTCAAACTTGGCTTTAAGAGTTTTAAAATCTGTTAATTCACCTATATCTGTAAACAAACATCTCATTGCTTTTACACCACGTTTTAACCAATTTGAAAACACTTTAATGTCTTTGTGTGGAATGAAATTAATTATTGGAAGTTGTAAATATGTTTTTTCGTGGAGGATTTCCTTAATTTTAAATGTACTCAAATGTCTTATAACATCTTTCCAGAAATTATTCTTCATGAGTTTACTAATTCTATTCAGCGGTTCTTTTTGTAAGTAACATATGTTAACATTTTCAAAGGGATATAAATCACAGTGGGCAAGGTGTCCCCATAAACCCTTTGAGGAAAGTAGTTGTTTAACCCATTGTATTTTTATGTATTTACAAAATGATAAGATATCTACCATTTTCAATCCACCTTTCTCATAGTCGTGAATCAACATACAGTCAAATCCCGTTGAGTCGAATGCCGGTGTCTCGAATATTATGCATAAATCGAAGTACCTGTCGGTCCCGACCATTCCCTTTTATAGTTGTCATTATTCGAATACCGGTTACACAAATTCGTCTCATAAATACACACGATGACTCGAGAAGGAAATTTGGTCCCATGAGATTCAAACAACAGCAATCTTGTATACATAAGCCAAAGTCAGTCAATGAGAAGTTGATTAATATTGGTGTAGCAAACTGATCCAATTAACAAACCAGCGTGGCTCACACCTTTCCGCCATTGATGGGTGAGTTCAAAAGGCAGATTAGTGATTTTACGGAAATCACTGTCTGTGCTAATCAGACTGGAACTGATAAGGTGCCCCTATTAGTGATATGGAAATCATTAGATAAACAAATGCTTAGGCTGAGGAATTAAGACTGGATCATCTTTTTTTCTACCCTCATAGACGTACCTATGTCTCGAATACATCGATAAGTCGAATTTATTACTTGGTCCCCAGCGATTCGACTCATCAGGATTTGGCTAAATTTACTAATTCTATTCTTTTTGTAAGTATCATATGTTAACATTTTCAAAGGGATATAAATCACAGTGGGCAAGGTGTTCCCATAAACCCTTTGAGGAAAGTAGTTGTTTAACCCATTGTATTTTTATGTATTTACAAAATGATAAAATATCCACCATTTTCAATCCACCTTTCTCATAGTCGTGAATCAACATAGTTCTTTTTATTCTATCTCTGTTACCATACCATATAAAACAATACAACAAGGAGTTCACCCATTTAAAAAATTCAGGAGATGGATCAGGTAGAGATGTGAAAAGGTTGGTAAATAAGGGTAAAATCTGAGATTTTATTATAACAATTTTTCCTCACAGAGTTTACCTTCTATTTGACCATGTGAATAGCATTTTTCATGCTTTTGCAGGGGTGGAAATAACTTTAAAATTGCTAGTGTACTCCAGATAAGTGGCACATGTAAAATCACTTGCCCTGATAATTTTTCCACTATATCGGCTGATTTTCCTGTTCATTTTTTAAATAAGCAACATAATTAACATTGGAAAGTCAAATGGACACCGGTACAGCGTGATATACAAATTTGCTTGCCCGACAGAAAAAAGCACTGGACTAGGACGTCGGGCAATGGGTTATTTCCACCCCTGTTTTGTAAATTGCTTATCAAAATTAAATCTACCATTTGTCCTTTAATCAGCCATTTTTATACATTTTATATACAAAATGTAATTAATTTGGTGTTTGTATAGTTTTGGATTCAACACGTTTAAATACGTAACCTACAGCAAGTTCTGTTAACTGTTTGTCTTTCATGACCTTTCATGACCTTTTCGACTCCATATCCACCTGAGCCACAAAGGCGCCATGTTTGGTGACTAACTAGGAAGCAGATTTTGGAAATCAATAACTCAGTTGGTATGAAGTTGTCTTGTGGTCCGACTTGGCTGCGTGTAGGACCACATCACGACTCTCATCTACCAGTACTTGTGCTTCTAGGTGGGTTTGTTTGTGTACGGAATACCATTTGATGCTACTTGTAAGGGTCAAGTTAGGGCCTCGGCTTATCTATGAAATCAGCTTATCTATGGTAATATACAGCGGTAATCTTAGATATACCATTGTGCACCATAGTTACATAACAGCAGGTCTTTTGAAAATTTTCACTTACACAAGGCATTTGGGAATATTTTTTTTTGAGGTGAGGTGAAATTGGATTTAACGTCGTGCTGGAGAATATTTCGCTCATATGACGACGTTCATGCGCGTGTGTGTGTATGTGCGGCTGCTTGTACTAGCCCAGACTTAAGCTGGTTTTATAGTGCTAGCCCACTGAGATACCATGCTGCAGTGAAGCATGGATACCCCATTCAGACACATTATACTGACTCCGAGCCGACCAGTCCTTGTTGTACCCATTAATACCGAGTGCCAGGCAGGAACCAACAAGTACCATATTTTAACGTCTTGGTATGACGCGGTCGGGGATCGAACCCGCGACCTTCCGCTCTCCGGGCGGATGCTCTAACCACTACACCCGAAGGCGGTCAATTTTGTTGTGGCCAGTGAACTTTCTGCTGTATAATTAACTGACCCATTATTGAATTTAATTCCAAATGAATTTGTTTAATTAACACATACATACGGAGCGGGCTATTTTCTTCACTATGTATCATTTCTTTGTCGCACACGCAATAAACATCCATTGTTTTCATGTAATCACATGAAGAACAGTAAAACACCTCATTCATTTATGCTGATATAGTTCTTGATTTGTAAACATGTTTTCAGAAACAGTTTGAACTAGTATATCAAAAGAAAAGGAGGAATGAGAATCATATTCTCGAGAGATGTGATGAAAAAAATCCTGTTACTGGATTTGTATGAAAAAGAGTATTTCTTCTGTAAATAACTTTTATCATGATTTAATTTTTCTGTGTGAAATAATAATATGTACTGTTATTCATAAAATTCCCAGCAAGATAAGTGTATTTTAACACCCCTAGAACTAGTTCTGGGCGATAACCAGCACTACCTATAAACCAGTCTCAAGAATTGTTCTGTCAGTTGAGTCCCAGAGTTTACTGTTACACTTCCTTCTCCAACAGGGCGTGGCAGATTGCCCTGGAGGAAGCCCGTGTGATGGGACAGAGAAGCCCCCCACCCCCCTACCCCGCGATGGCCACCAACTCCAGCTATGCTTACCCTGGTCAAGTATTGTACACTGGGGTACCTGGCCAGACCAGACATGTCATGTACAACGGAGCCCTCGGCCAGACCGTCTACCAGCCCGGCACCGTCATCCAGGGACCTAATGGAACCACTACCACAGGTTAGTGAGACTAAATACCCGTGAAGATCAAGGTTAGAATTGACTTTCAGTAACCCATGCTTGTCGTAAGAGGCGACTAACGGGATCGGATGGTCAGGCTCGCTGACTTGGTTCACAAATGTCATTGTATCCCAATTGTGTAGATCGATGCTCATGCTGTCAGTCACTGGATTGTCTGGTCCAGACTCGTTTATTTACAGACTGCTGCCATATACCTGGAATATTGCTGAGTGCGGCCTAAAACTTAAAGGTCACATGCAACCAAAAAAACCAAACATAATTAAAACATAATTATAATAATAATAAAAATAATAATGTGGGTATTTATACAGCGCTATATCCAGGTACTAATACCCGCTCATGGCGCTACAATACTATAGGAGACAAAATAATAGTTAAAACTATTTACAGAGAGACAATTGAACATAGAAAGTCTAGTAATAGGCAAGACGAAAAAAGTGGGTTTTTAGAGACGATTTAAATGTGTCCAAACATTCAGCATTCTTGATGTGAGTGGGAAAGTTTTTCCAGAGACTGGCGGCTGCGTGTTGGAATGATCTTTTCCCATTGGATGAGAGTTGAACTTTATCACTTTTTCATGACATATAATATACATTGCTGACCATGAAAAAACAAATAAACAAAAAAAAACAATATTTTGTAAACAAAATTATAAGACGTACAATTTGCAAATCAAAAGTGCAATATTTTTTGTACTTGGGTTTACTTCCTCAGAGAAACGAAGCACGTTTGTTTATGGTGTATAGCCTGATGTGGGTGGATATGTGGTCCAGTTGTGTATTGAATATTGTCATTAGCAGACAGGCAGGTGGGCATGCACTCAAGGGTAACGGAGACTTACATTGGTTGGTTTATTTGCCCGATACACATTAAATCTCCGCTTGCGAACCTATTCACGTTGTAAAGTGCACAGCTGCTGCTCTGGGGAATTTAGTGAATGCTTAACATTTTCCCATTGTTATAATAATGTAAAATCAAAGACCACAAAATAATAAAAAACATATGCTTGATTATGCATACTCATGATGCTGATTTCATGTATAATTTACTTACTTACTAGCTTTTACGACAGGACTATGGGCGACGTGTTACTTTGCGCTTTCGTCTGAACCTTGGGTTCAGCATTTACGAGATTGTTTGCACATAATCAGCCATTGGCTGTTAGTAAATTATGGAAAACCAATGAAATGAACACTTTCAATCACCGCAATCCATTGAATAAGAGACAGTTATAAGGAAGAATTTTGATTGATATTGATGGACTTTAACAATTCCTTTCAAAATTATTTACTGGCAATTGTGTAATGTTGATAATTGCTTTCAAAATTACGTTTTGAATTGTTTAAAGTGATAAATTATGACTAAGTACTCTGAAAGAGATCATATGAAACAAAAAGATCAACACGTTCGTTACATTTCAAGATGTTTAATTAACAGTATCAAGATTCAAGAAGTTCACTCAGGTATCTGAACATCAGAGGATATTGACAAACAAATGAATCACTTATCTCATGTTAACCACATTAACACAAGGTAAACTAACGCAACTGAGTTGCGCAACAGATTTATGATAATTTCGTTAGCATTGGGTGGTAAGACTGGTCATGTTGCTTTGTTGCGCCAAGACAGTTGCGTTAGTTTGCCTGTGTGTTCAGTTGTTAATAAACAAACCAAACATAAGAAATGCCTAAGTCCTTAGGCGGTGTAGTGCTGTGAACATTAGTAATCATTACAATCTCAGAGTGAGTTTAGTTTTTACCCCGCACTCAGTACAATCTCAGACACACTTTAACTGATCGAATGCAACTTTCCATATTTTCTCAAATATATCAACCTAAGTAGTTAACATTAACTTTTAACAGATAAACAAATAAATCATTCACGTCTCTAACGTTTTCACAAATGTCAAGGAAATTGAAAGAACGTAAGAAATGCCAATTAAACTCGAGAGTAGAGCCTTGTAATCTCGTTCACTGACAAAATTTGACAGCCTGTGTAACTGGTAGATTGTCAGTCATATCATTGAAGTGTAGCATCTTCTAACTTGCTGTATCAACAATGTCACTATAAACTTTGAAACTTTTAAACTCGAAAGTCAATAAGCAAATAGCTTCTGAATTTGAAGACTTCAACACATATGTGGGAGATCGGAAGTGGCGGTTGAGTGATGTTAGTTACACCAGACTCACTCGACACTGTCTGAGGAATGGGATTAACCGGCTCCACCTTTATAGTGACTGCTGGCACTGGTGGACAAGACGACGTTGACGCGTGGACGAGGTTTGTAGAGTATTTCTCAGGTTTTTATTCAGAAAGATGATTGCATCTGCTGTGCTTGAATCAAGTGATGCCCGCTGTTTGGTGATCGTGAGACCGGCGGTAGAGAAAGCTCTCTCAGATGGTACACTTGTACCGGGTATGCAAAGATGTTCTTGAGCCAATGTTGCAATTCGTGGAAATAAGTTGGCATTTTCCCGCCACCAGCCAAGAGTTAACGATTTTAGTGTTGACAACCCAGGCAGCATGTTAGGGGCACACAGATAATCATGATACTCAGCTCTGGCATCTTTGTGAAGGTTCTCGTCATCATCGATTTCGGTTATGTCATCCAAGAGGAATGACAGCATTGTCATTCTCACAAAATTTGAACTTTTTGCTTGGCTGTTTGGGTGTTGTTGCTGGCGAATCTGGGCCTTCTTCTGGTTCCTCCTTCACATGAAAAGCAGGAGTTTCTTCTGTTGGATGACGTGTGTTGTTGCGTTTCATCAACTCGATAATATGGTTTTCGATGTCACTTTTTTTATCATCTGTCAGGAACTGCAGATTTTTGTAACAAGGGTCCAGGGCCGTTGCAATCATTTGAGGTCTCTTCCAAAACTCGTCTTTGAGAAGACGCCCTTCCAGCCCCTATGCGATGGTTGTCTTCATGTCTGCAATGATATTCGTGTCCAAGTCTGACACTTTCAGGTGCTTGTTGACTAGCGCAAACAGAAGAGGGTACACACCTGAAGATGTTGGAAACGCTTCGCTGCAAAGGACTTCTGTGGCGGATACTAGTGGCTTCAGTGCCACCACAAGGTATTCCAGCAAACTCCAGTGTGTATCTCAATCCCTTGTGTTTCTTCAGCAGCGGGTCATGGAGCACAGCCACGATGTCTGTGTGGAGTTCGGCCAGACGTTCCAACATGAAATAGGCAGAATTCCAACGAGTCACCACGTCGGTAATGACATTTTTGGGGGCTTTACCAAGCTTTGATTGATGTTCTCTGAGTTGTTGAGTTGCCAGAGTTGACTTTGAGAAAAACGCTACCAGCTTACGTGCAAACATCAGCACATGCTCAAGAGAAGGAAGTTTCAAACCATCATGGACTGCTAGTTGAAGAGTGTGGGCGAAACATCTCACAGGAGGATAACCTGCTGTCTTTGCCGCCAGAGACATGTTGCTCGCATTGTCAGTAGTTAGGCCGACCACTTTAGCAATTCCAAATTCCTCCTGCACAGAATTTAAAATCTGTCCAATATTCTCACCCGTATGGCGTTCCTCCACACTCCGTGTGGCGAGCACACACGACTCAAGTACCCAACTGCTAAGAAAGTGAGCCGTAACCGTAATATAGCCCTCTGTTGCTATGCTTGTCCACATGTCTGTGGTAAGGGCAACATATGGAATAGCTAGAAGTTTGTTTTTTAGCTTTGACTTAGCTTCATTAAAAGTCTTATGCAAGTAATTGTGGAGAGTGGTTGAGCATGGGACTTTATAGTTAGGGTTTAACTCGGCACAGAATGCACGAAAACCGTCACCGTTCACAATGTTTAGTGGTCGAAGGTCGTGAACGCACATGAGCATTGCTTTCTGTGTGACGAGCATGCTTTCTATCTACAGGTTTTGTCATTCCCAAATTACCAAATGACCCAAGGGTGGCCTGCTTTCGCTTTGGCTGGTCAGAATTAGTATTTGGGTGTTTACATGACAACTGGACCACCTCCGTGGTGTAGTGGTTAGAGCGTCCGCCCGGAGAGCGGAAGGTCGCGGGTTCGATCCCCGACCGCGTCATACCAAAAGACGTTAAAATATGGTACTTGTTGGTCTCTACCTGGCTCGGCATTAATGGGTACAACAAGGACTGGTCGGCTCGGAGTCAGTATAATGTGTCTGAGTGGGGTATTCATGCTTCACTGCGGCATGGTATCTCAGTGGGCTAGCACTATAAAACCAGCTTAAGTCTGAGCTAGTACAAGCAGCCGCACATACACATACACACGCATGCACGTCGTCATATGAGCGAAATATTCTCAAGCACAAAGTTAACCCAATTTCACCTCACCTCACCTCACATGACAACTGCTTTTTCATGGTACTGGTTGTGCTACCCTGCATAACTCAGTGATGTACCGCACAGACGACATTTGTTTTTTTCTTTTCATTATCCAAATCGAAATACGCCCATACATTTAATTTTTTATCCTTCTCCTTCTCTGTCAATTGGCAATAATATAGTTACCTAATCACTTTAAGAAGTGAAGTCTCAATTTCTCAAACGATGTCTTATATCAGATGTTAACAGCCGCTTTGCACAAGGCAGACAGACAGTCTGACAACGTAACCCGATTAGAGTTATCTCCCCTTATTGAGTCCTCGAGTCCAGGTAAACCTGACCCGTACTCGAGTACCCGTTGAAGCCCTACTCTAAGTCCATACCTAAAGGTATCAGAATCTGCAAAGTTGTGTTTTACGTTGCATGTGACCTTTAACTCACTCACTCACTAGTGAGACTGAAATCAGTATCAAACTGGTGTGTTGAGGACATAAGCCAAACCAAAAACCTTCGTTCATGTTCTGATCATGATCAGTCTTTAGAAATATAGTGTCAACAATTCAATATTGAATTACGCATATCTCGTAATATGTAAATAATTTTGTCTAGTGGTGTTTAATTGCAAATATAGTGAATAATGACTACTTAACGTTGCAGTTGTGACCAGCCCAGGTATAAGCATACAGTGAATAAGGACAACTTTCATTTCAGTTGTGACTAACCCTGGGCCCAACGTGGTATACATGGACGACTACGACTACTGTAACCGCTACCGCTGTAATCGCTACCACCGTCACGGCTATGATGGAACTGACGTGGCGATGGGTGTTGTTGCTGGTGCTGCCCTCGGGTCCATGATGTACGGACCGATGTTTTGGTGGTGAAGGTGATGGTCAGTCTGATGTTCCGATACCGAAGTTGATGTTCAGTCGAGTGTTCTGGTCACGGATACACTACAGAGATGAACACTTATACTGTGTACAAATAAAACTCATTAATATGTGCCATACAACAAAATAATTTTCATTGTCAAATTGAAGTTTAATTTATACATATGAAAGAGTTATGCCCCTTTCTACACATACTCATGAAAACACAACAGCACCCCGATTTCCATATGAAATACTTGTAGTCATTTCTTAAATGTCTTATCCCATGTTAATTGTATGATTGAAAAATTTAGTGGAATGAAAAAAAAATATGCCTTGCAAAAGATATGTGCCTAATCACAGGCTTATGGTTGCTTAAATTAGCTGAAAAATGAAGATGTGTTTACTATTCACATGTGAATAGTTTGCCTTGTATCATGATGTATGATAGACAAACACCTTATATTCAAATTGTTGTGTGTTTTTTTCAAATTCCAGCTTAATGTTTAACATTTATTAATCATTTGGGTCACAGGTCTTTTTTTCTATATAAAAGCATAACATGGCTGACTGATGTAAAAATTATTCTTCATTTCTTTTTTCATTTCTTTAAGTGGCCTTTACTGAGTCAGAGAACCATTAAAATTTTATTTATAAAAACATTTTTAGGCTTTGATGAAATGATATTTATTTATTTTACAACACACACACACACACACACACACACACACACACACACACATGCTGAGTTTTGTAGTTAGCGAAAGAAGTACCGGTACACAGATGTTCGGGAACAAAATTGCTTGTTTTTTACTTCACAGTTTGTAATATGTATTCTCATATATGTTTTTGTTTTCAAATGATTGTATGTTTTCTCCTCTTTGTTTGGACTGTTGATTTTGGCAACACATAAAGAACAACATCAGAGCCCCCTCGCTGAATATGATCTATTTGGGGGGATTAATGATTTTACTGTTATTTTGAAAAGTTATTCATGGATGTTTTTAGTAGTGTATTTTTCTGTCAGAAACCAATACACTTTCCAATAGATTGTTCACTGATTAATGGTGATGGAAATGTTGGTATTTTGGGTTGGTTTTCTTTTTACACATATGTGTAATATATTGTGTTCTTTCTGTCATTTTTGTCAAATGTTATTCAAGTTGGAGAGATTTTTAATCTGGGTAGCATTGGGGTAGCCTTGTAGTTAAAGCGTTCGCTGGTCGCACCAAAGACCCGGGTTCAATTCCCCACATGGTGGTGAATCTTTTCTGTGTTGCAAACCCAATATCCCAGCGTGATATTGCTGGAATATTGCTAAAAGCGTCGTAAAACCATACACGCTCACTCTTAAATCTTGTCTTGACTTCAAGTACTTGGAATGTGCAATTTTATAAATTTGTCTTCATAATGAATGCATTTATTAATTGAAACACCTTGTTGTATTATGTAGTATTTCGGTCTCAGTGTAATCAGATTCTAACAACAGCTTGATAGCGCACCCCTTATAGATATGATTCTCCTTGACAAAAGGTTGCTAAGGCGCCATAGTTCATTGTGCAGATTTCCCTCCCTTGTGAATGCTGAATCACGTGATTGTTGGTTCAATGTTTTCGAGATCGTATTGCTGATTAGTAAGCACCCCAACCATTAGTCAGGAGGTTTGGTTAGGCATGGCTAGAAAAGGGTACCAAATTGTGGTAAAAGAATATGATTTGAATACTAATGACATACGAGTCTAGTCAAGATTTAACCTCTCTTCAGGTACTACTGAATTATCTGCATAGCACCAGTTTGTTACATATTCAAGTTTTTATCTTACAGACTTTAAAAATAATTCTGTGCCTTGTCAAGAAATTCACTATATATTGTCATTTCAACTGACGTTTTATGATGTCCATTTACAAAATGAGTCATTGATGAAATCGGCTAAGTTATAGTATATGTCTTAGTGTATATACTAGTATAGATATTGATGGATCGATAATGCCCATAGCTCCTCTTTAAGCATAGTATTTTGTGTCCCTTAGGATGCTGTGTTTTGTTTTTCTGCTTCCATTCTCTACATTTGTGCATACTGGATGCATGTTTGGGGCCACAATACATCTTGGTGATACCAGCATCGAGTAGAAACTTTCTATCTCTTTTACTAAGTATCTTCAACAAAATCCTAACCATGGTGTCAGTTCATTCCTCGGGAGCTGAAATATAACTACGGGCGGTGGGGTAGCCTAGTGGTTAAAGCGTTGGCTCGTCACGCCGAAGGCCCGGGTTCGATTCCCCACATGGGCACAATGTGTTAAGCCCATTTCTGGTGTCCCTAGCCGTGATATTGCTGGAATATTGCTAAAAGCGGCGTAAAACTAAACTCAGTCAGTCAGAAATATAACTACAACTCTCTAAATGCCCTCCGACCTAACAAAATGTGCGAGATTGTTGCATTATTGCCTTGAAATTTAAATGAATTGTTTGCCCTTATTAGAAGAAAGAAGGTCCAAATGTATGTTTAATGATTACATGTTCATTTCTGTGTGGAAATAATGGTAATTATTGGGTTCAGGATTAATCTTGACAAATGAAATTCCTCTTCCAGGCTTGTATATACATTTTCTACATGGTCCATTATGAGGTAGAAATACTGTTCCATAGCATGACCTTGAATAAGTAATAACCTTATTTTTGTGTAAAGCGTGACTATTCACTATTACTTCTATTAAGTTAGCCATTACAGTTATTTGATGTACTTAGATATTCTGTGATGATAAATCATTTCTGTCTCTGTGAATAACTGAACGTTAATAAAATGTGATATTTAATGTTTATATTGTTGATTGTTTTAAATCAAAACGTCTTTTGTTGTTGATGGTCCTGTGTGTGTTTACTTGTAGAATTGTCTCCCCTTGGCCCAGTAATACATCTCTGTTTGTATTGATTGTTAGGGAGCGTTGGAATCTAGTACAAAGGAGGAAGCTGTCTGTATATAATCGAGTCTGGACCAGACAAAAGACTGATCAATAGCATGAGCATCGATCTAAGTGATTGGGACATGCTGACATGTGTCAACCAAGTCATGAGCCTGACCACCAAACTTAATAAGTCTGAGTTTTGATTTAGGTTAGAGTTTTTACTCCAATTTGAGAAAATGCATTTCCCAGAATGAACTGAAATTGATATTAAACTCAAACACAGCAGACAACTTAAGTTTGGTGGGTAGATTACTTAAATTGTTTCGGTTTTTTTATTTTAAAAATGCAGTTGAGTTGAAATTCAGCTGTTTCAAGTTGTCAAACTCAGTTTGAAATTTGAGTAAAACCTTAAGTTTGTTTCGAGAAATTGGGGCCTGATCCCGCTAGTTTCCTTTTAGGACAGGCAGGGCTGATGACCAAATCTAAACAAAGCAGGAATGGGCATGTTTAGTTGTTAGAACTGATGCATTGTTTTCTGCTGTTTTTCTTAATTAACATTGTATATGGCAATATTTGATGTGTCACTTATACCAAATTCTTTTATCACAAAATATCTGTATGTTTGGCAATGTTTAGCTATACAACGGCGGACAGTATATATCAAATGCGGACAATAAAGTAACTGACAACATGAGCATCGATCTATGCAACGATGACATCCATCTACCAAGTCCGTGAGCTTGACCACCCGATCCCGTTCGTCGCCTCTTGCTACAACCATTGCTGAAGACCGATGTTCATGTTATTTCATATGTTTTAAATCCACAAAACTCTTCCCCATATTCAAAAGACATCAGCTGAAAGCCGTGGAGGATTGTGACTAAAACACTGGCGTGTGGACGCATGTCAGAGATGATAGCAGGTGTTGACAAGACAGAGATCATATCTTGCCTCACCAGTGACACTGTACACAAACACATGCAAAAAGAAATCCATTGTTACTTAAAACAACATGGAACAAGCCAAAATTGGGACTTGCATCCGACAGTATTTCTGTCCAAAAGTCATACAATTTTGAAATGTCGATCCTAAAACGTTTTGAGAGCTTTGGGCGGTTGGTGGGGTAGCCTAGTGGTCAAAGCGTTCGCTCGTCACGCCGAAGACCCGGGTTCGATTCCCCACATGGGTACAATGTATGAAGCCAATTTCTGGTGTCCCCCGCTGTGATATTGCTGGAATATTGCTAAAAGCGACGTAAAACCATATTCACTCGCCCAGTTACTTTGAAAGTTTTACTGGGGAATTAAATGTTGTAACTATGATGAGACTTTGCAAGAATGTTGTGACACTTTTTGAAATCCTTACGAAAGTGTCTCAACATTTTTTAAATGTACACCCAAGACTAGTGCTGATAGAATTTGCTCAACAAAATTTGTTGATTACCCTGTTGTTAAGCGATGTTGTGTATAATTTCTTTTGTCGCTCTTGACTTGCATGCACTAAATATGCAAAAGGCGGTCTCATGGGTCCACATTATTTCTACTTCTAAGATGATTCGCTAAAAGATCAAAGGTGTATCAGATCACACTGTATTGACGTCACTACGCCATTCTAGACTGCCCCCTCGTAATTAAACGTTCCCTTGGTAACCGACGTCACGATACAGGTCAGTTGTCATTGCCTAGTACAGTTTCCTACAGTACAACTAACTCCGTTTCACCTTGTTTCTTGGTTTGTAGTTGCTTCAGTCGGCTAACATCACTGGTGGAAATATTACGTTAAAACTTCCTCAACCGAAACAAATCGACTCACAATTAACATCGACACGGTGCCCAATGTTCGCTAACTATGATTATATCCATACTCCCACAACCGTCCGTGGTCTCATGCAGCTCCGGTACCTAAATAGTGACCCGTGAAGATCAGGGTTAGATTTGGTCTTCATTAGTGTTGGGAATTGGTTAAAATCTCATAATTGATGATTGGTTCATTACAACCGATCAATCATCGAAAATAATTGGTTATCGTCATTTATGAAATGTTCCTGGTTATTTTTGTTAATACTCAAATAAGGAAAAACAACATGTAGTTCTTTAGTTTTTTTGTGCAAAATTTCATATCTTTAAAGGATGACAAGTATGTAAGGAACATAATTTTTTAAAGATATATTCTTAAACAAAAGAGTCTTTAAGATATATTCAATCATGACTTGGAACGAGCTTGTAGTGCTTATGAAATGTAACGGATAAAACCAACCTTGTGAAATATATTGTTTATGAAAACAAGTGTTCCAGAATTGTTTGTGTTCGATTATGAGAAAACATGATCGATTGCTTGGTCGTATAGTCACTGCGACCAATCTTCGATTATTTCAATTAATCGGACCACCGGTAGTCTTCATCCCCATCCTCGTAAGAGGCGACTAAGGGGATCGGATGGTCATGCTCCCTGAGTTGCTTGATGTACGTCATCATAAGCTAAATGCGCAGATCGATGCTCATGATGTCAATCACTGGATCCAGACTTACACAATGTATGTACAGACCGCCGTGGTAGTTTAGCGTGAATACGGCTGAGTGCGGCGTGAAATTAATGTAAAAGGTTTATAGTTGCTCCCACTGACGAAACATCAAATATCATTATCATTGTACGTTGACACTCCATTAAACGTTTTGGGGCGGTTGGATAGCCTAGTGGTTAAGGCGTCCGCTCGTCACGATGAAGACTAGGGTTCGATTCCCCACATGGGTACAATGTGTGAAGCCAATTTCTGGTGTCCCCCGTCGTGATATTGGTGTGACATATTTTTGTATGGATTATCAACAAAACAGCGTCCTGAACATACATGTAATTAGAAGCAGAATAAAGTCATAAATTTGTAATTGCGTGAGAAAATATAAACTCATGCCAATAATGGTTGTCACCCCCACCCCACCCCAACCCCCACACCTCGACCCCCACCCCTCTCCAATTGAAAAAATTGAAGGGGGGTGACAACCATTATTGGCATGAGTATATATAGCCAATCCTTCTCGTAACGAATGACATACTGTATAATGTATAATGTATACTGTATACTGTACGTTTTTAACGATGACTGAACAAGGAGATTAATATTCTGTTCCCGGGGAATTGAATATTCTATGCCCCTTGGGACTGTTGTATTTGACCCGCTAGAGAGTAGTTTCAAGTGCTAGCCTAGCGTCTGCAACTGACTTATTTATTCAAGCACTGGATGCCTTTGCATACGTTTTTAACACGTGCCACTGTTGTGTGTGTGTTAGTGAGTGAGTTTGGTTTTACGCCAAGTATATTTTAGCAATATTCCAGGCAATATTGGCTCCGCACATTTTGCTCATGTGGGGAATCGAACATGGGTCTTCGGCGTGACGAGCGAACGCTTTAACCACCTCCCGTGTCACTGGTGGGTATGATACGTTCAGCTTATCTTGAATGCACTGTATCGGCATCTATTTGACGGAGAGATTCATTAACACACATACACACCCTCACACCTTTACACATACACACACCTCACACATATATACACACCCTCACACATACACACACCCTACATATACACACACCCTCAAACATATACACACACCCTCACACAAAAAACACACACCTTTACACATACACACAACCTCACATGATACACACCCTCACAAACATACACATGCACACACACACTCACGTACACACACGCGCACTTATATAAACAACACTGTCTCACACACAGAAACACACAACCTTCTCTCACTCACTAGGACACCAACTATCAGAATGTAAATTTTTCAATTCAGCTTTACTGAAATTATCTATCTGTGTTAAAGTCGCTACTTCTCCATAGAGCGACCGTGTTCCTTGTCAGTTTTATATACTACTCACACTTTGCTAAGGATCACAAAAATTCCCAACTTTACTTAAACGTAGATTTATAATTTGAAATTGTATCCATTTAAAACTGGATTAATAATGATATGGTAACCCCTCTTAAGGCAAACAGAAGGCAAACAGCCACTTTAATCTAACCTTATGCACTTGATACATGAGTAAGCATAGAAATTGTTTTCATGGAACCAATCAACCATTTTGCAAATCACGGAACGAGTCACTGACAAGTACACAACACCTGTCAATAGCAAGTATGGGATCCACAAGATGCAGTGACATACTGAAACCTAGATCCATGCTTACAATAAGCTTAGATATTTAAACCAAATTAGACCCCGCATCCTAGTTTTCTGTTGAATCAATGATTTGATCCTTAGCAAAGTGTGAATAGTATAATATTTTAATTAGATCAGTTCGTGTCGCTTAGTGTGTGTGTAACGATCTATCGTTTGATCATGGTCCACTTCACTTCATACAAAACAACAATCCCTATATGTTTATCGTTCTATCACCTATGTCGATATATTGAGCACAGAGTTAAATATCATCAATATTTCACAAGGCTTTGAAACACGCGTTTATACTTTCAAAGTTATGTTTGAATATTGGCTATGAACTGTCAAGAGAATACTAGAATACTCGGTGATGTCATTCTATTGAACGATTTGTTCTGTTTCACGAAAAGACAATCTGCTTGTCTTCAACACATTCTCGACTGACTGAGTTAGCGCCTCAAGAGGCAGTTGGCTGTTTTCAGCCATATCGTGACTATAAAAAGTTATAGACGAATACAATATGTTTATTATTATTTAATGGGGCAGTAAAATGACTAGACTGTCACATATGTTTTAAAACTGGGATGTAAATTAATTCACGAAAAGTATCTCACTATATATAACAATCACAACGGAATATACAAATGTATATTGTCAGCAACTGAAGCACCATTCTAGGGACCATGGGGACTTGCCACCTAGCTGAATCTACATCATTCCTTTCGTTTCTTGTAACTATGGAAACATTTAGCCACTTAATCAAAATAATACATATTTAACGATAAACAGGTGGGTGAAACGACTAACAATCCCAATAATCAGTATACTGTGCTAGTTGTAATAAAATCATTTTACACATACACAATTCATTTAGTAAGATTACACGAGAACGAGTATTGAAACGACCCTGTTAAGATGAAAAAAGTTACGTACAATCGAAAGTAGACACGTGGTATTTTGGGATTATTTTAACAAACGAAAACGAAAATATTTTGAACAGTGTTCTGTTTAAGACTTTCAAGTTTGAAATTTTGTGTACACGTTATGAATGCACAATGTCATTTAGATGGTGAAGTACAGAGTCTAGTACTTTTGTTAGGTTGAGCCTCTCAGAGTCAGGCACCTTATCGACAGCACAAAAAGTCAGCCCTTGTATGGTAAGTTTACAACTGTTGAGGTACAATCTTGCTAATTTTACCAAGGTTTCAAAGAACGTCATACTACTCTTGCTCAGTAACCGTTCGATCGAGGTTACAACTTGGCATTATTAAATCTCTCGAAAACCACCATGGTAGACATGTTGAGGAAACTGATATATGTGACACATCAGTGAAGAAAATCCAATCCAGATCCAATCCCCTATTTTGACTTGAACCTAAGTTCCCGAATGTTTTCAGGTAAACAATAGAATAGCATTTGCATATGTAGTGACAGCTGTCATAGATGGTAGGGTTGGGTATTGTCAAAAGTTTCGTATTGCGATATATTGTGATATGTGTTGGCGTGTTGCAATATGCATTGCAATATATTGTGAAAGTGTCACACATGGGTTAAGGTAATGAAATTACTGTTTCCCTTTTGAAACAATGCCACTGGTCACTGTCAAGACTCAGATGTGATTCTACAACAGATCAACTGAAAATGTTTCCAAATTGAAGACTTCGCTCTAAAATTTTGAACTCGAGAAAAAGTCGCTGCAGCGGCGTCCGCCATGATTTTGGTTTGTTTATCCTTACAACATGTCGCTCACGATACTGCGTTTGTGCTGACGCTGGGCATCCATTGACAAGGTGCTGAGCAGTGTCATTAATTTCGTTACATAATCTACATCTACAATTTGATGTTAAACTTGACTTGACCTGAGCAGCAAACCGAAAGCCTTCTGTTCACTTTTCAGGCCAACCGAAGCCATGCAAACAAAGGATTGTTGCTCTCAACACATTGCTCATAAGCATGCATTGGTCGTTCTGAGAACCTTCCATTGAAAAACCGAGGACGACAGTCCACAAAATACAACATTGACATTGCCATTATATATATTTAACATCATTGGCTTGTTTGGGACGTGGAATACCTGATTTCTTCATGAGTATCAACATACTTCAAAACAGAATCATCAGACAAATAATATGCAGCGACTCAACATTAATCAAACAATATCATTGTATTTAACGATTATTTGATTATTGGTGATGTTTTATTGTAAACATCAGGCAGTATCTCATTGCCGTCTTTGGAATGCTTTTGGTATTTTGTGGGGTAGCCTAGTTGTTAAAGCGTTGGCTCGTCACGCCGAAGTCCGGGTTCGATTCCCATGGGTACAACCCATTTCTGGTGTCGTGATATTGCTGGAATAAGCTAAAAGCGGCGTAAAACTAAATTCACTCAAACTCATTTTGGTGTTGAACTCAGGTTCAATTGTATGACCCAGAATAAGTAGGCGCGTCATGGAAAACGATAATTATAACCTTCTTTGAAAAGGCCCCTATACAGTCGCATATGGATCCAGGCCTACAATCCTGATCTTTCCTGTTTGATATATCCAATGATATATACCGAGAATAAACAGTTAAGCGCCAGCCTATTTCAATACTAGGATGTGAAGCTGTGGAAATGTTAGGCTAAAATAATTGGGAAGACCAATCCATATTTAGAGAAGGTTCATCTAGTAACTGGTTTAGGGATATCATAAACATTTGTATTTACAATTAAAGGAAATATTGTTAAAGATATGAAGGCACTGCTTTTTAAAGCAAAATAACTATTCCTACTCTGCTCATACAACACTATTCAACGTAGGTTTCACTTGCCAGAAATGACAATCATGTGACCATATAACAGACATTTCTGATTTTCACTTTTCAAAAGAAGGTAACCTTTTTGACGAAAACAAGATGCATGTTTTCCAAAAGCGCATACATCCTGTTTAAAGTAAAAGATAATTTCCATAATGGTTTTATTTTTAAAAGTACTAAACCAAATTATTTTTTCTGAAAGATTTCCTATGAGACAACCTATATTGGCAAAATATACTGGGTGGTGCTTAGCTTTTTATTCACAGTATATTACAAATACCACTAAATCGTCCCTTTTGACACTAATATGATTGACAAGAGCCAGGAAAAACGTGGCTGATATGCGAACCTCGCTTACGAAATCTCACGCTTCCATTCCAAGTAAAACGTTGGCAGACTCTATTGTACTCGGTGCCTCGGTTTTGGTCTGTCGATTGACACTGTGTGAGTACCCTGTTTCTTGCCAAGAACATAGCCCTCCTGACGCACTGGGTAATGCTTTGTGGCTGCATTGTTGGGGAGTCAACACAAGCGGACCTCGCCTTTGAAATGTCTCGCTTGCACCCAAAGTCCACTGTTTTCCGACTCCTCGTCGTTCTCGGTGCCCATTGTTTGGTACCTCCTGATCTCTTGGTGCAGATCAGGAGAGTGTACAGTTTCTCCACCGGAAGAACGGGTCGTCTGACACTTTGGGTAAAGCAGAAGTCTGCAGAGTCTACGTATTCTCCGGAGTTCTTGGTGGGTTCGACTAGGCAGCGCTTCCTGGGAGGCGTCCCATTCGCTGTCGGGACTGCGTGTAGAGGGGACAAGGACTCTGAGCTGATGATGAGCTTAACTAGCCTGACTGTGTCATAACCAACCCATCTTTTTCTGCTGTATTGTTTTAATCCGTAGAGCTAATTCTGGATTGATATTTGCTTTTCCATGTAGGACAGCATTGTTATATATGGATATCAAACGGAATAACGAGGGAAAACATGTTTTTTCATATAGTACTTATCAAATTTTCACCGATATTCTTCAATAGTGTCTTGGAGGTTATATTATTTTAAAAATGGTATGTTGTAACCTCATGCAAACAGAATCCTAACGATTTTCGATACATGCTCCCATAGGTGAGCAAAATAATATAATGGACATTGATAAGGATGTGTACACAAAGAGTTCATGATCAACTACATGTATATGGATTACTCGACGTGAGTCACGTCTTAGACAGAGCACTTCAATTCATATGGAACCTTTTTCATATTTATCTCTTAAATACAGTCAGTTGCATGCACCCAGTGTGCATTTGAACTGAAACCCACGACTTTCCCTAACGATTAAACATGTGCATTTGTTTGTGTGTAAGAATGCATGCTTCGATTAATAACTTCTTTTATTGCCCAAGGTGCGGGGAAGAGTATTTCAGATAGGTGGCGGCCAATAATTATTGAACCAGATCATCCAGTTATCCGATATCGTGGACAACTTTCAACATCGTTCCTATCAACCACGTCGTTGAGCCCGACCACCCGATCTATTGGGTCACATCTGATATTACAGACAGCTTTGGTCAGAACCACATCCTTCCCGGAATCTCAACAGGGAATGGATTAGTGTGGGACGATACCTGTATGATAATGATCGTATCGAGTGAGTTGAGTGAGTGAGTGAGTAAGGTTTTACGCTGCTTTTAGCAATATTTCAGCATTATCACGGCGGGGGACACTGGCGGGCTTCACACACCCAGGTGGGGAATCGAACCCGGATCTTCGGCATGACGAGCAAACGCTTCAACCACAAGGCTAACCCATCTCCCCTTATCTGTTTAATAACTTTCATGGATTTGGTTACTTATATGATTTGATTCATGGTGAACTGAGGACTGGCATTTCAGTTCGATGGCCCTCTTATGTCGTCCGGAGTAGTACACACGGGCACATACGCACGTACACGCACGCACGCACGCACGCACGCACGCACGCACTCACGCATGCACACATAACCTGCATTTCATCTAACATCTGTGTACACAAAGAAATGTTTATATTGATGTTGTTTTATACATCATATAAACAGGCGGCTGGATTGAGTTCGTAATTGTTTACGCCACTTTTATCAATATGGAGGCGGGGACTCCAACAATGGAGGGTGTTTTAAAGTTGGCCAGATGGTCTGTTTCCTTCTGCTAGTAAAATTTGCGACCCGTGAAGATCCGGGTAAGAATTGATCTTCAGTAACCCATGCTTGTCGTAAGAGGCGACTAACGGGATCTGGTGGTCAGGCTCGATGACTTGGTTCACACGTCATGTCATCGTATCCCGATTGCGTGGATCGACGCTCATGCAGCTGATCACTGGATTGTCTGGTCTGTACTTGATTATTTACAGACGGTCGTCATACAGCTGGAATATTGAGAGCGGCGTTAAACAACAAATAAACAAAACCATTCATATTGCCATACCAGATGGACGTACCTGAACACAAGAAACAACAGCGTCATTAACGGCTGGTTCGTCCATATTGTTACTGTGCACTAAAAGGCAAATGAAAATAGTTTAATTAATTGTTGTGGTTAATAATTCATATTTTAAAAGTTTGTGAATTGTCGCTGATCATGATGTGTGACCTGATGATCTCCTGTCATTCGTGATACATATCGATCCGTGAACTTCCGCGTGGATGCGCATCTGACATGAAAGTATCAAATCAATAAAGTGCCTATTCAGCTGTGCACTAAGCGCACTCTTGCGATCGTGGTTTGTGAAGGCGGGCTGTGGGTTGTGGGAAGGTGTGTGAAAAGTTCAGACAGTCAGATTATTATTTTTTACAGAGTCAGAAACGAAGTCAGATAAGGCGTCACTTACAGAAGCACACACAGAGTGTGATCGTGGTAGCCTGTGAAGGCGGGTTGTGGGTTGGAGGAAAAGTGTTTGAGAAAGTCAGAAGCAAAGTCAGAAACAGTCACGTACGGAGTCAGAATCAAAGTCAGATACGGCGTCACTTACAGAGGCACATACGGACTGTGATCGTGGGATGTGAAAGAGGGCTGTGAATTGGTGGATAAGTGTGTAAGAAGTCGGATACAGATTCAGAAACGACGTCAGATACACAGTCACATACGGAGTCAGATACAGTGTCAGATCAGGACAAGGACAGGGAGTGTACAGAGTTGAGGTAAGTTTCAAATTTTTCATTCTGAGTCAGTAATGAGTATTGTTCTTTGAAAGAACTTGGTTACTACACGAACTATATGCAAAGGCATGACAGGCCTGAGCATAAACCAGATGAAATGTGTTCATCATCGAATGTCCTTTTAGTGAATGGATCAAGTTCACCTAAAGCCCATACTGATCGGTTACTGACTGATTCGTGTAATATTGAAAAAGTATTATCATGTACCAAGTATCAGTAAAGTCATAAACATCGTACGTACGTGCATACATACATACACACGCACGCACACACACACAGACACACACACACATACATACACATCCATCCATCCATCCATACAGACAGACATACACGCAGGCACGCACTCGCAGGCATACACACGCACACACACATACATACATACATACATACAAACATACACATACATACACGCAAAAACGCACACGTACGCATACACACGTACACACACACACACATACATACATACATACATACATACATACACATACATACATACATACATACATACATACATACATACATACATACATACATACATACACGCAAGTACGCACTCGTAGGCATACACACGCACACACACACACATACATACATACATACATACATACATACATACATACATACATACATACATACACGCAAGCACGCACTCGTAGGCATACACACGCGCACGCATATGTATACATACATACACACATATACATACATACACACACACACGCAAGCACACACTCGCAGGCATACACACGCACACATACATACATACATACATACATACATACATACATACATACATACATACATACATACATACATACATACATACATACATACATACATACATACATACATACATACATACGTACATACATACATATACACACACACAGAGACATACATACATACATACATAAATACACACATAAATACATACATACATACATACATGCATGCATGCATGCATGCAAGAACGCACTCGCAGGCATACACACGCACACATACACACACGCACACACATACACACATGCATACATACACACACATACATACATGCATACATGCATACACACGCACACACACATACCTACCTATATCTACCTATATACACACATACATACATATACATACATACATACATATACACACACACATACATACATACATACATACATACATACATACATACATACATACATACACGCACATACATACACATACACACATACACATACACACACATACATACATACATACACGCACACACACAATACATACCTACATACATACACATACACACATACACACACACATACACACACACACACACATACATACATACATACATACATACATACATACATACATACACATACATACATACATACATACATACATACATACATACATACATACTTACATATATATATACCTACATACATAGATAAAGTGATATCTTTAGTCAATTTGGAACGTAACTAAAATATGTGAATTTCGTACATTGTACATACTGTCACAAAAAATAAGTGTTGTAGATCTGTCGAATTTATTTGTGGAATTCGGATACCAAACAAAGATCAACTTTGATCAACACAAATGCAAATGGAATCATTGTATAACTTCAGTTTTGAAATTGTCTTGTTTTAAAGGTTCAATTTTGTTTTATGGATTCAAACTCGCAAATAGGAATCATATTTGAATTTTGAAGCATTCATGTTTTCTAATGACATTTAGGCACAGGATACATGAAATGTAAGGAAAATGTGTGAAAATACATGTACTTATGCAAATGTATTACGTCAATAGAAAAGAGTAATAACAATTAACTATCCTTGGAAACAGATTACGTTTGGTTTGAAAGACAAAAAAACTGCCAACCATGAATGGCCCACTGGCAATCGGTGGTGACACCAGGTGTTCGGAAAAGGGTGAGCATGTCGGGGTATTTAGACGTCTCAGTTCAACTGCGCCATGGCATAAATACAAAAGAGAGCAAACAACAAAACATCGGTGATATAATTTACAACTGTATTCCATATTCAACTACTTGTACAAATCAATACAAATATCTACAAAGGAATTACAATAGCAATACAAAATCGAGTGACAATACAAATACAATGACAGTAAAAATACAATGACAACATATGTTATATTTGTTATGTAATATATGTTGCATTTGACCAATTTCTAAAAATGGCATTGTGTAATCAAATAAAATGACAGTACAAATACAATGACAATACAAATATAATAACAATAAAAATACAATGATAGGACAAATACAATGACAATACCAAAACAATAACAATACAAATACAATGGCAGTACACATACAATGACAATACAAATACTATGGCAGTACATATACTATGACAGTACACATACAATGACAATACAAATACAATGACAGTACAAATACAATGGCAGTACACATACAATGACAATACAAATACATGGCAGTACACATACAATGACAGTACAAATTCAGTGACAGTACAAATACAATAACAATACAAAAACAATAGCAATACAAATACTATAACAATACAAATACTATGGCAGTACATATACTATGACTGTACGAATATAATGTTAATACAAATACAATGCTAATACAAATACAATGACAATACAAATACAATGACAGTACATATACAATGACAATACAAAAACAATGACAGTACAAATACAATGTCAGTACACATACAATGACAATACAAATACAATGACAGTACAAATACAATGGGAGTACACATACAATGACAGTACAAATTCAATGACAGTACATATACAATGACAATACAAATACAATGACAGTACATATACAATGACAATACAAATACAATGACAGTACAAATACCATGGCAGTACACATATAATGACAGTACAAATTCAGTGTCAGTACAAATACAATAACAATACAAAAACAATAGCAATACAAATACTATAACAATACAAATACTATGGCAGTACATATACTATGACAGTACAAATACAATGTTAATACAAATACAATGCTAATACAAATACAATGACAATACAAATACAATGACAGTACATATACAATGACAATACAAATACAATGACAGTACAAATACAATGGCAGTACACATACAATGACAATACAAATACAATGGCAGTACACATACAATGACAGTACAAATTCAGTGACAGTACAAATACAATAACAATACAAAAACAATAGCAATACAAATACTATAACAATACAAATACTATGGCAGTACACATACAATGGCAGTTCACATACAATGACAGTACAAATTCAGTGACAGTACAAATACAATAACAATACGAAAACAATAGCAATACAAATACTATGGCAGTACATATACTATGACAGTACGAATACAATGTTAATACAAATACAATGACAATACAAATGCAATGACAGTACATATACAATGACAGTAAAAATAACGTGAAAGTACAAATACAATGGCAGTACAAATACAATGACAATACAAATACAATGACAATACAAATTCAATGACAGTACATACACAATGGCAATACAAATACAAATACAATACAAATACAATGACAATACAAATACAATGACAGTACATACACAATGGCAGTAGAAATATAATGACAATACAAATACAATGACAATACAAATACAATGATAGTACATATACAATGGCAGTACAAATTCAATGACTATACTAATACAAAGGCAATATGATATAAAAGTACTTATTATAGGATTAACTAGAGTGATGGTAATCTTCACATCGCTGTGATGATTTGTTATGTTTGATAATTATACGTAACAACTGTATTTTAAATGTAACTACTTTTACAAATCGATACACATCCCTACAAATGAAATAAAATGGCAGTTCAAAATCGACGGGCAATACAAACCCAATGGCATTACAAAATTGTCCAGCTTATAAAGAACTTTTGCCTAAGAATTGGCAAGTTAATATGTAATATTTTATCAATATCCTTAAACAAATCCAAACTTGAGACAATACCAGTCGAACTCGTTTTATCTATTGTGCATATGAAATGAGGATACAATAAAAAATAGAAAATAGGTTTAACATTCTGAAGATTCCAGTACAGCTATACATATGTATGTTACTAATATTTTCAATGGGGTTTAATATCATCCACAGTTAAACGCCATGAATTTTGATAAATTGTTTTCTTTTTTCGTTCACGCCTGTTTATGCCTGTTTGGAATGCGTATATTAATATCTATATGGGCCTGTGACCCTCATATGTCATAAATGTTTGGATGATGATGAAATGCAGTGACAATATTATATAAAGTAATGATTAAAGCAACAACGAAAGTGATGGTAATATTCTCTAAGCTACAGATTCGTGAAGATCGGGTTAGAATCGATCTTCAGTAACCCATGCTTGTCGTAAGGTTCGACTAACGGGGTCGGGTGGTCAGGCTTGCTGACTTGGTTGACACATGTCATCATATTCCAGTTGCGTAGATCGACGCTCATGCCGTTGATCACTGGATTGTCTGGTTCATACTTATTTACAGACGGTAGCCATATATCTGGAATATTGCTGATTGCGGTTAAAACAACGCACTCACTCACTAAACTACAACAGCGGT
The DNA here is from genome assembly GCF_003918875.1 of Haliotis rubra. Classification (NCBI taxonomy): domain Eukaryota; kingdom Metazoa; phylum Mollusca; class Gastropoda; order Lepetellida; family Haliotidae; genus Haliotis; species Haliotis rubra. The sequence continues at coordinate 242,357 of NW_025766869.1, forward strand.
CCAGCTTGCAAAATAGGCCAAGGCTGAGAATCCAAGGTGAACAGTGAGTGAGTGAGTATGGTTTTACGCCGCTTTAGCAATATTCCAGCAATATCAGGGCGGGGGACACCAGAAATGGGCTTCACACATTGTACCCATGTGGGGAATCGAACCCGGGTCTTGGTCTTGACGAGCCAACGCTTTAACCACTAGACTACCCCACCGCCCACCAAGGTGAACAGAAATCTTTACACTGCTGGTCTTGTTTTTTGTAATATAAAATATAATGTGAGCCGAAACAGGCAAGTCTGGGCCCTTGTATACGAAAAAGTCCAGGAGCAATCGTGTCTTAAATACCGAGTAAAAACAAATACAACTTTGATCTACAGTGAATCACACTGACACAAAAGACTGTACGTACAGACAATGGTAGAAGTGTCGTTGCCTTTGTACAAATCCCTCATGGTTAATGTATAAATTGCTTGGAGCTGTATATGTGTATTGGAACGTAGCTGATGAACGTTTTCTGGTGTGTAAAGCAAGCTTACACGACATATTATATTCAACTTTCGGTATTTACATTCTCAATAACACGGTACGCCGGGTAAACAGCGTGGCTTTCTTTATAATCATACATTGCATCAAGGAGATTGGCAGCACAAAGGGGAACAGATTAACAGGTCAGTTTCCCGTTTCCAAGTCTCCTCAACTGATGCTGTCATTTAAAGAACTCCTGTTACTTTGTACAGCAAACATCACGTCAATGTTTGTGGTAAACATTTCAGTTCCCGAGTTGCAAAATCGTTAAACATCTAAATCCTTATTTCACATCAGTGAATGACAGTATGCATAATAGATTGGTAGACTGCTTTAGCGTTATTATAAGCCCGCTTAGCATGAAACTGATTGCAATCGTCGACGAAGACGCAGTCGACGAACATGAGGCCATGAGTATTTTTGTGTGTTTTTCACTTCCTACTTCAATCATCAAGAGAGAGGGTAGCTAAAACAAACAAAATAAAAACATGTTTTCTTTACCAGTGTAACTAGCTTAATGCGGTGTAAGTTCTTGAGCACAGAGCTCAGAGCACATGTCACAAATTAGTTGAAGTAAAGCAACACTGAGCACAGAGAGTCCTTGGATGGGTGACCGTGTTTGGCAGCTGGACTTTTGAGAGTTTCTAGGACTTCTGTCCTGCCCCAGAACGAAGCACATTCTGTCTCACCTTAGACAAGTGAGATTGTTCAGAATTGTCTCTGTTCCCTTGCAGAAAATGGGTACCCGGTGGGATAAGTCATTTGACTATTAACCTTCTAACGCCTCACGGGCAGCTTGAAATATACGGGGTAATTAATGATGTCCATTATGTTCTATGCGCTTAGAGCATGCTCGTGCGGCTTTAAATGGCGTTAATAAAATGACATTTTATATTTAGGTTAATTCGTAATAATCTTTTAATCATTATGGTGATTGAGCCGCATTGATTCGGAAACATTTTCAAATAAACGTAGGTGTAGAAAAATTATGCTGGCCACGTTTCTTTTTATGAGTGTGACAGAAAATCATCACAGCATAAATTTCCTCAGCGGGGTAAATGGAGATTATAATATGTTTTAACGGAATGAAAATTCATGGTGCGAGATGGGTTTAGTTTGGGTGACATGTTGTTTAACGCCACCCTCAGAAATATTCTAGCTATATGGCAGCGGTCTGTAAATATTCGAGTCTGCACCAGACAATCCAATGATCCACATCATGAGCATCGATATACGCAGTTTGGTTTACGATAACATGTGTCAACCAAGTCAGCAAGCCTGACCGTCCGATCCCGTCAGTCGCCTCTTACGACAAGCAGTGGTTGCTGAAGAAAAATTCTTACCCGGATCTTCACGGGTCGGCGGGAAATGGGAACCACAGAAATAATACGGACAGCCTTATTGTAAATGATCTCATTCAGTAAGTCGCAGCTACCGCTAATGACATTAATCTCCCATTCTACAGTGCTCAACAAACATCCGTGACTGCTGCGCAGTTTGTGATAAATATTTTTGAAATGTTTTTCACAAGCTAATACAAAAATGTTAATACCGTTAAAACCCCAGAGGCATTACACAAATTTCAGGTTCCTTCAACAAACTAAAGGCTATTCAAAATCTGTATGTGCCACCTGAAAGAGATGTCTCGGGCTTTCTGCCATAGGTCTGTTGTTGCGCCTGCTAAGTAAATACGTTATTGACTGGTGACTATCGTGTAAGTGGTTTCACATTTGTGGATGAAGAAAGGTTTTCCATGCCAGGACATTTCTTATCTAACCGATAAAGAGACGGAAGTTCCACATATTTACTGGCATCAACTTTGTCATTGTGAAATGCAAACGTTATCCGTAATTTTCCGTAGCATTAGCAACGTCAGTTGAAACCCAATGGCATTATAAGCAGTTCGTTTTGTTGTTTCCCATATACCGCCCGCCCTCAATTATCATCCCGAAATCAGAAACGTTTCCCGATACCGTTAGTTGCCTTTTACGACAAGCTGTTGTTGAAGTTCAATTCTAAACGGATTTTCACGGGTCGTATAAGTTCGAACCATGTTATCCCCGATTGTGTTGCTGTTTCGGTCTGAGCTATAACCATACTTGTGAGTTTCAAAAGATCTGTATGCGTCATATATGGCGAATACAAGCTTTGATATGCTATTACTAAAAACAGCGTTAAACTCACTCACTCACTCACTACCAGACGGAATCATCTGAGGTAAAGCATCACCTATTCATACTATCTCGTTCATAAAATAATCGGGTGGTCAGTCTCGCTGACATGAATGACACGTGTCATCGTTTCCCAATTGCGTAGATCGATGCTCATGCTGTTGATCACTGGATTGACTTGCCCAGACTCAATTATTTAAAGACCGCCGCCTTAGCTGTAATATTGCCGCCTTAGCTGTAATATTGCTGCTGCGGCGTAAAACAAGGAACTAACAAAGAACAATTTGGACACAAATTCAGTCACTGAAGTAACTTCAGAAACCGGATTCATACAGTTTGCACGTCGGTGTTTCGGTTCATATTTACAGAATCAGTCCTTAAATAAATGTACCTGCATGTAGACCTATAAACGTCCTCTTCACAGATACTGATCGACATGTGATGGCAATTCTGCGATGCCAGCTCCTTGTAAACAGAAGCTCCGTGCTCATCTGTCAGCTGATCTTCGTCACGTCGCTGGGGTATTCTGTCGTCACTGCTGCCACCAAAGTATGCACAGACAACTCTCTCCTGAACAACAGCGGTATGAACGTCGACAAAAGGGTGACGCAAACTCCTTACGTTATCCTTACAACATCGGGGCTGATGGACTGCGGGGTTAAGTGTCAAAGACGAAAGGCGTGCGGCGGTGTCAACTTTAACGTCAACACTGGCGACTGTGAATTGTTGGGTGTGGCAGCAAATCAAAATTCATTTACCACAGAGACGGGATGGATCCATTCCATTGTCGCCATGTTCCCGAAGGTTTGTAGTGTAATTCAATTTCATACACAGTGGGTGTTGAATATAGGAGTGCGTGTTGTATTGTGTTGTGTTTAACACAATTTTAGACAGTTGTCATGTCATCTCGACTCATCACTTAAAAATAGGAATGTGTTGTGTTCAACACTGGGGTTAAGGGGCGGTGGGGTAGCCTAGTGGTTAAGGCGTTCGCTCGTCACGCCGAAAACCCGGGTTCGATTCCCCACATGGGCACAATGTGTTAAGTCCATTTCTGGTGTCCCCCGCCGTGATATTGCTGGAATATTGCTAAAAGCGGCGTAAAACTAAACTCGCTCAACACTGGGGTTAAGGTACGGGCATCATTTTTTTATGTGTTTCACGTAGCCACCAAATTTTTAACATGGGTCGGTCGGTCGGGAAGAAACAACGAAAAACTTAATAAAGACAAAAATATCTGAAAAATGTTCTTGATTCTCATTTATTGTAATTCTTAATACAAATAACTCGCGTTCTTTGGACTTGTGGCAGTGACTGATTTAAAGATAAACGTTTTATATGACGAGGCGGTACGTTTTAGATTAGAGTCGGCGGTGTTGCAATGAAATAAAAGTTGTTTTTTTTTCTTACTTTTCTCTTTTCTCTTTTTCGGGCGGGGAGGGTGTCGGCAGTAAAATTAGAAGGGTCGGTCGGGCGATGAGAAACACAGAAAATAAAAATGCTGCCCTAATTGTCGCCTACATCATCATTTGAAAAAAGGAGTGAGTTTGTTGTGTTTAACCCAGCTTTAGGCACTTATCAGTTATACTACGGCCCGTCACTTGTATATAGGAGTTACTGCATTGCTTGTAATACAACTTTAGGCACTTGGTAGTCGGTATCATGGGTCGTCACTTGAAATTGGGAATGTGTGTGTGTGCTGTGTATAAGACAGATTTAGCAACTGTCAGTTATCCTACGGCTCGTCACTTGTATATAGATGTGAATTTGTTGTGTTGTGTTGTGTTTAACACTTTTTCAGGCAGTTGTGATTTTATCAGAGATCGTCAGTTGTAATAGGAGTGCTCCACACATCTGGGTTTAGGTGACAAGCAAACGGGTTAACCACTTGACTACCAAACCAGCATATTTGGAAAGTCCCAAGAGACGCAATTCACTTGTAACGACCTTCGTCTTTGAGGGATATGTTGTTGATAAACAATGCAAAATCAGAGGACGTGACGACCCAACAATTTAACTCAAGGTTACACTAACTACACCTGAGGAAATTGTTATGTCATTGCTTTCTTCAAAGGCACGAGTTTATTACAGAGACTTCGCTAGCATTGTTTTTAAATTTTCTTTCCGCTCGTTGTTCATTCATTACTGTGTTATCCAGATACTGTCAGGGAACTGTGCTGACCACACCTGCACCTCCCTTCAGTACTGTGAACCTTCAGCTTCCTCGTACAGCTGCATCTGTAAGTATTGCTCAGCATTTTATAGCTTTGTCGATAAATACCTTCAGCCGTAAATCAATTAATTTCTGCATGGCGTTCAGGTCTGATGATCGCAATACGTTCATCTTCGATCTTAGTGTCACGTTACTGTATATGAAAACAAACATGGCATTACGTTCTGTTGTAATGTCATATCAACGTCACGTACTACTGTAACGAAACCAGTCTGGTTGACGTACTATTGTATCTAAACCAGTCTGGTTCACGTACTACTGTGCATAACGAAACCAGTCCTGAATGGGATTGGCGGACTACTGTAACGAAACCAGTCTGGTTGACGTACTATTGTAACGAAGCCAGTCTGGTTGACGTACTATTGTAATGAAGCCAGTCTGGTTGACATACTACTGTAAGGAAACCAGTCCTTTCTTGTATTGACATACTACTGTAAGGAAACCAGTCCTTTCTTCGACTGAAGTGCTATTGTAAGGAAACCAGTCCTTTCTTGGATTGACGTACTACTATAAGGAAACCAGTCCTTTCTTGGATTGACGTACTACTATAAGGAAACCAGTCCTTTCTTGGATTGACGTAGTACTATAAGGAAAACAGTCCTTTCTTGGATTGACATACTACTATAAGGAAACCAGTCCTTTCTTGTATTGACGTACTACTATAAGGAAACCAGTCCTTTCTTGGATTTACATACTACTGTAAGGAAACCAGTCCTTTCTTGGATTGACATACTACTGTAAGGAAACCAGTCCTTTCTTGGATTGACGTACTATTGTAAGGAAACCAGTCCTTTCTTGTATTGACATACTACTGTAAGGAAACCAGTCCTTTCTTGGATTGACATACTACTGTAAGGAAACCAGTCCTTTCTTGTATTGACATGCTACTGTAACGAAACCAGACTGGTTGACGTACTACTGTAAAGGTACCAGGAGGGGTTCTTGTTATAGTACTACTACAAGATATACTGACCGGTCTGTTCTTAATGCACAGACTAGTACCTGCCAGGCGCAAGGAGATATGCTTTGACGACACCTCCCTCCTCTGGAAAGAGTTCTTCTGTATCCTTCCCTTTTCTGCTTTACGTGCTTGTCCAAAAAACCATTAACAGACTCCGCGGTCCGACTGCATGCAGAGTGTACGATACATACACTAAACAAAAAGAAAGGTCGCTGGTGTTACTTGTGCCAAACATACCCATATAATACAAAGTGTGTTGCTTGTGGGTAATTCTTGGACGTAATAAGCGTGACTAAAACAGGATTACGCATTACGGTGCGCTTGCGGCATCCTCCACAGTTAACAGTGCACGATGGGGTCACTTTGAGATTTCACAGGGACTAACCATCCTGTGTTTGTCTATTCGAACAATTGACGCGCCGTGGCATGTGTTTGTGACAGGTACCACCAGTGGTGCCACACACGCTTATCTTTTCGTCTGTTATCGTAATGACAAGCTTCTGCTTGAGTCGGGATACAAATAATTTTCTTGGGGTGACATCTGTTTCAGCAACGGCACTAGAAACTGCTACCGCTGCCACTACTTCCACCACCACTCAAACCACCACAACTTCTACTACAACTTCAACGACAACTACAACGACAACAACTCCAGCTCCTCCGAATTTTCCAATATCATCGGGTGAGAGAGATGACAAGTGACATGGAGGTAGATGAACAAGAACCTTATAAAATACAAATATCAGTCTGCTAAATCCATGAAGATTATTCCGAAAACAAACAATTACAAGGATGTTACTGTGATCGATTGACGTTGAAAAACGTCACGCCACAGCCCCTCGGTTTCGCAGAATTCAACTTTATTTTATCTCTTTTGAAATGGGGTACCAGTTCTGTTGATGAATGAACATCTATTTTTACTATGACCCTTTTCAGTTGTTTAGCTGCTTGAATGTTAGGTACATCATTGTCACTGACAGGATCGACTTGAACCACTGTCTGAAAGGAGTGATTTGGCTTCAAAACCATTGTTAAGTTACCATTGTCATTGACAGGATCGACTTGAACCACTGTCTGAAAGGAGTGATTTGGTTACAAAACCAATGTTAGGTTACCATTGTCATTGACAGGATCGACTTGAACCACTGTCTGAAAGGAGTGATTTGGTTACAAAACCAATGTTAGGTTACCATTGTCATTGACAGGATCGACTTGAACCACTGTCTGAAAGGAGTGATTTGGTTACAAAACCAATGTTAGGTTACCATTGTCATTGACAGGATCGACTTGAACCACTTTCTGAAAATTGAGAGATTTGGCTTCAAAGCCAATGGTAAGTTACCACAGTCACTGACAGGATCGACTTGAACCACTTTCTGAAAAGTGTGTGATTTGGCTCCCAAACCTTTGAAAATTATTTCAGTTATTGTCAGGCGTAGAGGACTAACATATGGACAATGCCCGAATTTATGTTGGTCCTGTTGATAACACGTTTGAGTAACCCACGTGCAGCGGTTAATGCTGTCAAACTGAGAAACAGTTCGAGTCCACGATCATGATTCCTGGCACGCATAAGGGGCGCAACTCTGTACAGCTAACTGTGGCGCATCACGACTGCTTTACCAGTTTTCTTTAAAAAAGTATTCCCTAGTCACAGGTTCATGTCACATGTCCATCGGTGTTAATTATATTTTTACCGGATCGTGGTATTTGATGCAATCTAATGTATGTTGTTAACGCCGTATTTACTAATGTTCCAGTAATTATGTCTTTTCCATTCAATCCAGTAATTCACATCATGAACATCAATCTACGTACCTGAAATACGGTGACATAGATCTACCATGTCAGCGAGACTCTGTAATGACAACCATGGATTGCATAAGACCAGATATTCAAGGGCCCATATTATGTTATTAGTGTTATTAAGGAACTACTTGTATACGAAGTGTAGACGTTCCAAATGAGCACGCTGTAATTCTTTGCAATTCGTTAATATTTTCCCACAGAAAAACCTCCATTGAGAGCATGTTGTCTGTTTGATCTATATATCAATGTTTTGGGTTTTTTTGTATTCGTGCTCTGACGAATAAATATATACAGTCTTAGTTTGTGTTTGCGTTGAGTGAATGCTATACATACATTAGCGATATATCTTATTTGCGGTATATCCGTTGTTTTGAAGCACGGTAGTTTGGCACCCTGGAGTCATGGTTCACTAGTTGAGTGGGCATTTGTTTGGTTTCCTCGAGGTCCCATACACAACTTCACTTAAACGCAAGTATTTATCTGCTTTTTTTAGGCGTTACGTATTTATTAAGATTGAAAATTAAAGATGGTTTCATACAATATATTTTGATACAAACGGGTGCCACTGTTTTGGGGTGTCTTGTATTTGCTATTTATTAGATAAAACAAGATTTTGATATCATGAAAGTTAGAAGAAGGGTAACAAATATACAATACAGTTGTTAGCAAAATGAAAATACAGTAAGATGCATGTCCCTTTTGCAGATCCGCGTTTCTTAGCGGACTATTTTCAGAATCCCTCGATTAGTTTTCAATTAATACCCATCCTCATATAGTTTTCAATTAATACCCATCAATTAATACCCATCATATTTTTTCAATTAATACCCATCCTCATATAGTTTTCAATTAATACCCAATATAGTTTTCAATTAATACCCATCCTCATATAGTTTTCAATTAATACCCATCCTCATATAGTTTTCAATTAATTTCCTCATAAGTTTTCAATTAATACCCATCCTCATATAGTTTCAAGTACCTATCCTCATATAGTTTCAATTAATACCCATCCTCATATAGTTTTCATCAAAAGTTCATCCTCCAACAGTTTCATTGTCCTGCAATAGATAGTCATGTTTATAACAAAACTGATTCGTACGTTCATGGAGCAAGCATCTTTTGAATAAAGAGACTCTAGTATAGCACATATTCTATTTGATGATGTATTTGCGCAGCATGGCATAGAAACAGACTCCCCATGACCCCTTTCGACCCGTAAACGAAATGCAAAGCGGCACTCTGGTATCAGTGCACATGCATATTTTAAGTTAGATATGGGTCCCGATCTACAAAATGTAGTGCTACTACATTCGTAAGCCTGTGATAAACTTTAGAGTTACGACTGGTCGTAACGTTACGAGTGAGCGAGTCTAATTTTACGCCGCACTCAGCAAAATTCCAGCTATATGGCTGCAGTCCGTCCACAATCAAATCTGGGCCAGACAATCCAGTGAGCAACAGCATGATCATCGATCTGAGCAATTGGGAACCGGTGACGTGTCAACCAAGTCAGCGAGCCTGACCATCCGATCCCGTTAGTCACCTCTTACGACAAGCATGGGTTACTGAAAATCAATTCCAACCCGATCTTCACGAATCTGTAGTTAATCACCTTTTTGTTGCTTTAGGTACTTCTATATATCATGTTGCCCCAGCATATCATCATCATCAAAATATTTATTACGTAATATACATATTAATATTCGACAAGCATGGGCTACTGAAGATTAATATTCTAACCCGGACCTTCACGGGTATGTAACGTTACGAACGCTTTGTGGATCTGTAATCTTGGTGGACTCTTCGGACCACACAGTTAATTATATTTTACATCTGACACTTTGCATTAATAAGTAACGATGTTTTGATGCTGAACGCTATGACCATTGGATTCAGGTCCCATGTGCGTGATACAACTGTAATGCAGTGTCCCAAGACAATCAAGGTGAAAGGAAATCTACTTGTTAGTAATGGTTCCTTTTTGTTTCTGTTAGAAAAGCCCCGATGGTCGACTCTTGTTCATCAGATGAAGAGCTTCTCAGTCAGGGATCACCATCAACTAGATTAACCTTTTTTTTTTTTTTTTTTTTTTTTTTTAAGAGTCAAAGTCTTTTTATTGTCTATAGGCCACAGGCCGTATACAGCATATATACAATTTTCACATACATTCACACATGTATACAATAACAAAGGTTGAGTTTACAACACATATATATATAATGTCATAGTACATGGGGAAATCCTACAACAATAATCTTACTGAATTGGGAGGTATTTTGATGCTCTAAGTTCATATGCATGGTATAAATATGTGCATAATTTTCTAGAAGTGTTTCGTTATTAGTAGTTTTTTGTTTTTTTGGGGTTTTTTTCCATCGTAAGTTGTATATAATGTCATATCTGATATATCATATATAAAGTATTACATCCCATATGTCAAGTTGTAAATAGCATCATATATGAACATATCATATTGTTTACAGCACCACATCTGACATATCAAGCTGTATATTGTGTCACATCCAACATATCATGTTAGATTAAACTTAACACTAGCGTTGAAGGTTGACATGGGGAATGACGGCGTTGTGTTCATGAATTATACATCATGTTTTGTTTTCGTTTTTTTTTAGTATATTTATTAGCGCACATATCCACGCAACTGGTGCATGCTCAAGGCGCTGGTATTTTCCCCTCGATCATTGGATGTCAATCTCAACGGCACATCGTATTAACAATCTCAACTCCCTGGGGAGTATACAACTCTTGCTGCCACTGGACGCACCGAGTTATTGTGGCTTTCTCATCCTAACAAGGTACCCATTCACAGTTGGGTGGACTGGGACACATAGTCACAGTACTTTGTCCAAGTTTACTGCACGTTGCTGTACCCGCAACTAGGTGTTTGCACGTATTCATGTGGCCACCATCTTGTCATATACCCACGGATTCGTGGGTTCTTTTAAGTGCACAGGGTTGTGTACTGTACACTAGGGGTTGTGACAACACTGAAAGAGTCTGCACACAAAGTTGACTCCAAGGTTTTTACACCCGGTCACAAGTGGGCTCGATCCCGGCACCTCAACCTCGCTGGATCACTAGCCTGGCGCCTTAGCCAGTTCGCCCACCGCGCCCCCATGGTTATATCGTGTTACGTCAGCTTGATGTGGGTGAAAAGTAACCCATGCTTGTCGTAAGAGGCGACTAACGGGATCGGGTGGTCAGGCTCGCAGACTTGGTTGACACATGTCATCGTATCCCAATTACGTAGGGCAGTAGTGTAACCTACTGGGTAAGTGTTCGATTCACAACATGGGTACAGCCAATTTCTAGTGTCCCCAGTCGTGATATTACTGGAACATTGCTAAAAGCGGAGTCCCTATACTCACTTTACTAACTCACTCACTCACCGAATTGCGGAGATCGATGCTCATGCTGTTGATCACCAGACTCGGTTATTTGAAGACCGATGCCATACAGCTGGAGTGTGGCGTTAAACAACAACCCCAGAGGTGAAGTGACGTTTACCACATTGGTAAAACAAACAACAAAGGGTTTGCGGCTGACAAACCTGGTAATACAATCAAGGCAAATGGAAAGCATGGTCGGAGGTCTCTGACATGCGTGCGTAAGTGAGTGAGTGAGGGAGTGAGTGAGGTGAGTTTAGTCTGACACCGCTTTTAGCTATATTCAATAATATCACGTCGGGTTACGATGACGTGTTTAATGGATATAAAATTTCGACCGAATTATAGACCGTTTGGCTCAAAAGCGGAATGATGAATTGCAATCTAACTCGAAAACTAATAAACATATAACACTCAATGAAACGCTGATTATAATCAAAACATCATACCAACTCTGAGATATATTGCAGAATTTATGTCCTAAAATTAAAAAAGTCGTTTAACAAACTATCATTAAAATATTGACACAATTCACTATGTGTTACGAGGGAGGAGTGCAGAGAAAGGGACAGCCAGGTTTTAGGGAAGCACATGCACAAGTGCCGACAAAGTTATTGATTCATTAACCTGTGCTGTGCCACCTCCATCCTTTCTCGCACACCTGGCTGTCCCTTTCTCTGCACTCCTCCCTCGTAACAAATAGTGAACTGTGTCAATATTTTAATGATAGTTTGTTAAACAACTTTTTTATTTTTAGGACATAAATTCTGCAAAAACCTCACTGAGTTGGTCTGACGTTTTGATTATGATCAGTGTTTCAGTGAGTATTTTATGTTTATTAGTTTTCGAGTTAGATTCCAATTCATCGGTCCACTTTTGAGCCAAACGGACTATATCTTACGATCTTGTACCTTCACAACTCGCTAATAGGTAAACAGTATTCTACTTGAAATATAAAATATCAACGCCAGACAATAACTAGTCTGGATTATCTAACAAAAAAGGGCAACTTTCATTATTGTAACTGATCGCTGAAAAATATCAGTGATAACATTAGGTGTCGCGAAAAGAGGAGGAATGCCCTTCAGTTATCATAATACACGGAATTGGCGTAAATGTTTATGTATCTGTTGTACTGCTGCACAGCAGCGTAATCAAGAAGATTGTACTAACCAGGGATCATAACTTATAGGTTCGAGCCAAAAGATAGCGGATCCTTGCATTGATTAAGGTCGAAATTGATTAAGGCCGAGTCTGTCTTAGCACTAAGATCGTGTTGTGCAAACGGGCACAAACCATAAAAGTTCCAAACTTAGGAAATGAAACACAGGATTCCACGTGACGAAGCTTGTGGCTAATATTCAGAAACAGGTACTGGTATTTTCATGGTTTACCTGCACCAGGTTCGATCATGACGTGAGAACACGAGCAATTCAACTGAACCACCGAGCTCGCGATCTCTCGAGAACAAAACGAACACAGCCACTGTATGAATTAGTATGTTTATTACAATTGAACTACCACCTACGGAAAATGCGAGACTGTACAAGTATTTTAGTAATATATTTTGTAACGAACCGGTAAATATGCATAAATGAACTTGAATACGTTGATTAGACCAGTCATGTCTTGTATGAGAGAAGCCAGACATTCCAAGAGTGTGAGTGAGTGAATGAGTATGGTTTTACGCCGCTTTAGCAATATTCCAGTAATATCACGACGGGGAATCGAACCCGTGGTATTCGGCGTGACGTGCAAAAGCTTTAACCACTAGGTTACCCCCACCGCCCCACCAAGTTAGGAATGTTCTCAAGCAAGCTGCGCTGGTCTCAAGAAGAACTGTCAAAATGATGTCATACTTCTAATTATCGTTTAAACGCGTGACAAATGATTACTTGGCCATCAAGTCGTCCTAAAATGTGATGAAGATATCTAGAATATTAGAAAATTCACTCACGCTGTCCTCTCTTTACAATGTTTTCTCCTATACAATCACTTTTAAAATGCGCCGTTGATACCATTTTTGACGGAGAGCATTTTTTTGAGATAAATGATCTCCCTAATGAGCACCATAAGACATTCATATCTTGACATGTGAAACCCATGTTATTTATACAAATTAATCTTTATAAATGATAAAATGCCTTTGACAGTGACCACATTTACTGACATAAGATATCTCCTATCCAAATACGATCAGCATATAGTTTTTAAGTTATCAACCCACTCTCACTCACACAAACCCATCTTATTAACATGAAAAGTAATATCTCAAACTCTACTTTTGAGGGAGACCAAATTTGCTGACATAAAATATCTCCCCTCCCAAAACGATCAAACGTACATGAACATACAATTCACCAACCGAACATCACCTATAACACGAAAGCAATATCTCAAAATTTCTTTGAGGGAGACCAAATCTCCCCTCCCAAAACGATCAAATTTACATACAGTTCACCAACCAAACTTCATCTGCACAGATCCATTTATTAACACTAAAGAAATATCTCAAAAACTACTTTTGAGGGAGACCAAATTTACTAACATAAAATATCTCCCCTCCCAAAACGATCAAACTGAGCACAACACCGGCCAAGAGAATGAAAAAAGCGGCAGAGAACCTTTTGAAGGACAACTGGGTCTCCAGCCGAATACCACTAATACCGAACACATCGATCACAGGACTTCCACGGATCTTAATTTCATTCTTTCCTCCAAAGCTACATTGATAACTCTTCATCCATTTTCGTTTCCTGTTGGCCAGATAACTGTTCTGCTTGAGTCTCAGGATGTAGGGATTGAGTAGGGTACACACATCACTGTTCTGCCCGCAAGCGAATCCGTAGGCTCTGTCGTCCAAGGGTTGTCCAATGACCATGGTATCGCAAGGATATTGACCGGCGTAGTATTCCGCCGACGGACCTTCCATGATGAAAGCGTAGTTTCCCTGCCGGACGCGAGCAACGCCTTCGCTCACGGACCTTGTAAGCAGCGTGGCGTCGGATGACATCTTCTTCCACAGCCGTTGTTCCAGGGGTCTCTTTGACTTGGAGAAATAGTAGTTGGTGTAGCCTTTAGACAACGTGCCGTATTTGATTTCCGTCTGTTTGGACAGTTCGTCGAAGGACATGAAGGGATTGTGCGAATGTCAGGGTCTGACAAGGAGGAAGGCCGTGAAGTTGGCGGCGAAGGTGGTGAAGACGAGGGTGGTGAAGATCCACCAGAAGATGGACATTATGCGACCGGAAGAGGATCTTGGAACTCCTGCTCTTTCTGTAAGAAGAGTAAGTTAGTGTTAATTATTTCTCTTTGACTTAATAAGATGTCTATGCGTAAATATCCGGGCTAGAACTTATCTTCAGCGTCGTAAGAGGTGACTTACACGATCTGATGGTCAGATTCACTAACTTGGTTGACACATGTCATCGTATCCAAACGTGAGGATTTATGATCATGCTTTTTATCACCGGAATGTCTGGTCCAGACTCGATTACTTACAGACCGGCGCCATATACATGTAGCTGGGACATTGCTGAGCCCGGCGTTAAAGAACAATCAATTAGGAATGATGAGGACTCTTTTTGGGACAGCAAGATTAGTACTATTTTTAAAACAAATGATGTGATTGTGTTGAGGTGATATGAACTTAGGAATCTATTTAGAATATCACATTTATAATATTTTGATGATATGTGCAGGGACAAAAATATGAAATATGGCCATAGGGATCAGAACAGAATATGAGATTGTCGAGCCCTAGACCAGTTTAGCGGCGTACAGTTTAGTGAATTTTAGCAATAGTGTATCCATTATTATCGTCGGTAGGGCTGCCACACTTTCCTTACCTTGGTGCATGAAGGAGCTGATGGTGTAGATGAAGGCGTTGACGAGCGTGGTGGTGAGGGGATGTCGTCGCCGACGTGGGGGTTGTCCTGAAGTTCTTCGTACGGGCTAAGCTTTCCGATAGCGAAGAAGATGAGACTTGCCACCGACAAAGGATGCGAGGATCATGAACCACAGCCCGGTGGTGAAGGGCGAGAGGAGGGATGAGAAGGACTGGTTGTATGTGGACGTCGTGGGCTTCTTGTACAGGATGCGGATGCCGGCGTCCATGATGGGCTGGGAAAACGTGATGACGCCAGCCCTTGTGGATGCTATGGTGAGTGGAGCTGCAGCAAATGTCTCGCCACCTGCAGATAATAATAATAATAATAATAATTACTACACTGTTTCAATACTCTCATTGACACAAGTTATGTTCCTCCCATGGTTCTGCAAAGGTCGCACAATACTTCTCCCCAAGAAAGGAGACTTGGCTGATCCCAAAACTTCCGCCCTATCACATGTTTGAATACACAATACAAAATATTCACAGGGTGTTTGGACAAACTCGTGTCATCTTACTGCTCTTTCAATGATATAATTTTACAGAGAGCAGAAGGGAGCAAGAAAGGGATGTTGGGGTGCAAGGATCAACTTCTTTGTACAAAAAATGATTTTGGAAGAGGCTAAAACATATCACCGCAACCTCTCCATGTGCTGGATTGACTACAAAAAAGCATACGACTCTGTCCCTCACGAATGGATTCTGAAGTCTCTTCATTGTATTGACCTCCCGGAGCGACTACTTGATTTACTCAAGTCTTTAATGAGTTGCTGGTCGACTCAACTTGAGATGTACTCGCAAGGGCAGGTGCAGACTTCGGAATCTATTCCAATCAGAAGGGGAATAATTCAGGGGGATTCCTTTAGTCCTTTGCTTTTTTGTCTGTCTTTAGATCCTTTGAGCTTTCTGCTCAATAAAGAGGAGGGTTACCATCCCGGACCTCCTCAGCACAGATCCCCAACACCTCTTACTCATCTCCTTTACATGGATGACATCGAGCTCCTTGCCAAAGGAGATTCCAATTTGAAAGAGCAGGTTCTCCTTGTCGAGTCCTTTTCTAATGATATTGGCATGACATTTGGACTCGACAAATGTAATACTGTCCATTTGAAACGTGGCAAGGTAACTAATGATGGATCGGTCAAGTTACAAGGGGGAGGAATTATTGAGAATCTTGTGGAAGATCAGGCCTACACCTATCATGGAATGCAAGTTCGAGACAAGCTCCAGAATGCCCAGATTCAAGACAAACTTCGGGCCGAGTACAAATCTCGTTTAAAGAAAATCTGGAGCTCAGAGCTAAATGCTCGAAACAAGGTCAAAGCCACCAATACGTTTGCTGTGCCAGTCCTTTCCTATTCCTTTGGAGTAGTTGATTGGACAAAACAAGACATCCACAGTCTTGACCGTCTGACCAGAAGGATCATGTCTGATAATAGAGCCCACCACCCTCGTTCCTCTCTTAACCGTTTATACATGCCAATCAATTCTGGAGGTCGGGGTTTGATTAATGTGGAGGCTCTTCGTGATAGAATTTATTGTGTTCTTTTGCACATATTTATTTATCGGATGATCCTCTGGTGATGCATGTGAAGACTAATGATGAAAGCAAGGAATTCCACAGCTATTTTAAGCGTGCCAAGGTTGTTGGACAGAATCTGAGATTTAAGGTTGATTTTGTTGATGGCGATGTACTGCTGGATGGTACAGCGATGGGAGTAAACCAGGTGAAGTCCTTCACCAAGTCTGCCCAGAGTCGGTCTTTTGTGGAGAAGCTTTCTGAGAAGCCATTGCATCGTGTGTACATGCAGTGTGTTGAACAGAATAGCAATCCTACCGACTCCTTCGCCTGAATGAAGTCAGCTGGTCTTAAATGTGAAACTGAGGGCTTTCTGTTTGCTGCTCAGGACCAGTCACTTCCCACTCGTAATCGCCTAACTGTGATTCTTAAAGAAAATATCAACATGAAATGTCGACTTTGCAATGAATTCACAGAGACTGTCCAACACCTTGTCAGTGGATGCCCTTCCTTGGCACAAACAGCATATCTTAAACGACATGATGGCATGGCTCGTTGCTTTTACTACCGTCTCCGACATGCCTGTGGCTTTGACTCCGAGGTCCATCCATGGTACGACCCTGAACATGTCCAGGGCGTCATGGAAAATGATACTTTCAAACTTCTCTGGCATAGGCCCATATACAGCCTGAGGAGAATTCCAGCCCAAAAACCTGATCTTGTCCTTTTTGATAAAGCCAATGAATGTAAAAATATTATTGCATTTTCTATCTTTTTTTGACACCAATGTGTTTGACAAGATTCAGGAAAAGCATACTAAGTATGCGGACCTCGCCTTTGAAATGTCTCGCTTGCATCCCAAGTACACTGTCGTCAGGCTACCCATTGTTCTCGGTGTCCTTGGTTTGGTACCTCCTAGTCTCTTGGCGCAGATCAGGAGAGTGCCCGGATTCTCCACCGGGAGTACAGCCCTTCTGACACTCTGGGTAATGCAGAAGGCTGCAGTGTTGGGGAGCCTTCATATTCTCCGGAAAGTTCTTAGTGGGTTCGACTAGGCAGCGTTTCCTGGGGGAAGTCCCATTCGCTGTCTGGGCTGCGTGTAGAGGGGGCAAGGGCCCTGAGCTCATGATGAGCTTTAAAAGCCTGACTGTGCCAGGATCACCCGAACCCTCTCTGCTGCATATTATCTTTAATCTGTAAAACATAACAATAATAATAATCGACGAAGAGTGTAACATATGCAATATTTGGGAATAACCTTTCTTAGTAAAGTACAGATTCTAGTACTACTTTGTTGGGCTGAGTTCCATTCGGGATTCGAACCCACACCCTCAGAGTCAGCCAACACACACAATCAGCCGCCTAACCCGCTCAGCCACCGCGACTTGGACATTTAATCAAACTGCAATGAGGGGTA
This sequence comes from Haliotis rubra, assembly GCF_003918875.1. Lineage (NCBI taxonomy): Eukaryota > Metazoa > Mollusca > Gastropoda > Lepetellida > Haliotidae > Haliotis > Haliotis rubra. Next base: position 260,282 of record NW_025766869.1, read on the forward strand.
CACAATTTAAAGTCCGCAGTCTAGACTACCAGTTGTAGGACTTCCATTTTTGTGAAAAATCGAAATTGATTCGATGATAATAGAAAAGGAAGGAATTTCAAATGCTTTTCTGATCAGGTCAAGTTTACTCGATTGGATGATAAATGAGAGGGAAGGACTGCTTTTGTATTTTCGCGATATCACTGCTGTCAATTCGTCATGTACGTTTATTGTGTTAATGTTCCTGTTAACAGTAAGCGAAGTAAGTCATCGTTGGCCAATCTATCTCTATCAGGTGACTGCATTATGCCTTTGTTCATAAAGCTAGAATCGAAAGGTGGAGTGGGAACTGAATAACACACTTATAATTGCGTTAACACCAATTTGTGGTTAAAGCCAGATCAACGCAAGTCGTAATTAAATTTTTGAACGAAGAAATTATTATTTGAAACTACAAATTATAAAAATACAAGTCTTGTATGCATTCGAAGAGAATAGGATAATATCACAACTACAGAAATGTGTGCACACTGGGAATAGATTTTCCAATCCCCTACTACCGTCAGATAACCGCTCTTTTCATCAGCCAACTCTCGTCTCACCAACCCCAACAAACAATCCCCCACCCCGCCAACCCCCACCCCCACCCCACGTTTCTTCCATATATTATCTTTACCCCTTCCCAATCTATGACACGCCATCTACGTTGTACCTTCTTTTTTAAATATGATACCGCTGATGCTCAATTTTGTGATATTGGGTTCCTATCTTACCACTCCCTCAAGTTAGTCGTCTCCCCCCATGCCACATAGTGTTTCGATAGCGATAGTCTATTGCCACACACTGCTGTGATAGCGATAGTCTATTGCCACACACTATTGCGATAGCGATAGTCTATTGCCACACACTATTGCGATAGCGATAGTCTATTGCAACATACTATTGCGATAGCGATAGTCTATTCCCACACACTGTTGTGAAAGCAATAGTCTATTGCCACACACTATTGCGATAGCGATAGTCTATTGCCACACACTATTGCGATAGCGATAGTCCATTGCCACACACTATTGCGATAGCGATAGTCTATTGCCACACACTGTTGTGATAGCGATAGTCTATTGCCACACACTGTTGTGATAGCAATAGTCTATTGCCACACACTGTTGTGATAGCAATAGTCTATTGCCACACACTGTTGTGATAGCAATAGTCTATTGCCACACACTGTTGTGACAGCAATAGTCTATTGCCACACACTATTGCGATAGCGATAGTCTATTGCCACACACTATTGCGATAGCGATAGTCCATTGCCACACACTATTGCGATAGCGATAGTCTATTCCCACACACTATTGTGATAGCGATAGTCTATTGCCACACACTGTTGCGATAGCGATAGTCTATTCCCACACACTGTTGTGATAGCGATAGTCTATTGCCACACACTGTTGTGATAGCGATAGTCTATTCCCACACACTGTTGTGATAGCGATAGTCTATTCCCACACACTGTTGTGATAGCGATAGTCTATTGCCACACACTGTTGTGATAGCGATAGTCTATTCCCACACACTGTTGTGATAGCGATAGTCTATTGCCACACACTGTTGTGATAGCGATAGTCTATTGCCACACACTGTTGTGATAGCGATAGTCTATTGTCACACAGTGTTGCGATATCGATAGTCTATTGCGACCAACTATTTGAACTATTTTGAAGTCATTTCTCAAATGAATACACAGTATATGAAAAAAAACCAAGTTGTTTCAGTCTTCTTTAATATCTGACAAGAAACTTGAAGCCCTGATCAAGTAAACAGTTAAAACAAACCCATTGTTATTTACAAATTCAAACTCCGCGTTTGTCGACATGTTTGTTTAAGAGGTAACAGGGGCGGATAAATTTAAAATCAAAGTGAATGAATTTGTATTTTGCGCTGCTCAATTATCAACGGAAGTCAATTTCTAACCTATCGATAGTCACCCATACTATCGATGCATCGATAGTTTTTCGTTTCTGCCATCGATTAATTGCTATCGAAGACTCAACAATTGCAACCCATCGATAGTTCGATACATCCTTACAGCACTGCTACTCACGTTGTTCATCACCTCGCCGATCATGCCGTTCCATTGTCCTGGAGTGGCCTCAGATCCGTACATATTGTCGGAGACCACGTGCATGTCGTACGTGAAGTTGGCCTGATTTGCGATCTTGCTGATGATGTCGACAAGGATGCCCTCAAACTTGTCACCGAATCTGCTCTGAGAGATGTTGTTGTTGACGATCACAAATGGTGGAGACTGGAATCAGAATAATGTAGTTAGGTTGTACTCAAAGCCATGAATTACTAAAATAAAAGCGACAAAACCCTTTCAACATTCATAACACAACCTCTCCTGAAAGCAGAGTCCACAACAATTCCGATTATAATGTGAGCACGTGTATATGAATCATTATCTAATAGCACAACTTCGTTTCATCCGAAGAGTTAACGCTCATTGTTGAGTCAGGATGCTTATATGAAAACCTGCAGCTGAAGGAAGACTTTTTCGTTCTGATATTTTCTTGAACAGTCTTTTTAGCAATAATATTCAATGCGCTCTTTAAAAGATAAAAAACAGCGTGATCTTTGCGTGACCCTTATCCAATCAAAACAAATGAAATAGACCCTTATATGATACACGTGTCACGTGGGTATTTAGTATCTCTCCACATGCCTCGTCTCGCAGCGATTGTACAAGACGATACAGGTCACGTCTGTGTCACGTACATCTATGGGAATCAGTCGTCAGTTCCTCTTTGCAGGATTGTCACAGAATTCCTTAGGCAGCAGGGTGTTGAGCGGACCTCAACGCAATTCAGCATGCCTGGGATGAACTCCTCGGTCGACGTGCACACGTCACCCAGCACCAGTGGATCTCTCAGGACTCCGCAGAGCTCTAGTAGAGGAATGAAATGCGATTCCGCAAGCTTCCTTTATGAACTTGATAAGGAGCATGAGAACAAGGAGAATCTGTATCTTGGACCCACTGAGGAGGATACACAAGATATTCAATGATCGAGTGCTTCATTTTTGTCATATTTCATTTTGGGGGTTGGTCTATATAACCGATGTTTGCTAGTGCACTCTGAGTGAGTAGGTGAGTAAGTATTTTCAGACGGCTTAGGACATTATTCAATAATATAATATAAAGTCCACGGTGTTTCAGCTTAACTCTGGGTGAAGGCTCCAAGTGATGTAGGTCTCACAAATCATCTCTGTTAAAACCCATTATCACGTGCATTGTGCAGACTAACCTAGAAACATAATCGAGATGAAACGGGATCGACCCTCGATCACGGGTCGCCTGTGTTACCAAGGAGCGCAACTCTGTAAGCAAATCGAACCTCCTTAAACAGGTTGGATCCACATGTTCATTAAGAACCGTTTTTTGAATGAATTTCAGCAGGCTATAGCTAGTGAGTAAGTATGGTTTTAACACGCTTTTAGCAATATTCCAGCAATATCAACGAGGGGGACACCGGAAATGGGCTTCACATATTGTATCCATGTGGGGAATTGAACCCGGGTTTGCGTGACGTGCGAATGCATTAACCACTAGACTACCCCACTGCCCCTAGAACTGACTGACTGACTGAGTTTAGTTTTCGCCGCTTTTAGCAATATTCCAGCAATATCACGGCGGGGGACACCAGAAATGGGCTTAACACATTGTGCCCATGTAGGGAATCGAGCCCGGGTCTTCAGCGTGACGAGCCAACGCTTTAACCACTAGGCTACCCCACCGCTCCCACTGCCCCTAGAAAAGACTATAGGGTCAACATAGTGGTGGTACCGGTTGCTCGACGCACCTAATTGTATTTTGAACATGGCTAGCTGACTACATTCTGCAAAGTGGCACAAATGTCAGTTCACAAAATTCACAAATTTATTCACCACCGCAGTGGGAAAACAGATGTTACTTCGTCAAAAATTCCACGTTTCCAAATCGACCGTGACATGCAATTAATTCTAAACAACATTCTTTCTTCCCTGCTGATTACTAGAGTATTCCATTCTCAAAGGGGCCTTAAACGACCTCCACTCCCAAACAGTGTACTTTCAAAAGTAAAGATCGATAACGAGATAATGAAATTACTTTTTGTCACAGTGGAAACCCCGTGACTGTAACAAACATTAAGCAGCACAACAAGGTGAACAAGTATCGATAATTGATCGTATGCCATTTTTATATTGATGATAAAGTAATTGGCACAATAAAGACATCGCTGAACAGAGACGCCGCTAACGCTAACAACATCTTACAAATTGAATTCTACAATTGCTTCCCCATGGGGGTATTAAGTGTCTTTGTATAAACCTGACTTTCAAAGGCCCTTCGGAATGTTGGAAGTGAGACCCAGTTTGTATGATTGGTCATATATAATATTTTGACCATAATACCGATTGTTTGGACTTCTTAATGATTCTTCAATACACATTGGTTAATGGTTCAATCATGAGACGGTCAAGGTCTTAGAAGTGATATATTAATCACCTAAAAAAAAGAATGGAATATAACCGTTTATTCGTATCGGGTGGTCATTTTCTATCTATGTCTATGTTTGAACTGTCAATTCCCAGTCGACCCTAAAGCGGCCTTCACACGGCAAACTAAAGTTTGACAACACGTGTTGTTAGAATTTTAAAAGTTGTTTTCACACGTCAAACACATGCTGTCAAACTTTCGTGTCATTTTGAGTAATGCCTTTGAAATGTCTCGCTTGCATCCCAAGTACATTGTCGTCAGACTCCCCATTGTTCTTGGTGCCCTTGGTTTGGTACCTCCTGATCTCTTGGCGCAGATCAGAGAGTGCCCAGGTTCTCCACTGGGAGTACAGCCCTTCTGACACTGGGTAATGCAGAAGGCTGCAGTGTTGGGGAGCTCACATATTCTCCGGAAAGTTCTTAGTGGGTTCGACTTGGCAGCGTTTCCTGAAAGAAGACCCATTCACTGTCTAAACTGCGTAGCGCAAGCGCTTTGAGCTGATAAAAGCTTAATCTACAGTTTGGCGCATGAAATGCATGTGGACCCGTTTTTGTAAATATCTTCTTCATCCAATGACCCGCTGTTACAGGTCATTGGCCTCCTCCTCTGCAAGCCGTCTGCGTTCTACTGTTTATTTTGTTGCCAGTTACATAGAAAAATTCTTTAATACAAATGCATAAAATCGGTGATTTACAATGTGATTAGGTTGTTCGACAAAACATCCACCTGCACAGTTTGAGATCTATTGGGTCATTGATGAAGAGATATTTACAAAAAACGGGTCCACATGCATTTCACGCCAAACTATAGCCTGACTGTGCCAGATCACCTCGAACCTCTCTGCTACATACCATTTTTAATCTGTAGAACATAATAATAATTGATGATATTTTTACGCGCCCAGCATCCATTGACAGGTTCATGGACATATGCACACAATCGTGAATGCTGGAGTGGAAGAGGTGTGTCTTAAGGCGAGACTTGACAACGTCTTTTAGATGTAGTGTCACTTAGTCCAAAAGGAAGAAAGTGCCATAACTGGAGATCCAAACCGAAAAGGTAACGGCCTGGCATCTCAGAAGTAAACAATAGCTGATTAAGTAGTGCTCATCTGGAGGATCGAAGTGCACGTACAAGAGAATAGAGAGAGATTAAGTTCTTAAGGCATTGTTGTGACAGTCATGATGATAATACAGATCTTGAAGTTAAGGAGAGTGCAAACCAGTGCAAGGTTTAGTGGTGTAGAGTACTCGTACGTTCAGACAATTAATTAGGAGCCTGGAACGATCCGTGGAATGAATCAATGATCGTGTGTCCTCGTGAAGATCCGCGTTAGAATTGATCTTCAGCAACCCAAGAGGGTACTAACGGGATCGGGTGGTCATGACTTGGTTGACACATATCATCGTACGCCAGTTGCGTAGATCGATGCTCATGCTGTTGATCATTTGATTGTCAGGTCTATACACGAGTATTTACAGACCACCGCCCATAGATTCGATATTGCTGAGTGTGGCGTTAAGCAACACACAAACAAAGAATGATTGTGTGGACAATGGTCACGACTGATAGGTGAAATAACAGACGCTCATAAATGCTCTTGAGGTGATGTTGGTACGCTGTCGGTATTTGTGTCTCCCAGGGCGCGGTAAGTTTGTGTTTCCGCGTTCATTCTCCACGTGTGTGCACACTGATGTCATATTTGTGCGTTGCGCAAAACCCTAAATGGCTACCAAAGAAACCATTCACCATGTAACCCGGAGGTCGCATTTCGATAAACCGTTACCAACGTAGGAATCCATACCCATCTCAAATTACCTGCGCTTGATTTTTCTCACCTTTGATTTGTTACGCTGATTTAACGGTCCAATCAGAATCTCCGTTACATACCAACCTGATTGTAGAACCGACGATCTTAATAACATGGCAGTTAATTTTTTTTTATTACAATAGAAATTACAATGAATCAATAATAATGTATGACACCAATCAAGTCCTCGAAAATATTTGATGGAAGGCATATCTCCATGTCTATTAAAGCCAGGTAATATGAGTTACCTCCCTACTCACTTACATTTAGCTTATCTTGATTGGTCGCTCGAATTGTACGCAAACCAAAGGCGCGACATTTAAAATCGTCAGAACCACGGGAATTGATTCACGAATGCGAGCTCCGAAGATGCTTCGACTTCTCATAATCCGGTCGAATTTTGGAATTCAAAACCAATGCTCGTCAAACATCAAACATATTTATATAACTACCCTTTCTGAGATGATGCAGTTTCCGGAGATCATGCTCATTAAAATAAAATATACAGACTAGGATCGATTGTGGACTGACTGGCATGAAACACAAATGCTTGTGTTGTTGACATGTGCCTGACAATCCGTTTTAAGCGATATAATATGTTTTCTGACGAAACATTACCAAATAAGGTGCTTTAAAATCAACACGCAAAACACGTGGCAGCTCTAATGGACAAACAGCAAGCGCTATAAGACAATTCAAAGGGATGAACGAAGAGTGTGAGCTGAAAGGGCTGTGATGAGTGACTGATGAGGGCGTGCATCTACTTCCAGAAAATATATGCAATTAAGTTGTATCACGGTGGGTCTGTTTTATGAGGAAGGACATCCTGTAGCCATGTATCTTAGACTTACATTTTGAGAGTGAGTGTAATACGATCTATTAATTTTGCGACTTTTATTCTTGATTTTAAAGCGTGTTTTTTCTGCAAATGGCGTTGATACAATGATATGTTCATATGTAGATACGTTGACACTTTGCAGACCAGCACTTTAATGTTGAAGTCGGCAACAACCATTCACGTACGTATGAAGTGAGTGAGTGAGTATACTTTCCAGTTTCTGGCAATATTCCAACAATATCACCGCGGGGACACCAGACAAGTGTCGCACTTTGTACCCATGGGGAATTGAACCCGGGTCTTCGCTATAACCACACCAGGCTAAACTACCGCCCTCCAGGTAATGTGCTGGCAGACCAAGGAGATTCTGGGATTCGAACCCATGATGGTAAGATTCTTGCACGACAAAGAATGAAATATGGCTTTTCAGAGCTACCGAACCATATTTGTTATTCAAACCGATGGCGTTGGAATATGGCTGGCAACCATCAGTCTTGTCTAATAGTCGCAACAATCGTTCCATCTACGATATCAAGCATGGTCCTTTTTAGCCATGCTCTTTGCTTGTCTGTTTGTTTGTTGTTTAACGCCGCACTCAGCAATATGCCAGCTATATGGCGGCGGTCTGTAAATAATCGAGCCTGCACCAGACAATCCAGTGATCAACAGCATGAGCATCGATCTATGCCATTGGGAATCGATGACATGTGTCAACCCAGTCAGCGAGCCTGACCACCCGATCCCGTTAGTTGCCTCTTACGACAAGCACGGGTTGCTGAAAACCAATTCTAACCCGGTTCTTCACGGGTCTGCTTGTTGTAAGAAGCGACTTGGTAGAATTTCCTGGTTAATGCGGGAAATCACATACCAATTCAGAAGGTCGATGCTTGTGGTAAATATTTACAGAATGAAGTCAGACAGCTCAAATAATAAAGTTCAGCGTTAAACATCGAGCAAAAACACAGGATGGGGACACGTGACCGTCACATGTCATGCACGTTCACCATGTGTTTATACAGGCAATACTGTCGTCTTGTTTATGCAGAGGAGATTCACAACAGCATGAGTGAGTGAGTGAGTTAATATTTAACGTCACATCGGCCACAACAGCATGAACGTCGAAATAAATAAATCGATCGTAGATAAACTGCGAATATTAGTTACAGTTAGTTACTATTTGCAGGACGGGCTAGTAAAAGAAGAAATCAATATTACTCATATCTTTTTCTCACAACATGCATCAACAGCTTTTAGATACAGGAAGATGTCACGCCGCTTTGTCTGTTCTTTCAGTTTATCACGAAGTGTTTGTTTAATGTGGCGGAGAAGCAAGATATGTATCACATCTACGTGGGCCGAGTTTGCGAAAACCAGAAGTAAGGTCATAAGCGGATCCTGACGCGCGTCATGTGAGGTGAGGTGAGGTGAGGTGAGGTGAGGTGAGGTGAGATGAAATTGGGTTTAACGTCGTGCTTGAGAATAGTTCGCTCATATGACGTACGATGCATGACGTGCATGTGTATGTACGTGCGGCTGCTTTCTACTTTAGTTCAGACTTGAAGCTGGTTTTATAGGCAAAGCTAAATCACCGGAGATACCATGCCGCAGTGAAGCATGAATACCCAGGAGAAGACACATTATACTGACTCCGAAGCGACCAGTTCTTGTTGTACACCATTAATGCCGAGCGCCAGGCGGGGACCAACAAGTACCATATTTTACTGATGTCGCGGATCTGAACCCGCGACCTTTCCGCTCTCCGGGCGGACGCTCTAACTACCACTACACCACGAGGCGGTCCGCGCACGTAACTCTCATAAAGCGAATCTTGGCGATTGGGAGATTGTTTGTCAAATTTGTCTGTTTCTATTCCTTCTAGCATTATCACGACCGTTTTATGAAAATGTCAATATTAATATGCGTAAATCTTCCTTCCTCCCAATTGTAAGGAAATGGATGGCCCATTCGTTGAGGATTAGATGAAGTACTTTGCACTGAGTGAGTTTAGTTTTACGCCGCTTTTAGCAATATTCCAGCAATATCGCAGCGTGGGATACCAGAAATAGGCTTCACACATTGTACCGATGTGAGGAATCGAACTCGGGTCCTCGGCGTGACGAGCCAACGCTTTAACCACTGGCTACCCCACCCTTTGAATTCGCTGAGAAGGTGTTTTCGCACGACAGGATCCTTATGCGTCTTTGGTTTCGAATCCCGTTTGTCACCCCTCGGTGTGAAGCGTGAAAATAGCACAATATTACATGATGGTTTCTTAAACAACATTTTCCGCGATCGATCATAAAACGTCAGATTTCAGACCTTGCTTGGCTCACAGGTTTCAGGACCATGTGTCTTATTTATGTTTTGTGCACTTATCCCTATTTCGAGATATTCAATCATTCATCGTTCTCATTTGAACCCAAACGGACTGTAGTTACGAAATTTGATCAGAACAAATATGCTTACAGATTGACGGGTGTCACGATTTAACACATGTCAATAATCTAATGTGTCTTGAGAAAGAAACTGTACTTAGACAATGATGAACAAACACATTAGCGAGCTACTGAGTTCTTCCCACACAAACATCCACACTATTTAGTTTTCTCTCATCTCCATCTTAGTTGTAAAGCTATGTTAGTTAAGGATGCTCGAAATCCCCATGTTTGTCCTGGTTATGTCGATCAACTGATATACGTAGTGCTTTTACGATGTGCTTAAATGTCACATTTCCGCTTGGTAAATCCTGTTTTCTCAGGGAGACATCGACTTCTCCTGTCATACATTTAATGACATCTAAATAACACAATGTACTTAGGGTAGAATAAAACGGCGATCTGTACTTTCATATGGATCATTTAGTCGCCTCTTACAACAATCATGGATCGCTGAAGATCTATTCTAACCCGGAAATTATCACGGATGAGGATGCTTGAAGTAAAACAGACATTGAAGGTGTTGTTGTTTTACGCCTTTCAGCGCCAACTTTATATGGCGGCGGTCTGTTAAGAAGGAGATCCAGTTCAGACATCCATAAGTTGATTGAGAGTTCGGTCCATGACATCCATAAGTTGATGGATCCATAATCAAGTTCAGACATCCATAATTTGTTGATTCAGAGTCAATCAGTTCCAGATCATCCATCCATAAGTTGATTGAGTCCAGTTCAGACATCCATAAGTGGATGGAGATCCAGTTCAGACATCCATAATGGAGATCCAGTTCAGTTCAGACATCCATAAATTGATGGAGATCCAGTTCCGAACATCCATAAGTTGATGGAGATCCAGTTCAGACATCCATAAGTTGATGGAGAGATCCAGTTCAGACATCCATAAGTGGATGGAGATCCAGTTCAGACATCCATAAGTTGATGGGAGATTTCCAGTTCAGACATCCGTATGTTGATGGAGGATCAAGACATCCATAAGTCAGTTGAAGGAGTCCAGTTCGACCTATCCATAAGTTGATGGAGATCCAGTTCAGACATCCATAAGTTGATTGAGTCTCCAGTTCAGACATCACGCATGAACGTCCGATGGAGATTCAGTTCACATCATGATGTTGATTGAGTCTCAGTTCAGACATCCATAAGTGGATGGAGATCAGCTCAGACATCCATATGTTGATGAAGTTCGGTTCAGACATCCATAAGTTGATGGAGATCCGAGTTCAGACATCCATATGTGGATGAGAATCAGTTCAGACATCCATAAGCTGATTGATGGAGATCCAGTTCAGACATCCGTAAGTTGATGGAGAATCCAGTTCCAGACATCCATCAGTTGATGGAGAATCAGTTCAGACATCCATAAGTTGATGGAGATCCAGTTCAGACATCCATATGTTGATTGAGAAGCACCAGTTCAGACTGATCCATCAGACATCCATGTTGATGGAGATCCAGTTCAGACATCCATAAGTTGATGGAGATCAAAGTTCAGACATCCATAAGTTGATGGAGATCCAAGTTCGAACATCCACAAGCTGGAGAGTTCAGACATCCTTAAGATTGATGGAGAATCAGTTCCAGACTTCCATGTTGATGGAGATCCAGTTCAGACAGACATGAGACCTCGATATGTTGATGGAGATCGTTCAGACATCCATATGTTGATAGAGATCAAGTTCAGACATCCATATGTTGATGGAGATCAGTTCAGACATCCATATGTTGATGGAGATCCAGTTCAGACATCCGTATGTTGATGGAGATCCAGTTCATACATCCATAAGTTGATTGAGTCCAGTTCAGACATCCATAAGTTGATGGAGATGGAGAAGTTCAGATTAATCCATAAGTTGATGGAGTCCAGTTCAGACATCCATATGTTGATGGAGATTCAGTTCAGACATCCATAAGTTGATGGAGGTCCAGTTCAGACATCCATTAGTTGATGGAGATCCAGTTCAGACATCCATAAGTTGATGGAGATCCAGTTCGAACATCCATAAGTTGATGGAGATCAGTTCAGACATCCATATGTTTGATCCGGTTCAGACATCCAGATCCAGTTCGAACATTAAGTGGATGGAGATCCAGTTCAGACATCCATATGTGGATGGAGTTCATACATCCATATGTTGATAGAGATCCAGTTCAGATTTCAACTTCCATATATGAGGCAGTGGATATCCAGTTCAGACATCCATATATGTTGATAGAGATCCAGTTCAGACATCCTTATGTTGATGGAGATCAGTTCAGAAACCCATAAGTTGATGGAAATTCCAGTTCAGACATCCGTACGTCGGATGGAGAATCCGATTCAGACATCCATGTTGATGGAGAGATGGAGTTCGATTTCGAGGCATACATGAGGCAGTGGAGACCAAGTTCAGACATCCATATGTTGATGGAGATCAAGTTCAGACATCCATATGTTGATGGAGATCCAGTTCAGACATCCATATGTTGATGGAGATCAGTTCAGACATCCATATGTTGATGGAGATCCAGTTCAGACATCCATATGTTGATGGAGATCCAGTTCAGACATCCATATGTTGATGGAGATCAAGTTCAGACATCCATATGTTGATGGAGATCAGTTCAGACATCCATATGTTGATGGAGATCCAGTTCATACATCCATATGTTGATGGAGGATCCAGTTCGTTGATGACATCCGTTCAGACATCAATTAGTTGATGGGGCTCCAGTTCGAACATCCATTAGTTGATGGAGTTCCTGATAGGACAGACCTGAGGTGATGGCGTCGAGTTCAAACCTCCGAGCAGCAGCTCCGGGTAAGACACAATAATACGCTTGATGCGGATCCGCCATCTGACATAGAGCAGCTGAGTGGGAGTTTCTCGTAAGCGGATCTTCTTGAAGTTGGACATTTTATAGAGATACTCAAAACGCGTAAGCATGAGTACTTCTGTTGTCACATTGAACGTGTTTGGATGATAAACATAAGGTAACAGGACTCTATCACTGATGGAAATTTGATGCAGTAATCTAAACGAATGGATAACTGGGTCATCAGTTTCTATCAAATCAACGTAAGCGATCTTTTATTCTCGCGACATTTCCATATTAACTGAAAAAGTAACAACGGCAACACAATACATATCATCACTAATACACTCTGTTTAGATGAATGTACCACCATGGCGCCTCAGAAAACGACAGTGATTAATAGGCCTTCTCAACATCATAAGAGCAACGATTAGGCGTTGCGGAATTCGGAAATTTCCTTCGGTAAGACTCGTTTTGAGATGTAGAGGTCGGGATTTTATGTCATAGTTTCCTGCTAATAAGCGTGTACCGGGCAGCTGAATAGAGTTCACAACACACAACTCCGCGCAGCGGCGTCCTCGCAAAAATTAATAAGCACACGGAGTCCAAGTGACGGAGTCCAGTTGAATGTTTCCAATGATTTCTTCTAAAATAACTCTTGAGGTATCGATCCCAGGCATGCGACTGTGCCAACTGGAATAGAAAATGCGTTTTTACAAAGCGACACAGGGCCTAGATGATTTCGAAGCTCTCAGCTCCAGTGTTAGTCGTAGCTCGTAAGTTAATATTATTAATGTATGGCACTTATCGACTATCTTAGCGCTGCAGAAGAGAGCTTCATCTCCAGGCTCAGAGCGCTTTACGCACTATCGTAGCTCCAATGCTTTAACATAGAGTTACGACAAGTGCCAGTCGCTTAGTGAAACAGGGCCAAGACGCCTCTAACAGAATCTAAACAATACGAATGACTACAGTATGCGGTGCCGTAATCGCATGGCAAGCTTAAGATCGTGTTAGCGCTAAGATCGCTTTGTGGGAAACGCGATTCTGCTGCAGGCAGCTGCGATTAATTAGGACTTACGTGTATGGTGGTAATAATGATTTCGGCCACTTAGCGTCTGACTTGGAACTCTGAAATGTGAAATATAGTGCAACATAAGGTTCATTACATACACACGAAATTAAATTAATATTAATAAATGTTAAAAAGACTTAGTTTAAAACTTTAATATTACCCTACTGGAATATATTTTAATTCAGGTGATCTGGTTAGTCTCTCGACTTGACCTTTGTATCTCAAGCTCATTAAGGGGGCGGTGGGGTAGCCTTGTGGCTAAATTGTCGGCTCGTCACGCTGAAGGATAAGCGGTTTGATTAATATTTCACATGGGTACAATGTGTGAAGCCCATTTCCTCGGTGTCCCCGTCGCGATATTGCTGGAATATTGCTAAAAGCGGCGTAAAACCAAACTCACTCGTTAAGCTGTTGAAAATGGCATACCAAGGAATCCGAATGAGACGTTTGGTAAACAAAGTAGAAAATTACGTGTATGGAAAATCCACAGTTGGGTGAGTATTTGAGTCGAAATGTTGATCAGCTGATCCTGGCCAACCCAAGCGGGACTCAACCTAAAGTTAGGTTGTCTCGGACAAATTTTACAAAATTTTGACGCGGAACATATACATGCATGGCTGGACGATGACTGACTTGGCTGACACATGTCAGCTTGGTATCCCAAATGCGTAGATCGATGCTCATGCTGTTGATCACATCATTATGGCGCAGACCGCCGCCATATAGCTGGGGATGGCAGCTGAGTGCAGCGTTAAACAAAACCCGCAACCAGCCAGCGTGGGAACAAACGCTTATAACCACTAGACCAACCCCGCCAGCAATTTTAATCTGGTATTGTTCAACCTACCTTTTGTGAAATGCATAACGCGATCACGATAGAGAAATGGTGGACTTGCGCATTTCCATCATTGAAGAGGTAGACAGTGCAGTTCGTGGACTAAGCAAAGCTATTGAAATGCAATGAAACCGGCCTTGCGTGACCTCTTTTGTCTCAGTTTCCATCCCGAGACAAGTCTCGCGTGATCTTGTTCCAGATGTCAAAGCAACGTCGGTGTGAATATTTCCGAAACATTGATATCGTTAGGATATCTTTTGCCAGCGTGATTGGAGTACGGTGTTTCGATTCCGGCATGTGTCTTGAGTTGTAGAAATGCGATAACGTGGTTAAATCTGTCGTTATAGCCTTCGCTGTGTTTCTTGCTTTTGTCTTTGTTAGTCAGTGTGTTACTTGATATATGGGGGCGGTGGGGTAAGCCTTAATAGTTAAAGTGTCCGCTCGGTCCCGCTGAAGTACACACGGGTTCGGATTTTCACATGGGGTACAATGTGTGAAGCCCATTTCTCGTGTCCCTCGCCGGATATTGCTGGAATATTGCTAAAAGCGGCGTTGTACTATAATTTCACTGACTCACTTTGATACGGACGTGAATGTTCGCGCCTTCATACTTCTTCAAAGTGCCAGTCTGCAGTGAATATCAACCTATGAACATAATACTAGTAATTATGAACATTCTAGTTATCAAGGTATCATCCAAACCCTGCAGAAACAAATTCGACACCTCTGACTGTCATCTGTCCATTTTAAATACGCATTTACACCACCTGGAATCATTCTGCGTGGTCTGTGAGGTTTGATGTGGCGTTCATTTCGTATAGTTCGGTACAGTCCGTATGTCTGTATGTCTGTATGACCGTAGCGTCCGGACAAGCTCCGTATGTCTATATTTCTTTGCGCGTTCCCAAGTCTTATTGTCTGTATTGGGTTCATATGTTCCGGTAGCGTCTGTATTGTCTATTGCCCAAAGGTTCAGAGCATCTGTGGCTGCTATACGTCTGCGTCCGCTGTCTGATGTTCCAACGTTACGTCTGGATGTCTGTATGTCTATATGTTCGTATGCCGCCCATTGTCCGCGCTGTCTATGTATGTCTGTGGCTGTCTATATGCCTGTATTCACGCCCATTGCCCTGACATTCTATATAAGTTCGTATAGTTCATATGTCTGTATCGTCTGCATGCCCATTGTCTGGATGTTCCGTATGCCCATGTTCGTATGTCTATATGTCTGTATGTCCGTACGTCTATTGTCTGATGCCTCGCCAGTTCGCACATTGTCCGTCTATATGTCTGTTCATATTCGGATGTTTCGGCGCAATTTTATATGTCTGTGGTTGTTCATATGTCTGATGTTTTCCTGCCCGCCATTGTCTGGATGTCCGTACGTCTATGTCTGTACGTTCATAGTACTTTCTTTGCGGTTCTGTATGGTCTATATGTCTATATGTTCATACACCAGCTTTCGCTCCTGTGGCTGTTCAATGTCATATGTTCAGTCTGTAATGTCTATATGTCTGTATGTTCGTACGTTCATAAAGTTCGCAGTCTGTATTGTCTATATTTCTGTATGTCTATATGTTCGCATTGCGCTTATAGGCGACAATGGATTACAGAAGTCCACCGTCGATACAAGCTGGTTTAAGCACCTGCCGCATAGATGAAGCGACTTTGGCGCAGACGATGCTGCATCAGTATGTGCTGGACCTGCGCTTTATAAAAATAAACGCAGGATATCTGGACTACGCCGGTATGAACTTTGCTGGCGTTGTGTAAATGTACCAAAACCAATGAGGCAGGTTGATGTCAGCGTACTACAAAAGTGGTTTTGCTTTTTCCGTTTGTTTCCGTGCTTTATGCGCAGCTTTGAAAGTGCTTTTCTACGTGTTTTATGCCTTTGTGACTTCTGTGATACCTGTTTAGTATGTTGTTTTGTTTTGCATTTATCGTGTGGTAGCCTTTAGCTTCAACTCTGTGTGTTCGCCAGCGGTATGGCGTTTTGTTACTTTGCGCTCGAATGTGGGGTTTTTCGTCTGTTTAAGTTTGTTTTATTAGCGGTTTGTACCGGGGTGTTGCGTTTGTGCGCAGATGTGAATATGGACGGTTCGGCGAGCTGTGCGTGTGCGTGCGCCTGGTGCGGCGTGCGTGTGTGTGTTTAATGCCTGCATGCCCGGTTGGCAATTATTCAAATTGTACTTTGATAATTTAGTCCAGAATCCTGCCGGAGTTCAGCGGAGATTTCATGCAATTCACCACCGTGGACATTGGTAACTCACCCCGAAGGTACGTATAACGCTCCGTAAGGGTGAGAGCGTCCGTCTGGAAAGCGGAAAGCGTGGGTTCCTGATCCCCTGACCGCGTACCGAAAGATGCGGTACTAAGGTCCCGCCCGAAAACGGGTATTATCGGGTAAGCAGCAAGCACTGGTCGGCTCGGAGTATGCACGGTGCCTGATGGGTACGCTTCAGTTTCGCAGGTCGGTATCTCAGTGTAATGAAGTAATTATAAAACCAGCCTTTAAGTCCGGGCTTAGTATTAAGCATATACACGCATACCGTGTCGTCATATGAGCGAAAATACTCTAAAGCAATTTATCGTTAAACCCAGTTTCACCTCACCCCACCCCGATACAGTATTACCGAAAGTCCGCTTCGGCGCCATCTCCTGGTTTTATTCAATGACAGGCGGAGAAGCGCAACCAAAGGTCGTATGCTGGGTTAATTTTGTCTTCAGCATAATGCAGCAAAGAGGAAGGAACCCCTTTCCAGTTTCAAACAGCAACTCATCATTCTGGGCCGTTCTTATCATCCCATTACTGGAAATCCTTAAAGTGAGCGGACAGACGATCACAAAGGCGCGAAAGATGAAAAGCCAATTGCCCCCGCGCAAACCTTCACTCATCTGAGGTGGTTTCGTTAGATGCATTCTCACCAGACAAATCAAACTTCGAGATGCATCACCCTGATCGACTCCCCACAAATCACTTCCTCGGCAATCGGAGATTCTCACTTCAGGAAGCGAAATTCCGTCAAACGTTATGGCTACCGAGTTAATATTTTCGGTCTCCTGCCTGTTCCGTCCGTCCTTTCCGTAGCCCTGTTCCGTTCCGCCCAACGGTTCACCGTATATTGTTTATTTATCTGTCTCGAACGCTCTGATTGAACTATATGCATACGAGGACGTCGTCCACTCCACAGTTTAATATCTGATCAGTATCACAGTCACCTTTGGTAAGCCAAAGAGTGATTCAAGAATTATATGTGTTTGTCCAGGAAACCCGCAATCATCGTGTCAAGGCATTTTGCAGGTCACCGAGGAAGCAGTTAAACTGTTGGCTGCCAGCTATTAGCGTTTGGCAAAACGCAGCCCCAGATAACGATCTGGTTTGTGTATTTGGCTATTTTAAACATACGCATCTTCCATATGATCATGATTTGATTGTATGTCAGCGATAAAATCACCATGTTGTGACAAAACAGATCTTTAGTTCCGCGAAAATGTAAAATTTTGGTTTTGTTTTGTTCTAAATGGAAATATTTTAAAACACTGTTGTCCGAGGTGTATGTAATTTCTTCGCCAGCGCAGAACTGGTTATTTCGAACGCCTTCCGGCGTTCTACTTCATCTCAAACTCAGTTTGTGGAAAGCCGCTTTGTAAATCCGTTTGCTGCAAAGTTGTGCGTAAAGAATTCCAGTGGATCTGATGCTCGAAAGGATGTCAATCAATTGAAGTTTGAATTTCATCCCGATCCTCGATAACTTCATAGATCGTTATTGCGGGCGATTTGATCCGTTGAATCGGTATGCTAAACAACAAACAAACAAACAACAAAATAATATGAGTGAGTTGAATGCCTTTACGCCGCACTCAGCAATATTCCAGCCATATGGCAGCGGTCTGTAAAATAATCGTGAGTCTGGGATTTAAGAAAATCCAGTGATGGTAAACAGCATGGAGCATCGATCTTATTAAAAAGCAATCGGGAACCGATGATATGTGGGCTCCGTCAAGCTGGGGCAGATGAAAATGATATAGAAATAAACGATCGCCGAAGTCAGCGGCTTTGTTGGTGTTTTGATATCTCCTATGGAAAGCATATTCCAATCCAGAAAGGACATTGGTCCAGCTGAAAGTTCTATTTACCCGCGCTATCCCTTCTTTTAACCATCCTCTGTAAATGTCGAATGTCAATATCGCCTACAGTCACGATATCCGGTTCCGGGGACCGATATTTGACCCCGTCTCTTCGAAGTCCTGAAGATGAGCGCCATAACCTTTACGGAATACCGTGTCGGACTCGTAGTGGATGACGAAATCTTGGTAAACCGCATTAGACTTCGGTGCCGCGGCGAAAACTATTCCGAAAGTGCCGGGCGTTTGCCTGGCTCTTATGCTGCGCGGAAAGTTGTTGGTCACCTTTATGCCAAGACCAGTTTCGCAACCCTAATCTGTATTTTGACCTTAGTTAAACGAAGGATGGATGCGTTTTAAATTCAACGCGGAATCACCGTAGTTATGGACTGTAATTTCTGAACTTCATGTAAAACTCTGGATCGGGTCGTGGTTAGGTTTCAATCCTTTTCAAATGTTCGCACGATATCTTTTCGTTTAATGTTTGAGTGCCATCCTTTGGTTTCCAGCCATTTCGTAGTTTTCATCGCAATAATCTCTAGTTCTCCTTAGTCGACCGTAATTGATCCAAATGCACTTTGTTGAATTATGGTGTAATTATAATTGCCTATCGCGGGTTGTGCAGCGTAAAAAGAACTGTTGCTCGACAACGATGGTCGTGCGTACGACGCTGCCCACGACATCGTGCAGAAATGGGCTACCGGGTGAACGATTCGGTTATTGCAAGCGATAAAACGACGTCGTCCACGACGCAGTTCTTTTACGCGCCAGCGCGGATGGTTAATTATATAATCATATTAATCAGCGGTATAATAAAATACGGCGTACTGCTGATTCAAACTACGGTTTACTTATCCAATCATTTACGCAGCATCGTATCCCGGAAAGAATGACATTGCGGACGAATCTACCCATGTCAGCGATTTGTATAATCACTTCTTTATAGACAATAAATATTGTTTGCTCTAGCTGCAAAGTTGTTCTTTGTATGCGGTATTGATTTTCCCGCTGGCCAGTACGCATAAAGAATCCTGCAAAGCCGATCGTTCAGCGATTTTTATAGCAATCTTAGTTGCACTAAAAATTTGTGATTTCTCTGGAAATAGTAAATGAGCCCAACGATTATAGGAAAACCTAATGGAAACAGCCAAAAAATATTATTAGTTATTCTGGCTGAATTTAAAAGAACACTTTATTTTATTTTATCCATTATGGATAGTTCTAACAAGGTGTATCTCTTTTACAAATGCGCAGATCCACTGCGGTTCAACCGGTTGTTTTGCAGGTTCAACGCCGCACTCCATCACAATCCAGCCATATAAGAATTGTAATAATCGAGTCTGGACCAGATAACGAAAGAAATTCGCCACTGGCGTATTAATTGATCCGCACCGGGACGATGTCGTGTGTCAACCAAAACGTACGCAGTTTAACAAAATTCGGTGTGCAATGTTTTCGGGTAAATTCAGGCTTATTATCTTTTAAAATCGACCGGTATTCATTCCTTTAGTATTAAGATGATTTACTTTGCCGCAAATTCATCGGAACTCTGAAGGTCACTCCATACAATCACGTAATAAAAGTTTGTATCAGCGTTTTCTTCGAAGTATCGCCTGAGACTTCCTCGGCCTAAAAGTTCGATTTATATATCAATCGCTGAAATGATATCCATCCATTATAAATTCACAAAGGTTCTGTCCATTTCCAGGTACTGTAGAGAATGAATTCATGTCTCTTCTATTTCTTTCGTTCCTGGCATAATGACGATCAGCGCACCTTGATTTTCTCTGAACGGTTTGGGCGGGAATCAAATATTGATGCTGGCAAAACGGTATTCCGGCCGTGAGCAGCAGTTATCCCGGCAAATAGTTCTATCAATGCCGAATGGAGATGACCAATGCAATTTGCCGAAGTATGCCAGCATACTCGCCATAAAACGTTGTATATGGTCTCTCGGCCTTCATGCAATAAACCGATTGATTGAACTGATTGATCGATGTTGAACCTTGCTGCTTCCTTAAGAAACGAAGTTGAAAGCGATTACGCTCAACGGTACTTTGGTCGCAATAATACGAATGCGTAAATATTAGTTTTATATCCGTCTCACGTTTTAAAGGGTTTGCTATCTAATATGATTTATGCCGACTCTGAAACTTTGAATAACCTAAATATAATGGTGTTCCAATAAAGGCAAAGCGGAACAGGCTGCAAAATTGAAATCATGCCACGCGATATCGCACAATATATCGAACTGCTGACCGAAATCATAACTCCTTAATGGCATGAAGCCCAGCGGAAGTTGATTCCAGCTTCCGCAGCTGACTTTAAATCTTCGTAATATACTTCTATGGCGCAAACCCTGTATCCCGTGAAATCAAGACCCAGTTGTTTGCGAAGATCTGTATTGCCCAATTCCTGGATCCAACCAGCGCTTCAATAGGGTAAGTTCTCGCGAGATACTTCCTGCGTTCGCAGTTCCTGGTTCTCTTTGCGCTGATTTCCGGTACTGTAAAATCCCGGTCAACTGAACCAGTCCTGGTTCTGAAACCGCAACCAAATGGTATTCTTGCAAAAACAGGACCAGCAAGTCAACAACCATGCGCTGGCTTTCGCCGCCAGACCTGTTAACAGTCGTAATACTGGCCATTAATTTCAGTGGAATAGTTAAATCGTAAATTCGTTATTCTGTAAGGATTATCGGTTCCTGCTTCAACTGATGCACCATGAGACCACTCGGTGCGAAATGCTGTTTAATAATTGAAGTGCATTTGTTAAACAACGTTTATACGTCCGAGTGCCAGAATCCTCTTTACGGGCCCACCATTCAGTTTGACCACTTTGACCACTCTTCTGCCAGCCATTATTCTGGCTGATACTGTTATTACTCACCCTTTGGTACGTCATCACCGTCATTGCATTGTGTACTGCCTTGAATCCTGTACTGTTATTATCATACATTGATTTGTAAACTAAGTTGTTGAATGGCGAAATGTTCATTTTGTAACACCTTTCTTTCGATTGTGGATTCTACAATAAATCTTCAAATTTTGAGTTACCCCAACCCTGCGCCCGGACCTACAAAATCCAAACCTTTCTTTGAAATTGTATCGACATTATAAAGCAACAGGATTGCCTACCTGTGGTTGCCTTCTGTATCCAGGAAACGGGTTGATGAACGAACTCAAGCGTGGACCACCGATCGACCGCAGCGACGTACAATACAGCGTAAACAGTTTGCAAAATCTCACCTGAGAGTTCAATACCGTGCAATGACGGAAGCTGCATACCGCTTTAATGGTTAAATTTGTCATTTTCCCGTGACATCAAACGATTATTGAAAGCCATGTTTTTTCATTTCGAATGAAAACACGCATTACCGTTCAATCCGGCTCAGTGAAATTCAACACGGAAACGTTAACTCAAAAAGGGACCTCTCCGACGGAAATGAGCGTTCGGTACTAATTTAACATTCTTATCATACACTAAATGCCCAACAAATGTAGCCAAATCAGAACTCGCTTTGAAAATGCATGCGAAGGGTACGTAATTATAACAATTATTATAAAAACATTTTCTGAATTAGTTATGCTTAGCTGGGATCAACTCTCGTTCGTGGTATGACCTGTTATACCTTTCGTTGGTTGAGCCCTTATCCGGGATTTAAACCTGCACCCTCAGGAGTCGCGTCAGGCGAATCAACGCCGGAAAACACAAAGTCAGCTGTCTAAAACCACTAAGCCATGGCAGTTTCAACAAGAATGCGCTATATACACCAGACTTCTAAAACGGTGGTTTTCAGGTATTCATAAATCTTTTCAGCGAGTTCAATCAACCGCAAAGGACGGTACCAGCGGCATCTGTGGACTCCCAGGGTGTGAATATCTAACTGGCAATACACAATTCTCATTCGAATTAGCGTGGCTCGGGGCTGAAGCTCTGGTTTTACGTTCTAAAGTCCCTGCGGTACCCTGCAAAATATATATTTCCCATTATATTACATCTGATTATATTGTGCATGCATCAACCATTGAATCCATCTAAGCAAAAATATCAATTGACAATGTCCAGTTTCGGCGATAAGGCTTTGCTTGCAGTCCCCGAACAAACATCTCTCTAAACGCGTTTAATGCGCGATCTTGGTAGTCGATGAAGTAAGTCTTCACCGCAGCGGTAGACGCCTGAGCGGTACAGTTTAAATATTTTTCACAAAGGGAACGCTTGATTTATTGGAAAACAGAAGTTCTGTCGTGAAAGCGGGTCTTCGTAGATGGCGTCACCCTGGAATGCTTTATCCGTTTTGATCTAAACATCACAAAGAGGTTAAAGTTTTATTGGGCTTCTTTATTCGGTTCATTTACTACCTTGATGTGGAGAGTTCTGTCTTTAACACAAACATACTTCTACCTCCTCCTGTCGTGCGGCATTGTAGACTTGTATCCCGCTCAATCTTTATGCACGTGTTATAGTCCAAATATTTTCACCAATATCTCAAACATAATAACTATGATATCTAAATGTATATAAATTCACAAATGTACCTGGTACGTGGTTCTTCCTCACACAAACGAGAGGACTTTCATTCGTTATACATACCTGGTAAGTATAGTATTATACCGTGGTGATTGTGTAGATAACTGTTCACACTACAGCTACCGCCGCATGTCACTTCCAGAGCGGATGCTGACTAATCGATGATAATCCGCACCAGTAAGTCGGCGGTCGGGAATCGAAACGTTTGGCTAAACGAAACGGCAGCCTTTGTGTTTTTATTATCACCGTCCGGTCATAACGATATACGTTTAGGCGTTCTATATAGACTTCGCATGTATCAACCAGGAAATGTCCATGAAAAATAACGAAGGGATAATGGCATACTAATTATAATTGCGTTCTCCGATATGTAAGCAGGTGCAGTTGACTGTTGAAGCCCACTCTGTGGAATTCGAATAAACCCTTGGGAACGCAGCCCTCCAAGTGTTTCCATCAGTATGTCGCGCTGTACTTTTACAACTCTGAGTCACTCTATTGTGAGGAAAATCACAATAAAGGTACATTTGTGTACCTATATGTACATCTTTGAATATCATAGTTATTATGTGTGATATTGATGGAACATTTGCACTGAAAATGCCGTTTTATCCAAATACAAAGAGGCTGTCTGTGTTTCGTTACTGGTCACCTTTGATCCATAGCCTCGGTCTGCACTATTCAACAATGTTCATTAGCTACCCTACACCCCTAACCCCTTCTTAACCTCATTGCTGGATATTCAGAAGTGACAGAATTTCCTTTGCATTAGAACTCCTCGATTATATATTCCGTTTTGATATACACTCACCATACATATACGCAGAATTGCGAATGCAAGAGAAGCATTCAACGGGATCGGGTGGCCAGGCTCGCTGACTTGGTTGACACATGTCATCGCATCCCAGTAGCGTAGGACGACGCTCGAGCCAGCCATCACTGGACTGTCAGTTATCTCGATTTGCTCGACTACCCATAGCTGAATAGATTCTGCAAATACAAACATAACATGGTGAATAATGTTTGTTCCCGCTTCTGGTTTGCCGTTTCCTTTATTAACCCTGTAATTTCCAGCTTCTTTATTCGCGTACTGATCAATACGATGAGGCGTTGCAAAGGCGACTATGCCTGTCGTAAAAGCGGCGACTAACGGGATCGTACGTTTCTTGCCGACCTTACTGGGATACGTCATCGGTCTCAATTGCGTAGATCGATGCTCATGCTGTTGATCACTTCAAATTGCACCATCCAGACTCGATTATTTTCAGACCGCCCGCCATATAGCTTGGAGCATGCTGAGCGTGCGTACCCAACTCACCAAATTCACTACCATCACCTCTATTGAGGTTGCATTTCACATTGCTACGGTGAACTGATCATTTAGGCTGGCTAAAATAATCGATAACCGAAAACACGTCGATAGGAAAGATTTCATTAATGATTGTTAAAACAAGTTTATTTTTCCGCCACAATATACAAATTTATAATTCCTATTCACATGATCTGCTTCTAAAATTATGCTCCGGTGTGGACGTAAATTATATTCAGGATGTTTTGTTAATAATCCATGTAAACATGTGACCACCTTGGCCGATGTGAAATAGCATTACCTCTTCGTCAGACATTGCCTTGCCCTAACGGCAAAGATAACGTCTCCTGATATTTATCGATAACTTCAACGTTGACATTTCAGTTAACGACTACTTCCATCGACTATAACTGGCAGATTACCAACAGCGGCTTTATATCTCTAGAAGTCAACCCCGTGGTGTTTCAACCAATACATGAAAGTGTCCCACGTGACCCGCGAAAAATCCGGACTAGAGTTGATCTTCAGTAAACTCCATGCCTCGTCGTAAGATAGACCAATAACGTGATCAGTGGTCAGCCTTCCCACGAATTTTGGTTGATTTGGTTGACTACATGTCATCGTGGTGTGGCAATGCTGCCAGTCACCGGACGGTCTGGTCTAAAACTCGAATATTTCAGCAGACCGCCATGTGAAGTAGCTGGAATATTGTTGAGCGCGGCGCATAACTAAACTCACTCACCTACTAGGGAAGTGCCTACGAATGAACAATCCGGCACAAATGTGTATAACTCAGTCAAATTGGTAAAATATGTTCATTTTGAAAAGATCAATCAGACATTTCCCAATTTCGGTCTCCCCTGGGGAAACAGTAAGTTTTTTCAATTGAATATTTTGACCGGTTTATATTCTCATCTATAAAGCGCAGTCATGACATTGTTATTTTCAGTTTCATTTGCTTTACATCCCGCACTGTCCGGTTTGATTTGTCATCATCATGGATCACACGGTTTAACCGGACTCTGTGTGTAGTGTGGATAAGTCACAAACCGTGGATACGGGAATATGGAAAACATTTCCAACTCCCACCAGTTTTGCAATCTCTGAAATTTCCTCGTAAAGGCGCTATCGACACCAACAATTTGATGTATCTTGTCATCATTGATTACACGGTATATTTAAATTTCAACATAAGTTCCTAAACATCAAGCGCACTAGATTAGTCAGCAATGTAAGGATATCTTCTATCAACAATACATGGAAGCGGATCATCATTCACGAGTTTGCTTCGTGGAGGACTCGGTTTATGCCGTCCTGCCAGTCGCTTCCCATTGGTTGATGCATGGGGAGAACTTGGCCTTAAACAGATATTTGTCAATTTGACTTTATCTTCCCAGCATGTTCACCCAGTGCATAGCAAGCAGAGTATGAGGAGCGGACCTGATTGAACCACGCTTTGGTAGGTAAATATTCCAGTCGGCGAGTGGTGAGTTTATTTACGCCGCACTCTAGCAATATTCCAGCTTTTCGCTACGTAAACTCCTATTCACTCAAAGTAAAGTTCTGACACGAATCGACGTCTCGCCAGATATTCTGTTAACTATTATCACCAGATTTCTATTCGATAAATCATATATCGATAGCCAGCCTAGTGGGTAGCAAAAACCACCCTTTAGCAATAGCAACACAGCGGAATAACCAGAAATGGGCTTCAAACAGTGTATCCGGGCGTGAAATCGAACCCGGGATTTCGATTTCCATCACGAAAGTTAACGCGTTAACCAGCAAGCTGCCCACCCTAGCGTTTTCTGGTAAATAAACTGTAATTTCAAACCTTGCGCGAGTTGCCAATGCGACGTTCACTGTCAACATTTCTGTGACTCCAGGTACGTCATCACTCTTGCCCTGGCATTGCTGGTGGTGTGGCGGCAAAACCCAAATCGAAATGGCGCCAGAAACCTCCGCAGCAAAACGCCCTGAGCGTGAGGTCTTTTCCGTGCAAAGCGCCAGCTCAATTCTGGAGACCAAACGTGTCGGCATGACCACGGTATACCTCCAAACGTGTAAACTCCTGCCCTGCTTCAAGCCTCAAAATCCGCTGTACATCCATTTGATCCTTGACCTTAGTAGAGAAACTCCTCTTCCCTCATCCTGAGAAGCTTGTGGTCGATCCGGTCGCAGAGTGTCTCCTTCCCACCTATGTTGATGGGAAAGAGTACATTTCCCAGTCTTGTTACAAAATTCAGTTAATATTACACAAGCGTTCTGAACATTATCTCTTTATGAGACACTCTGTCACTTCGAGCAAGCAAAATCCAGCGAAAGCATCCAACGAGTGCCGTAACCAAGCCAGGCAGTTACCCGAACGATGCGTGGACGTCATTATGCTCGAACTTCTTCTGTTGCCGCCCTGATATTTCAAAATTCAATACATTTTCTTAACTCCATCAAAGTGAAGCTTTTGACCAAAATGCCAACCGAAACAAAACATTAGTTTGTGCGATCAGTCCAAATCAATTCCCTATTCCTGGGAATAGTAGTTTTTTCAATCGAATACACTTCCTTAATCTTTATATTTCATCTGATAAAGTAAAGCCATTGCGACAGATTTATTTCCCTCTCTGGCCTTGCTTTACATCCAGCATCAGTCTTCGTTTGATTTGTGTCATCATGGATGTACTTTCGGTTTCAACCTGACTCAGTGAACGAATAAGTCACAAAACCCGTGGACAGCTGAATATGGAAAAACATTTCAACCCTCACTCGCTCTTTGTAACTTCTCTCAATTCTCCCAAAAGTACACTGGCACTTCAATAATTGAAAAAATGCTTTGATAAAGGCCGTTTCTCGACTGGTCACCGGTATCACATGTACGTTTCTAATGGAGTATCTATTCAATTTTGACCAGGATTATTGTCATTTTGCAAAGTATTCCAGTTAGCGGCGATGAAGTTCTCAGTTAAATTCGGAAGATTAATGAGGCAGAACTCTTCTTACCATTACTGTGACGCTCACGAGCATTGATAAGGCGCCGAGTGTCCGGGCGAAACACAACCAGGCGAAAACTGCCGGCCTTGACAAAAGTTTATATGCAAAATTGGAATCATATTTGCCGCCCTGTTCGTGAGTCATCATTCCTTGGCAAGGTGACAAGGCGGCGGGGTAGCCTTAGGGTTAAAGCGTTCACTTATCGCACCGGAAGACCGGGGCCCATTTCATATGGGTGAATAAACTTTGGCGTAAAGTCTGTATTCTCGGTGTTCTCCTCTGTGATATTTGCTGAAATATTTGCTTTAAAAGTGGCTTAGTAAAACCAACCTACCTACCAATTCCCACCTTCCTTTCTCCGTGATAAGTACGATTGATCGAACGGTCTGGGAGTTGTCAACTCCATTCGTTCGCTTCGGCCCTCCGTGCCGGCGGTGGAGGAGAAAATTCAATTTTAACGCCACGTGTTTGAGAATATTTCGCTCTGGCGGCGACATCGCATGCGTGTATGTGTGACAGGTTGCCTTTGGTACTTTCGGCCTAGCTCAGTCGGCGGTTGCGAGTATTAGTGTCTTAATTGGAGATACCATTATGCCGTAAAGCTAAGGAATAACCCTTTTACCTTCCAGAGCCATTAATTTTATAATTCGACTCCGAGTTTTCGACCAGTCCTTGTTGTACCCATTAACGCTTGAGCCGGTGTAGACGCCAATCAGTACCATATTTTAACGTCGTCTGCGGTAAGGATGCCTGTTTCGATCGAAACCGAAGACCTTCCGCTCTCCGTCTCTAACTACCTTCCAAAGTTGCCATGGCGGACCATTACATTCCATAAACGAGTATATGCGTGAATCACTCACAGCCTTATGTATCCCGCCACTGCAGCCCGGCTGAAGTAGGGCTTTGATGTCCTGCTGTTTTACGTCGCACGTGCAATATGTCAGCTGATTTAAGCGGCGGTCTGTAAATAATCAAGTCCAGACCAGACAATCCAGTGATCAAATGTTACAACAATCGCTCTGGATGAAAAAGTGTCAACTAAGAAAGCGAGCCTGACCACCCAATTTTAGTGGTCAGGACGATAAGCATGGGTAGCAGAAAAACCAGTTTTAGCCCGGATCTTCAAGGGCGGCATGGCCTAGTAGTTAACGCGTTCCCACCTGGCGCCGAAGATCAGGGTCTGATCGTCCACCAACGGTACAATGTGTGATGACCTTGTTTGAGGTGAGGTGAGGTGAACTGGGCTTGGCCGAATCGTCGTATTCTGGAGAATATTTCGCCTATATGACGACGTGCGCATGCGCGTATGCGTGCATGCGGCCGCTTGTACCTCCTGCCCAGACCGAGCCGCAGCAGTAGCATGAATCACCCCACTCAGACACATTATACTGACTCCGAGCCGACCAGTCCTTGGTGTAAATCTAATAATGCCGAGCGCCAGGCAGGGACCAACAAGTACCATATTTTAACGTCTTTAGGGGTGACGCGGTCGGGGATCGAACTCCGCGACCTTCCGCCTCCGCGACGCTTCCAACTACTACACCACGGAGGCGATCTGACCTTGTTTGATGTCATCCGATGATATTAAGCAACATTGAATAAAGCGTCGTAAATTCATACTCACGTATTCACTCAGTCACCTCCACTGGACAACAGAGGAGCTGAAAGATTCAGCTGTTGCTGTGGAGGATGAAACAATGTCTACCTGCACGCAAACCCATACGCTTGTTCGTCCAACTCGCTGCCAAGAACAACCAAATCGCATGGTTCTTCTTTTCGGCTTCGAACTCGGCTAACGGTCCCTCTCCATGATAGCGGGCAAACTCTGCCACCCCCCTCTCCTCAGTCCGTCCAGCCCCCTGCTTGGTGCCTAGTGATGGCGAAGACACTTGGTTGGAAGGTGTTCATGGCTCCGCCACATCCCTCTTCACCATGGGCTGCTGGGAGTTCCTGTTGACAAAACATATGATTCAGTGAGTGTGTGGTTGGTTTGGTGAGTGAGTGAGTGAGTGAGGAACTTGTTTTGAAAGTGGTTAACCACAACGCTTTAACCACAACGCTGTCCCCAGCTTTAAGACTCTCGCCGTGCTTCGGTTCGGTGTCAAAAAGTGAGTGAGTTTAGTTTTACGCCGCTTTGAACAATATCCCAGCATTATCACGGCGGGAAGAATTGTTCGGCGCACACATTGTGCGCTTTAACCGGGTCTGACTGAACGCTTTTAACCCTAGACCTCCGGTGTGTCTAAGGAACGTATGTACGATACTCCACTGTCCTAAATACTGGTGGGATCTTTAGTTGTTTCACGCTGCATTCAGCAGTATTCCATGTGAAGGCAGTCTGTCAATCCAGTGACTGACATCATGAGCATCGATCTACGTAACTAAGATACGATGGCATGAGTCAAACAGATCAGCGAGTCTGACCACCCGATCCCGTCAGTCGCCTCTTTACGACAAACATGGGCAGCTGAAGACTAATTTAACCCGGATCTTGATGGTGGTCGACGTTGAAGAGTATCGACGTACTCTAATCGAGGGTGAGACTTGATTGTACACGCCATACTGACCCTCGTCTGGCGGGACATCTCGTCGAAGGTGCGCGGAAGGGAGGTCGTGGGTGGCGGTGTCTCGGTGAGGAAGATGGCGGTGAGGCTGGCGGTGGTATGTGATGAGGGTGAGGATACAGAAGAGCCACCTGACGGAAGCAAGGAAACGCCCAGACGGAGACCTGGGAGGATTGACCGTCATCATCCGCAAAGGGGAGGGTTAAAACAAATACGGAACAAATTCAATTTCATGTTAGCAATGGTTCATGAAGTGAAATCGTTCCGATTATCAAGGTCCACATTAGCGATGCCTGGGTGTCTAGATTAACAGGGTCTTGAGTATGTACAATTCTCAGTTTATGGCTTGGTGCCAGATAAAACAACAAAATGGCGCCGGCAATGGGCGTTTGCCCACGGACAGGATCAATCTGATGTACGATACGACCAATGGCTGGAAGTACCTGGCAGCTAACGGGGGCATTCATTGTTTTAAAATGTCTCCGTAAAGTCTTCAGAGAAATTCACTTATATTGACGTTATCACTGAACACTCATATCTTTACATAAAATGACATATTCTTGCAAAAATATTTTTGATTGCCAAAAGAAGAACTTTCTGTCACAACACGGGCTTTCCGCAAACTCAAATTGGAGTCACGAGAGTAGGAGAATACCGGAATCGCACGGAAACACCCGAAGGTAAGAGAATACTCACGTCGCTGGACGAGAATACAAACACACAGTGTACAACAGCTTCCCAATAATAACACCCGTTACAGTCAACATCACTGACTCGTTGTACTGGAGTTATCTTCAAACGGGCTAAATTTGACAATGGCGCGATGATAAAACAGCCAATCACAAGCCACATGACAAATATCACGACCCACAGTCCCCAGTGAATGGAGTAAGCAGGATGTACCAAGGTTCCTGATTGATAACGGTCGGGTGGCCGGTACAGGATGCGAAGACCAGCTAACATGAACGGCTGGTGCGTGAACTTCACGACCTTTGCTCGTTTTCTGGAGTTGATAGTCAAATGCGACAAGGCAAGGTCTGATTGCTGGAAAATTGAAATTTAATTATTAACCACAATCATGATAAGACCAGACATGAATTGAATCTTGATTGAAGTGAAATTATTGTCGCAAGATTCAAACTTGAAATTTTAGTAATAACACTTTGATAGAAATAAACTTTGAAAAATCGTGGAAATGAGTATTTCATTAGAGGTTCTGCAACTCTGGTAAAGAATAATCAAGCTGAGTGAGCTTAGATTTACGCCGCTTTGAGCAATATTCCAGCAATATCACGGCTGGGGACACCAGGAATGGGCTTCACACCTTGTACCCATGCGTCGAACCCTGGTCTTAGGCGCGACGAGCGAACGCTTTAACACCCCACTCAATGGTTGGAGACAACACACCGACTCAGTGCCGACCAGATATTGCTCCATCCCTGACAGGGGTAATACGCCAATCTTTAACGTCTTTGATAAGACGAGGCCAGGGATGAAACCACTGAATTTCAGCCTCTACAGGCAAACGCCTTATCCACTAGACCACAGGACGGTCCTGAATAGGGTCCGTGGGTAGGCCACGGTACTATCACGAGACCTTTAGTACGTCCAGTGATAAAACAACGTGCTTCATACCTTTCGAGTGGTCGGCTGGTTGTCAGTTGACATTAAGGAACCGATAATTTGCAGGAATAACAATTTCCCATCTAACCATCCCCAAATTAGCTACCTATTACAACTGTCAATATCTATGACAGTCAAGCCATGGCTGTACACTTGGTCCGGTCTTAGTCAAGTCATATTTGGAACCCAAACTGGTTCTTTAATATACGCTTGTGACTGGAAATCTGGTACCGGAAGTAAGCTGGGTCCCGTTTTGCATATCGCAAGTTGACGCGCGCAAAGGGAGCGGGGAACCAGCTTAGTACCGAAAGCAGCGCCTCGCGAGACTTACAGGCCCTATTACCCACAGAATCGATCGACAAACGTAGTAGCACTAACGAAAACCACAGCGAGAGAGACCCTTAAGCGTTGAAGGACTTCATATAGTACATAAATTGTTTGCAGGAAGTTACACGTGTGTGAGCCTGCGTGCTAGTGATTCTGCTTTTCTACATTATTGTCCAAGCAGGCATTAAGTAAGTAAAGCAAACAAGCCTCGTCTGGGCTTACGTTATTGATCAGTCTTCCGAAACAAGCCCGTCCCATTTTCCTGGCTCCACCTCGTAGCCAAACTCTGCCGTCGTAGACCTCGTGTATGTTGTAAGTGAAGTTGAGACGACGCGCCAGCTCGTCGAGGATGTCGACCAACATCCCTTCGTACTTGGGTCCTCGTACGGAGACTGAGAGGACTCTCCATCACAAACGGTGGCTCCTAGAACGGAAAACATCCACAAGGACTTGATGACAAATAACTTCAGTATTCTTCTGCATCGAATTGTATATTGATCTCCACCCATCAATCATTTTAAAGATTAATATCAAGTTTTTAAAATCTAAGTGGAATAAGTGAGTTTTAGTCACGTCGGCAGTATTTCAGACGTACAGTTACAACATGTTAAGGACCATGGGGATTTACGGTAATTTTGCTTCCTCCATGGACCCCAGCAGGATTTTACACCATCACTTATATTACCATCACTAAATTATATAGAATACATTTTACACAATAAGTGAAAAACATTTGTATAACTAGTACTTTGTTGGCGGATTATAGTTTTGACGATTTCTTGCCTGCCTGTTGGTTGAGGGTTGAGGGGGACACGTAAATATATACGGATGGCTAAAGGCCACTTTGTTGAAGGAAGCAATGTCGAAACAGACTTACCAGCAGAGAGGGCCACTTCCATGATGTTCACCACAGACACCCTGTGAAAAGCGCCAAGGAAAAAAAGTGACCATATATACGTGGAGGTAAACTTAAATTGTGGCTGTCAAATACGATACTCACGTTTTCAACTGGCGTAGTTAGAGTGAGTTTAGCCTTTACGCCGCACTCAGCAATATTCCATCTATATGGGTCCTACTAATCATCACATCTGCACCAGACACCCGTCCTTGACGTTATTAGGGGTGAGTTGGTGAGTTTAGTTTCTTTAGTTTTGGCAGCGGTATGTAACAATCGAGTCCCGGACCAGACAATCCAGTGATCAACAGCATGGAGCATCGGTCTACGATGACATGTGTTAAGCAAGCCAGCAAGCCACATACCTGATCCCGATAGTCCCTCTTGACAAGCATGGGTTGTTGAAGACCAATTCTAACCTGGATCTTCACCTGTTCCTGACATTATCAGCATCCGACTATGCATCTGTGATATGCAACAACCGTGTTAACCAGATGAACTGGATCCCGTTAGTCGACTCTTATTCTGCGTTGATGAAGACCAATTCCCAGATCAGGAATTGTTTATCAGGATGGTTCAAAACCATGTTTCTGTCAAGATTCAGATTTAAATGGACTCCTGCATGCACGTATCACTCATACGCTTGAGCACTCCATAAAGTCTGTTTGTTCTACTTACGTTTTTGGTGAAACTTGTGAAAATAATGAAGCATATGGAAAACAGCGACGACATGTTTCTGAAATGCAAACGCAGAGGTGATGTGGATTCTGCCACACAACAACAATATACAGCTGCATATAAATATTTTTCCGATGATAGCCACTGAGTAACTGATATTGACACCATTCGTTAACGCTCAGCTGTTTTAATTGGAAACGTCCTCATTGCCAATAAAAGGTGTCCCTCTGTGTTTATGTAAAACATCCCTTGCCAATTGGCACAGAGAGTGAATGGAAGCACCGGCGTGTTATCCCATTTCCCAAACCCATTCTGATTTGATACCCTTGGCGGGCAAACTATAATTGAAAACACACAATATCGATGTAAGTTTGATCATTTGTATTAATAAGGTGAACGGTTCACCACCCGTTTGTAAAAACTATTCACTTGACATTTTTTTGTACGGTGTTCAGACATGCACGAAGCAATGGTCCAGATGTCGGTCAATGAATAATGAACACTGGGCTAATGAATCTTTATTGATCTCTACAGTAAATGATCGTATTGGCTTTGTTTCGCCTAACGCTGCACTCAGCAACATGCCAGCAACATCCCAGCAATGTGGTCACCTATATAAATTCTCTTCTAACAAACTGATCTCTTCGTTGACTGCGGTAAACGTCCTAACAAAAGACCCGTGAAGATCCGGGGTAAAATAGGTCTTCAGCAACCCATGTGCTTGCCATAAAAGGCGACTATGCTTGTCGTAAGAGGCGACTAACGGGATCGGGTGGTCAGTTTCGCTGACTTGGTTGACACATGTCACCGGTTCCCAATTGCGCAGATCGATGCTCATGCTGTTGATCACTGGATTGTCTGGTCCAGACTCGATGATTTACAGACCGCCGCCATATAGCTGGGATATTGCTGAGTGCGGCGTAAAACTAAAATCACTCACTCACTCCTAACAAAAGGCAAGTATTTCAGTGTAAAGAAAAACTAAAACTGAACTACGAAATGTTGCAAACATTAAAAAATCAGAAATGCATTGTTTTCTAAAACGCAAAACATGTCTAGCAAAATACTACAACAAGGTCAGAAAATTACATTGTTAATTAAAATTAAAATTTATAAAATGACAATGACAACAGAGTTGTTCATTGGGTTATATCAACACAGACACATTTAGAAGGGAAAAACGATTTCCAGGTCGAGGTCAGCTGTCACAGGGCGTTTTCTGCACGAAAACGACATTTCATTGTCCTCCTCTCGTTCTTGTGACGATGACAACTAAATTAACATCGCTTGAATTTTCTGTACAATTTCCCATAAATCCCCAATGCTCTGTTCCCTCACATTTATCAGGGGGCGTTGGGGTAGCCTTGTGGTTAAAGCGTTCGCTCGTCACGCCGAAGACCCGGGTTTGAATCCCCAAATGAGTACTATGTGCGAAGCCTGTTACTAGTGTCCCCCGCCGTGATATTGCTGGAATTTTGTTAAAAGCGGGGTAAAGCTAAACTCACTCACTCACGTTTAACAGAACTGTTACTCATATAATGAATAAAGTTATCGCGACAATTATATTAACATCATAAAACTGAGAAAAAGGAATACTAGTTGAAATAGGTCCAGTTTTGCATGTTTCACATTAAATTTTGTTTTTGCCTCTATCTGGTTACCTCCCCTGTTGAGTTCATCCACTCAATTTGAGTGAGTGTGTGATTTTGTTTTAAGCAATACACCATTGGTAGTGAATGGGATAAGCGCCGTTGACTATGGAGCGACTCCCCTATATTATTGACATATTTTCCAACTCATGTAATAAATCTAAAGATTTCTTTGTAAATATAACAGAATAATGGTAATGTGTAAGCAAAATGTACTAAAACGGAAATGGGCTGCGCACGTTCTACCCATCTGTGAATCGAACCCCGGTTTCAGGGGAAACGAGCGATCGCTGTAACCACTCGGCTATCCCAACGCGCTATATATCAGATACGTTTGAAGTGAATTATGTTCAAGGTAAGAACTAAATAAACAAACCGCCAATTTTAAACAAAAAATCATAATTTTCGAGAGAAAACAACACAATTTTCAGCTATGTATCGTGAATGTTGAAGTGAGTGAGTGAGTATGGTTTTGTGCCACTTTCACAGCTATATCAGGCCGGGGCCACTGAACCGGGTTTTACCCTTGTGGGAAATCGAACTCAGGTCTTGAGCGTGACAAGTGAACGCTGTACATTGGCGGATCAAGAGGGGGTTTCAGGGGTTCGAAACCCCTCTTACCCCCCCCCCCACCCCACCCTTTGGAAAATGACTTCAGACCACATTGAAGATTTGTTTTGCGTTGACAGAGCCAATGGGGGTTCAGGTGGTTGGACACATCGACCCCCAACCCCTTTCAAAATTCCTGGATCCGCTCATGCTGTAAACCACTTGGCTACGTCACCGCTCCCCTGGAATGTTCAAGATGATATCGACACGGCTTCCGTAATAACCTGTTCAATTCTCAGTGAAATATACCGGATATGATCTATATACTAAGTGTGAAACAATTCGTCTTTTTTTCACCCAAAATGATGCCATGTCTTGCATCATCAACAGCAAGGTACCTCAGATTCCATAAATCTCTTTTCTCGGCCGCGTTCAAGATACATGCCAGGGGCAAACTTAAAGGTTTTGAACCTTTTAACATATTCCCTTGAAACCATGTATACATGACAAGGTTTGGTTTTCAGAGGGGATGATTTGCATGGTCGCACCAAGAGATTTCGTGCAATGTGCGTCCCTCAGAGGGTGTGGCAATGTCGGCATATTCGTGTTCCCTGGTGTGTTGTGGCTAGTGTGTGGCTAGGTGAGTGGGGTGAACGTCGCTTTGAACAGATTTCCAGTTTCAGCTTGAGGTCGGGGTATAGCCCGCAGTTGGACGTGGGTGCAACATCTGTTATGGGGGCCTAGTTGAATTGCGCGTGCGCCTAAATGTAAAATGGTATTGTTCTTTGTCGTTTTGTTTTGTTGTTTAACGCCGCACTCGGTATTATTCAAGCTATATGGCAGTTTGTAAATAATCGTGCAAGAAAGTGATCAATAGCATGAACATCGATCTATATATTAACACATTTGGGATACCGTGACATGCTTGTAAGAAGCGACTAACGGGATCGGGTGGTCAGGCTCGCTCACCTGGTTCACACATCTCATCTTATCCCAATTGTGTAAATCGATGCTCATGATATGATCACTGGATTGTCTGGTCCATACTCGATTATTTACAGACCGCCGCCATATAGTTGGAATATTTGCTGAGGACGGCGTTAAGCAAGAATCAAAGCAAAAACACATTCTTTTGTAAATTTTTCATGATTGTCTTTTCGTTAAAATTTAAGTTATATGTCTTTTACTCATTCCCGTTATGTTTTTGTGGTTCAGTATTTTTTTTAACTGTAATTCTCGATTCATAACATAGGTCACAGTAAGGAAAAGGAGACACGGAAACAGTATAAACATGCGATCTGCTCGTCGATAAAATTTAAGGAATATGTCTTTTACTCATTCCCGTTATGTTTAGTGGTTCAGTATTTTTAACTATAATTCTTGACTCATAAAATATGTCACAATAATGAAAAGGAGACAGGGAAACAGTGCATACATGTGATCTGCAGTTTGGTGTTTCACCCAGCAAGTGACACCTGACCTCAACCAACAAAACAATAGCGCAGGACGAACCCGTAACCTGAATATTTTACCTTACTTATTTCACAAAGTTTTAACAGTGTTTATGGATTTGGAAAGGGAGGTAACCGTATATCCAGCAAATTAATAGAGAAACATCGAAAACTGGAACTCGTGAACAAATAATGCATTTGAACGAGTATTTTTTACGACTGTTTGTGGGGCACCCAGAAAAGAGAGAGACTCTCTGCCTGACTTGTTATCACATCATACATTTACATTATCTTCACGGAACATATTCACAATCACATTTAATATATACATTGGGTAACTGCATGGCGGTAAACAGGTGTCAGATATGAAACAAGGAATGACTTGCGAAAGTATTTTTTTAATTGTTTAAGAACGGTTTGGTCACTACCTAATTGTTCGTTACGGTTATGATTCGTGTTGTGGTGGTGGTGGTGGAATTGGGTTTAACGTCGTGCTTGAGAATATTTCGCTCATATGACGACGTGCATGCGTTTTTAAATGTATGTGCGGCTGCTTGTACTAGCCTAGACTGAAGCTGGTTTTATAGTGCTAGCCCACTGACATACCATGCCGCAGTGAAGCATGAATACCCCACTCAGACACATTATACTGACTCCGAGCCGACCAGTCCTTGTTGTACCCATTAATGCCAAGCGCCAGGCAGGGACCAACAAGTACCATATTTTAACGTCTTTTGGTATTACGCGGTCGGGGATCGAACCTGCGACCTTCCGCACTCCGGGCGGACGCTCTAACCACTACACCACGGAGGCGGTCTCGTGTTGTGATTCTATAGTTACAGTGCTGAGGATTACGAAATATAGATACATCGGCAAAACGGACAGTAAACAGTTCGACCTTTTCCAGCCGTCCTTGAACTTCACGAGAATGACGGCAATTTTGTAACGTTCAACCATGCCACTGACACAACACATATACTTGTGTCAGGCAGAAACGTTTCTCCCCAAGGTACACATGTTCCCGTAAGATTGTTGATGTTACAGTTTAGACCACAAGTAATCGGGTCTTGTCAGGTATTGCATATTTTCAGCGACTGTTTATCATTTATTTAGTGTGGAGATTGGTTGGTTTTAATGTTTAACGCCACAACATTCCACCTTCATGATACGGCGGCGGTTCGTAATTAATCGAGTCTGACCAGGCGGTCCAGTGATCAACATCATGAGCATCGATCTACGCAGTCAACCAAGTCAGCGAGTCTCAACCACCCGATCCCGTTAGTCGCCTCTTTACGACAAGTATGGATTGCTGAAAGCCAATTCTAACCGGGATCTTCACGGGTAGAGTGAGTTAGTGGTTGAGGAACTTTCACAAACGTGCCAAGTAAACGCTTTAACTAATTACAGAAACACCCACCCTCACCCCCAGTTTAGGCCGAAAACATGGCGCCATGATATGGTGCCATGTGTCAAACCAAGTCAGCGAGTCTTACCACCCTGATACCGTTAGCATGGGTTAATGAATGCCGATTCTCTTAAACCGGATCTTTATGGTTAAGCATGGAGATAGAAGGGAAAGGACAGTTCATGAAACAAGGAAACAAGTTACTTTATACGCAGGATAATGATTATCGATACGTGCAGTTATCAGTTACCAAACCGGAAGTAATGGAGTACGGTCGCATGAACCATGCAGCTTCGGGCACGATGTGGCGGTGGGGTAGCCTAGCTATAGTGGTTAAAGCGTTGGCTCGTCACGCTGAAGACCTGTGTTCGATTCCCCACATGATTACAATGTGTGGAGCCATTTCTTTAGGAGATTCGACAGGCTTCATCGACTTTAAGAAAGCCTTTGATTTTGCTGACCGTAAGAAATTGCATTTATGTTAAATCGTATGTGTATTTCGGTTGTTTTTCTTCTTTGTTTTGTGTTTTTGGGGGTCGCTGATTTTTGTTTTTTCTTTGTCCGTTGCTTAACGGCACTTTCGACAATATTCTGGCTTTGTCACGGAGATCTGTGAAAATCGAGCCATGACTAGATAATCCAGTGATCGATGTTATGAGCATCTACCTGCGCGATTAATTCCGATCTGACTATGATCACCTTATACAATTAGTTGCCTCTTATGACAAGCCACCTTTAATAAAATTCATTTTCAGTTGATTGAACCCAATATTATTTGTATAAACAAACACTTGTTATCTGTGTATTTCGAGGAACTACAATATATTCACATTAATATTGAATATAGAAATTTACTCACCGATCTGTTGATGAATACTGCTCAACTATTATTAATAAACATCCGAAGCATATCAACAGCAAACTGGGGTGATCCATTTCTGTTGTGAGAGGGGTGTAAGGATGTCCCGATCAACAGCAACGTTGTGGGTCCGTGGGAAGATAGGCACAAAGAGTGAGTGAGTATGGTTTTACGCCGCTTTGAGCAATATTCCAGCAATATCACAATACAATGAAATCCGAGTAAGTGAGTTTAGTTTCATACTATTTTGTAGCAATATTCCAGCAATATCATGTTGGGGGATACCGGAAACGGGCTTCACACATTGTACCCATGTGGGTAATCGAACCCGGGTCTTCCGCGGGTATACTTTACTCACACAATACACAAAGTTTTTATTCATGGGCTGTTCCTAAATTATGTATAGGACGCTGTTTTGTTAGTAATCCATGCATAAATAAGTCACCACTCACCAGTGATGTGAACTATACAAACTTTCTTCAGGTTATGGGGACATTTTTGTTCAAAGTTACATCTCTGTTATTTATCGACAATCGATCGATATGTAATCAACTTCTATCGACCTCTATGATCTATATCGATAGCCAGGCCTACAAGCAAAGCACGTGTGTTCATTTTGTTTTACACACAAACTCTGAAGTGACTGCATATGCGGGATGGGGGAGGGGAGGTGTGTCAGGGTCCTGAAAGCTTATTAACTGCCCGTTGAAACTTTCGTGAAAATCGGGTGAAAATGAGCTGTGCACCCGCACACACACCCCACAAACCCCCAGCCCCGCATCTAAAGAATACGGTCGTAAAGATTGCACAATAGGTATAAATGATGTTTGGCAAAACGTAAACAATTATAAATAATGCATATGAACGATCATTATCATGCCATGTATCTTGTTCGTTGTTACACGAACATCGGTATTTCCAAAACCGAGTTTGAAATTGAATTAATTATGTGTTCCAGATTATTGGTACATTTAGTTGGCTACCAAGTCATGCTGGCATCAGTGGCATCTGCAAAGCTATAATACCGATTAACTGGTAATTGCAATTCGAATTTTCCGGAATCAGTTCACCCGATGAGATCGGCAATTTCCGTTACAATGATCGGTAATTTTCGTGATATCGCCAGAAATACTAATGATATTTGTATTTCCTTTACATTATTATACATTTATAGTTTTGAGAATGTCTATTGATCATATATTTGCATTTGCGTGACTTTTAAACCAAATACATAAAAAAATAGATTGGTACCGGCACTCGTTGAAGGGATAAACAAACCAAAATCATGGCGGACGCCGCTGCAGACGTTGTTCTCGACCTACAAACTTTAGAGCGAAGTCTTTTTACTCGAATTCCAAACCTTAGAGGGAAGTCTTCAGTTTGGAAACATTTTCAATTGATCTCTTGTATAATCACATCTGAGTCCTGATAGTGATCAATGGCATCGTGTCAAAAGAAAAGAAAACAGTAATTTCATTACCTTAAATCATGTGTTACACTTTCACAAAACTCATCGGGATTTGACTGTATTGCAGTACATATTGCAATACGCCAACACATATCACAATATATAGAGGATATCATATGAGTGCCCATGTCATACTATGTTTGCAACACGAGTGCCTAAATGTCGGTATTTCCCGAGCGAGAGCGAGGGATACACCGATATTTAGGCACGAGTGTCGTAAACATAGTATGACATGGGCACGAATACGATATTCTGTTTATTTCCGAAGTAGTCAAATTGAAGAAAATAAACCCAAATCTACATTCAAACATGGGCTGGCTACCCGCCGTCGCCGCATGTAGAACGCAACGTCACAGAAGAAACGTGACGTCATAGCATTATTCATGACCTCACGTCACCATGACAAAGTGATATTTTGCCCTAGGGCATCGTATGAAAAATATGAACCCCGATATGTTCGCCCTCGTAGGTAATAAGTCGCAATATATCGCAATACGAAAATTTGGCAACACCCGACCCTACTGGATATGCTGCCAGAAAGATTGTCGAGCTACAATCAACACCAAGGATGGTATTGTGTGACCAGCAAGATTCCCCTGTTCATTTTGATTTGGCGTTTAGATGAAGTGACTGATTATGGTTTTATGCTATTTTTCGCAAGTTGTGGTTGTGATTGTGTCTGGACTCGATTATTTGCAGACTGTTCTGTCGCTGTCCTTTTCCAAAATGAATGCTGAGTGCGGCGTTATATAAGAGACATAAGCTTCAAAGGTATCTCTTAAAGGGGTATATAAGGTTTGTTTCGATTAGCACCGAATACATACACTCTTCAAAAACAAGAAACGCATAGGTGATTTTGAGAATATTGGACTCATGTAGCTGCAACAAAAACATAACA
This sequence comes from Haliotis rubra, assembly GCF_003918875.1. Classification (NCBI taxonomy): domain Eukaryota; kingdom Metazoa; phylum Mollusca; class Gastropoda; order Lepetellida; family Haliotidae; genus Haliotis; species Haliotis rubra. Next base: position 301,922 of record NW_025766869.1, read on the forward strand.
AATACTATTTATTTCCAAAACGTCATCGTTGTGTCATTGTAAACAGCTTCAGCACCAAAACGCGGCAATTTTAACTTTCTTCCCTTGTTTTAGAAGCGTTTGAAGAAATATTCGCCAAACGTCGCCAAGAAAACATGCAAAGCAAAATGCACGTGCAAGTGAACAGAAAACTATAAAGAACTATAACGAAAGCAACCGTTGTGTTTAAAGTTGTCATTCGTGTTTGTCTGGAAAAGAGGAAATCATCATGCCACGACTGAGTGCCGTCAATCGAAACATTGCCATAGGCTGGCTTGAAGTTGGGGAGTGCCAGTCTGCAGTTGCCCGACATTTCAACATTCATTAGAGCGCCATATCTCGCTTTTGGGATCGTTTCCTGCAGATCAAATCCGCCCAAGATCGCCCGAACAAGAAGGCCAGTTTTCGCCCCCTGTTTTGAGAGACTTCCATCCCAGCAATTGCTTGCGGTGGTGGCTTAGAGTCCGGAACTGGAACCTGGAGGCGAGTCTGGTTCAGTGATGAATCACTATTTCTTCTTCACCGGCGAGAAGGAAACTCAGAAACTGGGAAACTCAGAAAAATACGGACAGCCTTATCAAGGAATAGACAATTGACAATCTTCATAGGATTTAATTAGCAAAAACAGTTTGGAGACGAACCCTGTTGTACAATCCACCACGTGACATGTGAACATACACTCGAAACCATTGTCATGTTATCAACACTATTGTTTTTATCTTTGAAATATATTCTGAATCCATGATGGATATTTTGTTTTGTAATTCAAGTAACAATTACATTCAAAGTACCCGTGAGGTCAATGGTTTTAAGCATATAATTGTACGTCATGAATACACAAAGCCTTTTAGAAAATGTTTCAATGTCAAGGGTTGGGTATGGCCAAAATTTATTGGCCATATATTGTGATATATTGTGATATGTGTTGGCGTATTGCAATATGCATTGCAATATATTGTGAAAGTGTAACACATGGGTTAAGGTAACGACATTACTGTTTCCTTTCTTTTGAAACAATGCCACTGGCCACTGTCAGGTCTTGATGTAATTGTACAAGAGATCAATAGAAAATGTTTCCAAATTGAAGACTTCCGTTTATAGTGCAGGCTATTGGAGTTTGGAAAAAAGCATCTGCAGCGGCGTCCGCCATTTTGGTTTGTTTATCCCTACAACGAGTGCCGGTACCATTCTATCTTTTTTTATTTATATTGTTTAAAATAAAAGTCACGCGAATGCTCAAAACTATTAATGTATAATAAAAAAACAACAACGAAATACAAATGTTATTAGTAGTTTTCACTACATCACGAAAATTACCGATCGTATCGCATGAACCGGTTATCGAAAAGTGTACCGCAATATATCGTATTATGAAGTTCGGTTTGCAATATACATGTAAACCGGTATTATCGCCCATCCCTACTAATGTCATAATTGTTGTTTTGGAGATTATGCTTAGTCAGTCAAGTACTGATTCTTGCACTTTCTTGGGAGTCTCATCATGGTTTCTGTATCCTTTGAACTGATATATGTGTGTCCTGAAACAAATTGTAACCGAAAACTATAATTGTCTTTGATCATCTGACAGTGCTTGCTTTGTGTTAAGGTGACATTGAGACTGTAGGGCGTCACCTGGTACCACATCCCACGGTCACATGACTGTCACCTGACACCACCGCCTGCATCAACCATGGCCTCTTATATCCCCACGTGTAATCTGATACCTGGGTCTCGTGCACTCTTTTCCTTGACCTTCACTCGCCGTCCAGCCTCAGAGAAGCATCGTCCCATGCAAAATGGTTTCTCCCTGCTTTCCAGTTTTGGGATTATTGCTGATAATCTTTGAGGTAAGTCAATGTATTTATTGAATTACCATGGATACAGGAATCTTCGCACATACGTACCATTTCAAATCCAGGAACCGCACTTCACTCCAGAATATATGTTACTCACATATGAGCATGGCAGGAAGACCCAATCCATCCACTTTTAATATCGATGTCCCTACATTACAGTCAGCAACCGTCCCTCAAAGCCATCTTTGCACTAAGATGATCGTAGCTCCGTAAGGGTAAAATCGCCTTGCTGAACAGGTCAGAAAGCAACCTTTGCTGCTTGGGTGACGTTATCTCCTGAACTCCAACACTGGCTTACGATCACCGTAGAACTAAGATCGCTTTGTGGATCGGGGGTCTGGTCCCGGATTCACAAAGCCATCTTAGCGATAACTCCCATACTTCAACGTTGGCTGTGTATTGGGAGTGAGTGAGTTGAGTTTTTACGCCACACTCTGCAATATTCCAGCTATATGGCGGCGTGTATTGACAAGTCAGTTGTACTGCAATATGTTACGATTCTGGTATTCCGATACGTATTGCGATATATTGGGAGTGTTTGACAGTAAGTGACACTGGTTGTACATGCAGAGCCTATTTTCCCTAAAGCCCTAAAAATAAATGTTATGGTTATGAAGACAGAAATCTCGAATTTGATTTTGAGGGATTGTAAATTTTGAATGCTGTTGTCAATTAATTATATGGAAAACGTCAGTGTGAATGAAAGTCTGTGTACATTTTAACTTAATGCACACAGATAATCACAAAACTTCATTTATTTTGACATTACCCAATATACCGGTCCTGAGATATATACATTGCAACACGTATCTTTTGAAAGGCGTATTGCGATGTAACGGCATTCCGATAATAACGTGCAGTCCTACTAATACATGACATTAAGCCTTGGTGCTAGTTTATAAAGTTACAAGGAGTTACAAGGTCCTTTTGGAAAAGCACTGACACCAAAGTGTAGGGTTCGATTCAGCTCATTGGTATATTGTGTCAAGGGAGTGAGTTTAGTTTTACGCCGCTTTCAGCAATATTCCAGCAACATCACGGCGCGGAACACCAGAAATGGGCTTCACACACCTTCACACATAGTCCCCATGTGAGGAATTGGACGCCGGCCTTTGGCATAGAGAGCGAACGCTTCACCCACTAGACTACCCCACCGCCCGATATTATGTCAAGACCGTCTTAGTCGACTAACGCAGTTTGAGAGGACATCTGGAATCTCAGTATGACGTATTCAGAAATTAAACAATACCGACAGTTCGTTTTCACAAAAAATGTCAGATATGAATTAGGTTCCATTGACAATATACAAACGTATGTGTTTATTGATCAATGCAGTTCCTGATCAGCTGTAGACTTCCTTTAATAGATGTATCTATTTTCGACGTATTTTTAAACGTAGTATATTTGTCGTTTTAATTTTTGGCTGCACTCGGTCACTATCGACAGTGATTGAGGGGATGATAGAAAACCAGCTTGGGTCCATGCAGGTAGGAAATGTACTGTAAGTCACTATTGTCCCAAGTATGGTGATCTGCCTCCAGTTGTTGGCAATCTATTGCCCGTTTTCATATTGCGTTGTTTAGAAAATATTATTTTGTGGTTATTTACTAGTTTTAAAATTTAAATCTGTGAAAATCGAAGTATATATACAGCGTTTAAGATTTTAGAAAGCATATCTTTTTTATGGTCAAGATATGGCTGAAATATTGCCGATATGACTCTTGTTCTTAACTCACTCCCGCCGCCATATAGCTGGAATATTGCTGAGTGCGGCGTAAAACTAAACTCACTCTCTCTCTCTCTCTCTCTCTCTCTCTCTCTCTCTCTCTCTCTCTCTCTCTCTCTCTCTCTCTCTCTCTCTCTCTCTCTCTCTCTCTCTCTCTCTCTCTCTCTCTCTCTCTCTCTCTCTCTCTCTCTCTCTCTCTCTCTCTCTCTCTCTCTCTCTCTCTCTCTCTCTCTTAGGTGAACCGTGCTCTGTTCAGGACATGAAACTATAGTTTTGTAACAGAATCAACAACTGGTACATTGATAAACATTAAATGCGAGCAGGCAGCTAGCAGATTTAGGCGGGATTTAAGTCTCGTCATTCCACGCAGCGAAGATCATAGCTGACCAAGGAATCATATTATACAGATCTAAAATTATTTTCCGAAAAGGACCTGCTGCGGGCATATTGTACATTTCGCTGTGCATCTCATAAATTGAAAGTTCAGTTAGATACATTTAAATGTTATGATAACCCCAATGCATTGTTATGTACAAAATGTGTCCTGGGCTGTACCGAGGACGAATTTCACTTTTTTTTTATTTGTCATTATAAGACAAGCAGAAAATTGTTTTACCAGAATATTATTATAATAATCCGTCTGTTAAAAAAGTGTATCAACTGATAGCATCCACTGACAAAAAACGTATTAAACCTTTGTCGTGGTATTGATATTGTTGTGAATGATAAACGGGCATGTGCCTGTGTGCAGCATTGTGTCTGTATTAGTAATATGGGTCACATGGCTCCAAATGCTAGTAAACGTGTCATTTGTCACTTGTCAGATCTAAAACAGCCTTTGGAAAAGTGGGAGTGGAACATCTCTATGCCACATCTCCACACAGACCCTGCACAACTTATCTGACCTGATAAGCACACTTTGATCATGTTCGAGTCGTGTTACAATGTTCGTCTTGTTATCAAGGGTTAGGTGCGCTCAATTACACCCAGTATTACATGCATTAGCGATGCTCTCTCTCCGTTGTCATATCAATCAGCAACGCCCTCTACCGCCCATCATTTTGTTTCAAACATGGCCGTCGTTCGAGGATGAAGTAAATGGATACTACTTTCGCATCGCAAATCCAATCTATATATGTCGATATCCATTCTCCTGTTGCACTAGCTCGAGATACTGGGACATGAGTTCTAGACATCTTCCTGAAGCATGGACTTTCTGAATAAATAAGTTCATTTTCCTTCCTTGACTAGACCCGTGAAGATCCGGGGTAGAATAGGTCTTCAGCAACCCATGTGCTTGCCATAAAAAGGCGACTATCTTGTCGTAAGAGGCGACTAACGGGATCGGGTGGTCAGTTTCGCTGACTTGGTTGACACATGTCATCGGTTCCCAATTGCGCAGATCGATGCTCATGCTGTTGATCACTGGATTGTCTGGTCCAGACTCGATTATTTACAGACCGCCGCCATATAGCTGGAATATTGCTGAGTGCGGCGTAAAACTAAACTCACTCACTCACTCACTCACTCACTTCCTTGACTACTTAGTCTGGAATTGCCTGGTTCGCGAGTTATGCCCCTTCTATGCCTCTTCTATTGGCCAATAAGACTCCACGTTTCAGAATGCATTTGCTTCAAACAAAACGACAGTCTGAAAGAAATACGAGTTATATCTCGCGAGGCACCTGTGTCAAATCTCTAGAACCAGCTGATAAAAACATTTGGAAATATCTCTCCACGACCAACACATTGCAAATCGTTCAAAACATCTAAATTTTTTACGGAATGTTCAATGTTGCTGTGTTGTTTTCCAACATGATGTCGGCAGTATTTTGCGATTCTGCTATGCATAGTCTATAATTTCGTAACTGCATTCTAGACGTTGGTGAGTCTATAATGCAGCATACGACTTTATGGATAACAGATGCTTGTTTATTGTATAGCGCGACGTTTCGGCGTAGATTCTTACACCGTTAAGAAACTAAGAGTGCTTGACAACTTGATAACGATGTAAGAATCTACATCGAAATGTCGTTCTATGCAATAAACAAGAAACAAGTCGTATGCTTCATTATGCAGAGTCCCGTTAGACACAACTGTTATTTTGGCGATTATTAATTTTATTTTATTTTGTGTGTATGTGTGTGTGTATTATTGTGTGGGGGCGATTATGCTTTCTCAGTCATGTACTGTTTATTGCACTTTCTTGGATTGGTCAGTTACCAACCGTGCCTCAGACAGATGAGTTCAGGGCGCTTCAAATGGTCAGTTAGTTACACCATGCTTTGTGTTACTGGCCGTCGTAAGCCTGAAATATCCAAACGTGTCATGGCTTAAAGTAATGCTACGTAGTCCCAGGTACAACACCCAGGTTGGTCGTCATGAAACATGTTACCGTGAAGATCCGGGTTAGAATCTGGGGATTTGATTGAGTAAATAATCATGAAATATGAAATATGTTAAAAACCGTATCACAGTAACGAGAAGAAGACTCTGAAACAGTGTACGTGCGGAATGCTGCCTGGATTGTACCTCGCCTGCGACAACTGACCACAACCAGACCAACATGCGTTCCTGTTATCAATGTGTGTTGATTTCACAGTCTGCACACGTTTATTGTCACTACAATATTTTCAAAATCACATTTGCATTGACAGTATTGTTTCTGGTTTATTTGAAGCATTGTTCTGCAGAGAATGCATATCTGGTATTTTAGGCAATTATTTTCCTCGTGTCATATTTGGCATAATTTATTGTCAAATTCCTGATTTCAGTTATTCACTGAAAGGTTTACCGCAATTATATTTTACGTCGTGCCAGTTCGTTTCAATAATAAGCCCGGCGGCCGTATGACGGTGTGACGATATGAATACGACGAATGAATTGATATCAGTAGTTCAGGTTGTGATAATACTCCCTCTGTTGATTCAACGTTTAGAGACAATATATATTTTCTGAAACGTCGTTTACCATGTTAATACAGACATGAGCTCCTGCCCTGTTCACCCACCAAAACCCCCAACCCCACCCCTACTCCACCCCACCGCTACCCCCAAGTAACATTCCTTATCCCCACACATGCAGCTTACCTCGCTGCCAGCAGACGTCCAGAATGTACTCACTCACTCACTCTCACCCATTTATTCACTATAAGTACTTATGTAGGCTAATAATAGTCGCATCTCAATGATATCAATACACTTGTGTTTACACGAAGTAAATTTGTATTTTCTCTTTGCAGGTTTCAGGACAAACGTTGCCCAACTACGAGGTGACAACGATTGCGGTAAGGATGATTCCGATCCTTGTCCCTGACTGACACTAACCCCGTTAATAGACCGGTGGTCCATTTTCAGACAAGATGACCTAATGAACGATTCCAATTTCGATTTCCACAATCTAGTCTAGGTTAAGAGATTAAGACTGACAAAAACAGATTGTCGTGATATGTTCAGTAAGCGGCACCGAGTCTGGTCAAAGTGTTCGTTTAGTTCCACATTGCAGCAATTATCAGTTGCCTGGGATGTTCTATTATTGTGGGGGCGGTGGGGTAGCCTAGTGGCTCGTCACGCCGAAGACCCGGGTTCGAATCCCCACATGGGTACAATGTGTGAAGCCAATTTCTGGTGTCCCCCGCCGTGATGTTGCTGGAATATTGCTAAAAGCGGCGTAAAACCATACTCAGTCAGTCAGTCAGTCAGTCTATTATTGTGGGAGAATCTTTCTAATTATATTACGATATCGTCGGTTAATGCTCCAATGACATTCATCAGACTTGTTTGTGGCACATTGATAGACAAACAGGTGTTTGAGCTTTAGAAACAAAATGCTATTTGTATACACAACCAAAAGACACAAAAGATGTTGTGCTATAGTGAGCAGATACACCTGAAACACGTGTGAAATGCTATTGAAGTTCTTTGCTATGTCGTCATTAACTGTACCGTGAAGTTAAGATATACCTACTACCCGTGAAGATCCGGGTTAGAATGAACCTTCAATAACCCATGCTTGTCGTAAGAGGCGACTAACGGGATCGGGTAGTCAGGCTCGCTGGCTTGGTTGACACATGTCATCGGTTCCCGATTGCGCAGATCGATGCTCATACTGTTGATCACTGGATTGTCTGTTCCAGACTCGGTTATTTACAGACCGCCGCCATATAGCTGGAATATTGCTGAGTGCGGCGAAAACTGAACTCACTCACTCACAGCTGTACTTACAATGAACCATGAACTGATAAAAAGCGTCGTCTTTTATATGATAGGCTGACTGGTTGATATTTGCATCCACTGTTAATCAATACAATATATATTCGAGAACACCAAGTTCCAGGGCATATGAGTTCCCCCGCAGCACACGACAAGAGTTGCAAAATGAACATTCATATGTTTGATCATAAAAATACCATGGTCCAAATTGGATACACGTAAATTAACGTCTGTCTCCTCGCATTGAATCTGACAAATATAAATTATTCTTCCACTGTTTTGATGCCTCTGATTGACATATCCAAAGGTCCTCCCTTGTATTATACGTCCGATCCTCTCACTGAATACTTCTCGTGCGATGGTGAAAGCGAGTTGTGATGCGTGTTGAATCAGACGTATCTTATTCTCATTTGAAACCTCTGAATGACATATGCAAAGGTCTACCCTTGTATTATACGTCCGATCCTCTTACAGAATGCTCCCCGTGTGATGGCGAAAGCGAGTTGTGATGCGTCTTGAATCAGATATATCTTATTCTCATTTGAAACATCTGAATGACATATCCAATGGTCTACCCTTGTATTATACGTCCGATCCTCTTACAGAATGCTCCCCATGTGATGGCGAAAGCGAGTGGGTCGGGTTATGAAGGTATCATCATTGACATTCTCCAAGAGCTCTCCAAGAGGGCCAACTTCACCTACACCATCAGACTTGTGAGAGACGGATCCTATGGCAGCCCTGTAAGGGGAGGAAATGGTACTTGGAATGGAATGATTGGGGAAATTCTTAGAAATGTACGTATATGTGTGGTCTCAGGAATTAGGAATTAAGACATCGAGTATGGATCAAACGACTGCATGTGTGTGTGTTTGTTGTTTAAAAGCCACACTGAGCAATATTCCCGTGGACCAGACACTCCAGTGATATGAGATATCAACACAAAAAGTCGATGGAAATAGGTGTATGACATTTTGAAAGAAGCGGTAATAAAAGGAGCGAAAACATTGATTTTCCTTGAATTCCTATAACAAATAATACATTGGATATATAAGTAAGACGTAAAGCTCATGAGTATGTCTATGTCTTAATGTCAAAACAGTTACGACGTTCTACGTTTCGGGAAGGTCAAGGTACTTCAGAGTTGACATTGTGGCAATTCATCTTTAACGTTTCCAAACTTAGGAGAGTGTTTAGAACGTTTTTGCAGAAGGGAAACTGTGTTTTTGCTGTACATACATATTGTTATCAAGGAAAAATGCTCGAATGTGGAGGGGCGGTGGGGTAGCCTAGTGGTTAAAGCGTTCATGCGTCACGCCGAAGACCCGGGTTCGATTCCCCACATGGGCACAATGTGTGAAGCCCATTTCTAGTGTCCTCCGTCGTGATATTGCTGGAATATTGTTAAAAGCGGCGTAAAACCAAACTCACTCACTCACTCAAAAATGTGGATTGAGTGGTTTCAAGGTTATATGATATTCTCATGCTATCAACCACTGCGTAGGCCTCATGTATTTTTACCAATAGTCAATCACTTAGAGATGGTTTTACGAATCCTATCGTCGTTAGAGGCGACAACAGGACATCCACCTTATTTAGGTTGACCCGTGTCATCGTCTTCAAGTTGTGAAAAAAGATTGAGTAAACAAGGAAAACGGGTAGTGGCTTATCTGTGATTAAGATAATACTCCTTTGAAAAAAGGTTTCCGAGTTCTCTCCCTTTGTACATATGATTTTATCATACCGTCAATGTTTGCCGCCAGGAGGCCCACATTGCTGCCGCAGCGATGACCATCATGCCGCAGAGAGCTGCAGTCGTGCGCTTCACGCAGCCCTACGTCGATGCCGGTCTGAGGATCCTTTACAAGAGGCCCACTGATTGGATGACCAACGAGCCCTTGTTTGTCCTTCTGTCAGTCTTCACTCCCGGGCTGTGGGTCGTGGTCATTCTACTCATTGCCGCCATTTCAGCTCTCCTCCACGTCATTGCTCGATTCAGTCCGCTAGAGGACGCTTCACTTGGCGAGAAAAAACGAGATAACGAGGGACTGACCATCTTCAACAGCTTCCTGTACACTTTCAGCGTCCTTGGATGGCAAAGTAAGTCTGATGATTAGATATCAGTTGATAACGAGAATATAATTCCTTCAAACAAAGTGCAATGTGAATCACTCAAAGTATAGAAAACTTAAGTAAAGGGCAGCGACAGTGTGGGAATCATTGTTTGTTTTTAAGTAAACACGATGACGTCATGTTATTGTTGTTGCCTTTGAGGAAATCACAAACCATGATCTCTGACCAGGTAAAATTAACTTTGAGAGTGAGCATATTTTACCCCACCTTTGGGCAATGTACCAGCAAAGCCACGGCAGAGAACACCAGAAGCTGGCTTGACACATTGTACCCCTGTGGGGAATCCAAGCAGTGTCTTGGCTCTTGGCTCTAGGCCCACCACCCCGACAAAATATGACAGAGCTACAGATAACCTTTTTGGTCATTGAGTTATGTACCCGCTTGCCTTCATCTCAATTGGGTATCCTAATTTTCCTCTGAGTAACCAAACAAATTGTACTCACCTCACTCAAAATCAATTGGGTATTTTGCCTTTTTCCATTAATTGTTAAAATATAATAAAATTTAAATGTTAGTGTTTGTTATTTATATTTGATCTGTAATATGAGAAACGATATGAAAGACTGCTAGTTGAGTGTTCATGTGCCGAAAAAGAACCTGTAAATATACCTCAGTTGCTTTATCTATCCACTGGTACTCAAGCTAAGATTTGACAGTTTTCTGTGTACGCATGTACAATCAAATTTATTGAGTATTTACAAAAATACAAGCGTACATGTACGCAACAGACGTAATAGGAATTGAGTTTCACATAAATATTTGCGTATTTTACGCAGATACGCAGCTTATCTGTACCTCTGAATTAATATGTTTGAAAAAAATAAACAAAAGATGTTATCCTTAATATGGCATAAAGTCGGGAACATACTCAAATATTTTGTCACTGAATGTCGGATCCATTGAAAGTTAATTCCACTGCAAAATAATAATCAAACTAGGACCTATCTACTGCTGGAACCGTTGGGTTAAATTTTGGTGTGATTACAACCAACGAAGATTGAAAGAAACCAAACGTACATACTGACTAGTACACTCTGAAAAACAAACAACATTGATGCACAAATACATGCATACATCTAAAATACATGCATACACCCGAGTGTGAAGTTGTGTGGTGTCACCCTGTGGAAGAGACTCGTTTCAAATGTAACCTGTCCCAGGAAGGAATATGTGATTTGGCTGTGAAACCCCTGGATCACCTGTGAGCAGGTTGTATCCTCCCCGGGGAGTGGAGAATGTTAACTGGAATACATATCTGAGCAACACTAGAATAGGTATAATGAAAAAAGAACGGCTGTGACAATATCTTTATTATTAAAGTTATTTGTAGCAGTGGGGGTGGTGGAGGAAGTAGTTGAAGTTATTAATGCTAAAAAATATTATTACATACTAGGTGCAGCAGCAGCAGCAGCAGTAGCAGTTGTATTAGTTGGCATTATTTCCATTATTACTTAGCAGCAGCAGTAGTAGAAGTAAACTTTAATTATTAATTGTTACTATTAAGTGAGTGGTAGTAGCAGCAGCAGCTGGAATGAATAACGTGTTCTCTGGATGTAAATGTCTGTATTGTCGAGGTATTTCGTTTATGGGGAAAATCTATTTCAAATTCATTGTTCGCGTACAATGTACGATAACCTTGGCTTGTTTCAGACTACACCCCTTCCCCGCGGTCATTATCAGGTCGCATCCTGGTGGCGTTCTGGTGGCTGTTCTCCCTCCTCACCATCGTCGCCTTCACTGCCAACCTCACCGCCTTCTTCATGACCAGAGAACCTAACGTCTCCAGGGTTCCTTTCACATCATTCTCAGAACTTGTCCGACAGAAGAAAATCACCTATGGCGCTTTCAAATACGGGTCCACCGAGATGTTCTTCCGGACGACGAGAATGCCCCTCGCGAGACGGATGTGGGCGAAGATGAATGCCAAGAACACCTTGATGAGAACCCTTGACCAAGGTATCAAAAGAGTCAGGGATGGGAACTTTGCATTCATCGTCGAAGGTCCCATGGCCGCCTATGCTGCTGGAAAGACGCCGTGTGACCTTACTGTCGTCGGCGAGCCACTGAACGACCGTGGCTACGCGTTTGCTTGTAGTAACAAAACCAACCTGTGTGGAATTCTCGACCAGAAAATCCTAGAATTGAAGGAAGAAGACTTCATCATCAACGTCACCAACAAATGGTCGTCAAGGGGCTGCAATCTCGACAAGGGGAGGGAACTCATTTATGACGGTGTGCCTTTCTTTGACTCTTTCGGCCGGAAAACCGGGTTACTGAAAGACAAGTCTGTGACCCTGAAGAGATTCGCTTCCGGTTTCATTTTCCTCTTCCTTGGAATATTCTTAGCTGGGCTCTGTCTTGTTGCTGAAATCATCTACGCCAAGAAGAGCGGTTACTCTGTCAATGTAAGTACACGATAGTCGGGCATAAAGTCCAAGAAACATTGTTTTTTCTTTCTAATGACAATCTACGAAACAAACAGTAAACTCCAAATGGATCCCCGAATCTAGACATCTTTCCAGACTTGAGTGGGGTTTGCCTTTTGTATTTCGATCTCTTCAATATGTGACGCAGACAATTGCCACATAATGCATTAGAGGGGGGTCAGTTAAGGTTGTTTCTTCGTCTTTTTAGAGAATTATCCGCTGAAGAATATTTTTAATACAAAGAAATAACACTTTATTTGAGGCAGAAAAAAGTATTTTCAATTTAAAGCACTCATATTAAAGATGTTTTTGAGATTCATACTGATGAAATATCGAGCAACAGTTTTGTAAATGAAATAATAATTAAACTTTTGACAAACTATTTTAGGAAATATAAAAACAATTTGTAAAAGTGATGAATAATTTATGTGGCATTGTTGTGTGTAGGTGCTTCCGAGTATGCGGACTTCAGACCAAGAACGAATCCAAGACTCATTCGACAGCGGCAGATAACTCTAGGATATATTTAGACAGTCCAGGACATTGAGAGTTACCTACCTTGAAGAACACCAACGCAATTATTTAAACAGCTGACGGAAAGAGGTGAACTGCGTTAGGAAATGATTGTTTGTATGGACGATATGTGTCTGAAAGTCTTTCTTAGGCCAATTCTTCTTAAATGGCGTGTTTATGCTATTGTGTGAGTGGATCAGTGTACATAGGTCATGAAGAATATACTAGTGCCACCTATCGATTTTGTTCATTCATGTAAATCCATATATCAAGACTAAATCTTAACTTGGCCTAGCAGGGATTGCCCTTGTATTTTTGTGTTGATGTGTTTTTAATGTGAAAGCTATATCCTCTGTAGGGATGGCCCTTTTTGAAAGTAGTGTATATAGGTATCTTATGTTTTTAGCTGTATAATCATTTAACCCATGTGATCCGTCATTAAGGAAAATATTAGTCTTCCGAATGTGAATAAATGTCAGTGATATCGTGAACACCATACCCAGTTATGTGTATACACAACCATCTAAATAAAAGTCTTGCACAGAACATGTGTTTTTTTTCCCTTAACTGTTGGCTTGTGAAGGATGACAGGTGAATCAGAACGTCGCATTCAAAATTTCAAGATTAATGCAATTATACGTCCGTGCGTGCGTGCCTGCGTTCATGCGTGTGTTACTGGGTTCAATATTTCAAGATTATTGCACTTATGTGTATGCCTGCGTGTGTACCTGCGTGCGAGTCAGCGTGCGCATGTGCGTGTGGATCTGGCTTTAACGCCATGTACGATTTCAAGATTATTGCTATTACATCAGTCTAAGTAAACTTAAGCTCAGTATTATTCGTTACACTGTGTGTGTTCTTAAATTATCTCACTGTTGGGGTTAGAGGATGTTAAAGTTTCAACTCGATCCAGTGGTTTCAGAATGTCCTTTAATCTTTCTTATGACACTTCTTCTACATACAATCCACACAATGAAAGAATAACAGTAACTAAACGTTAATTCGACAGTGACTAGACACTGGCTAGACAATGAATGCACAGTGGCTGGACAGTGGCTGGACAGGTTGAAAAACCGTACGTCCTCTAAGCCCACAACACACAATCCTATAACGCTCTCTTAGAAACTTAAAAACATGTCTTACTTCTTCAGTATCTTAAAGCTCTCTGCCTCTTTCTCACACTCTTTCATTCCACATGTGTCTCTTAAATTCAATGTCGGCCACTTATCGTGGTTGATCAGGTCAGAACCCATAGGACCCCACAAAGGCATTTAGTCTATAAGTCTTAGTTGCAGTGGTAAATCACAGCTGTCACCAGTCCTGGGAATGTAGCCTCGGACATCTGCTGGCAGCAGGGGCTGGCAGATTCTTATGTCTCAACTAATATATATAAACTAAGCATATGCAGCTTCTCACAAACAAACCCTCACAAAGTTACAAATATACTGAACGTCACTGAAAACGCACCAGTCTAAAATTGTCCATATTTTCATCAAGATGGATTTCAGCATGACAAAGATCAATGAATATACCTAACATGAAGTCGAAGGGCATGTCTAATTGATAAAATGCTTTAGAAATAAATTCCTGTCCAAAGTATGACTCTTAATTCCAAAATGCATCAACATGCAGCCACGCCATGAAGAAAGTGCGAATTTAATTCTGAAATCACATTACATTAAAAGCGGGTGTATGAGAACCGATTCTCATCGCTTCAATAACGATTGTGAAACGAGGACAGAGGTTAACACCTCACGAAAGAGAACGTGCACTAGGCATGATTCAGGTTGGCACCAGCAGCAGGGATATTGCTCGACAACTTGGACTTGGCCACTCCACAATCGTTAGGCTTCATAGACGACATCAGTAGACAGGCAGCACCCGTGACCTTCAATGACCTTGGCAACAACGTGTTACGACGCTCCATCAGGATCGCCATATTGACCTTGTCCATATCAGTGATTGAACAGTGCCGACTGCCAGGACTGCTGCACTAGTTCAATGTTGACGTGGGGGTCATCAGCGCTGACTCCATGCGATGCCGTCTACACGCTACAGGGCTCCACGCTCGACGTCCTTACGTTGGACCAATTCTGACTGACAGACACCGCAATGAGCGTATACAATGGGCTAACAGGCATTTTCAGTAAAGGTTACAACAATGTCATGGCGTGGTAGTCACTTCATATACGTAATGCTGACGGCCGCTTACGAGTTTGGCGTAGACGTGGCGAACGTTATGCTGATGAGTGTGCGGTTCAGACAAATCTTTGGATGGTGGTAGTGTCATGGTCTGGGGTGGAATAAATTACAATCACAGGACTGCCTTCATGTCTGTCTAGGGAGAGTTAATGGCCTTTATTACCGTGAGCAGATTCTTCAGAATCACATCGTATCTGTCTTTAATCACCACGAAGATGTCCATACTTTTCATCAGGACAACGCACGGGCACACACAACAAGACTTTCCATGCAGTATCTGGCCCAGCAACACATCCAGGTTATTCACTGGCCAGCACGGTCGCCAGATGTTTCCCCCATGGAGCACTTGTGGGACGAAATTGGTCAAAGTCTTTCGCGGCGACAACAGATGCGAAACATCCCGAATTTAAGGCATTTGTTGTACATACAAATAATTATATACTGAACATCATTGAAAACGCACCGCTTATAAAAGTTCAGATTATTAAAAGCACGTGCAAGGAATTGATATTTTTTGAGTGGATAATAACAGATGGCCGACTGACAAAAACACAGAAAAGACATATGTGTGCGCGTGTGTGCGTATGTGCGTGAGTGCGTATGTGTGTGGAACTGGCTTTAACGCTATTTAACTATTCAAGATTATTGCAATACAGATTTGTGTGTGCCTGTGTGCGCGCGTGCGTGTGTAATTTGGTTTAACGTCATTCACGACTTCAAGATCGTCGCACAAATACATATGTTTGCGTGTGTGTAACTGGGTTTAACTTCATTCACGACTTCAAGATCGTCGCACATATACAAGCATGTGTGCGGGTATCTGTGTGCGTGTGTGGTTCATTCGTGTGTGTGTGTGCGCGAGCGCGCGCGCATCTGTTTGTGTGTAGTGCTCGGTACTTGTCTTCCAATGATAGCCAATGAGCTACCATGTCACATTTGGACACCTCTCCCAGACACAATGTACACACCGATCTGCTCAGTTATCATTCCACATCTCCCGAAATCCAGGCAGGATATTGATATTTGATGAGACGCGACTGGCGACCGGCGACCGGCGACCGAGCCAGCCCAGTATAGGCTGACGATCGATGAACGAAAAGGTGTCTTATACGGTCTTTGCAAACTTTGTATCTGTGTCTCCCCAGTCTATGACCTACCCAGTAGAAGGCCAACTAGTGGTTGATGATATGAGTACTGAATGACGTCATCAATGCATAATGATGTCCTAGCGACAAGGTCACAGCCGGGAGTTCACAAAATGGTAATCCCAACCACTGTTGTCACCTAATCATCAATGAATCATGTCTCACGAACAGAACATCCAACAAACTCAAGCTGTAAGACATGGCTGAAGGATACAAGCTTCATTTGTGCAGGTCCGTGATGTTTGATCCAGACTTCTTGATAATGTTCAATGCCTGGTCAGTTGGACTTCCAGATACGAACGGGCGACTAACGGGATCGGATGGTCGGGCTCTGTGTCCTGGCTGACACATGTCATCGTATTCCAATTGCTAAGATCGATGCTCATGATCTTGATCACTGGCTTGTTTGGTCCGTACTCGATTATTTACAGACCGCCGTTATATGGTTAGAATATTGCTGACGGCGGGACAAACAACAAAGGAAAATGTCAAAGAAAAGGAAAAAGTTGTGCCTCATGATGTCAATCACTGGATGCTCGTCAAGACTCGATTATTGGCAGACTATTCTGCCGCTGGGCTGTTCCTAAATATGGCGTCATACAACAAAGGACAATACACGAAGTAGAAAGTCTACGTTTATGTGGCAAGGTGCACTTCAGTTGTCCCAGGACAAACTGAACATTCTCTAGTAGCTAACAAACATCAAAAGTCTTCTTACACGACACACGGTGTCACATTCAATCCAATGTCAGATCACAGGGGTACGCTTTGTGAAGCCAATTATTATATATCAGGTTCAATGTTGATATTATTGTTTTTTTAAATTCTGTCAAAAACCTGTCTAATGTATCCCGTTAGAATATATATTCAGTAAGGAGTTGCATTCTCCTTTGTAAAAAGAAACGACAGAACCCTTTCCACATCCGGGAGACGATCGTACAATTTTGACTATATCATGAGTATGTGTTTGACAACAACAAATCCAGTCTGGACCAAACAATCCAGTGATTAACACCATGAGATATGATGACAGAGCACGTGTTAATGAACCAGTATCACATAGTGATGATAGAAGGTATTTGCGAAAAGATTAGCGTATCCTGCTCCACCGTGGCACCCGTCATAAACACATGCAAAGGCTAGTCAACTGTGCATCGGGAACGTATGGTACAAGTCAAATTATGCATCGTTGTGTATTTTTTGTTTTGTTTTATGTCTTGTTTTGGTGGGTTGTTTTGTTTTTCTGGCGGGGGTTGTTTGTTTGTATGTGTTTTTTCTGGGTTTTTTTTAGGGGGGTTCTTTTGTTTTTTGGGTGGTTTTTGTTTGCTTTTTAAAAAATTGGGGTGGACGGGGGTGGGGGTGGGGTTTGTTTGAAAGCTTTACCGAGGCCTTGAATGTTATTACTTTAATCAACCATCTGAACCAAAGTCGTAGGATGTACGTTCCTTGAAATCTTGGTAAAACGATTGCTTGTGTTGTACCTCAAATGGTGTGAAATGTGATCAGGATGAAATATTGCTCGACATGTAATAAACGTTGACTATATGAATATTGAAATCATCCCTTTTGGCACATGTCCTTGTGCAGTTTTGTTGTCTTTATGAATGTGTATGCATAGAACTAAATATGAAACAGTTGAGGCTGTGTCCTTAGTGTCAAGGACCCGTGAAGATCCGGGTCAGAATTGATCTTCAGTAACCCATGCTTGTCGTAAGAGGCGACCAATGGGATTGGTTGACATATGTCATTGTATCCCAATTGCGTATATCGATGCTCATGCTGTTGATCACTGGATTGTCTGGTCCAAACTCGATTATTAACATATCGCCGCCATATAGCTGAACTACTATTGAGTGCGGCGCTAAAAAAAACCCAACTAACCTTAATTTCAAGTTGAGTGGACGGAAATTTTGGGATAAGATTATCTTTTAGAACAAAAATTGCGATTAATACATGTGGATGCACAACAAAACAGATTCGCAAGTAGGGCAGCACAGTTGGTGTCGGTGGGGTTGCATGCTTACTTTTTGTCAAAATGTTCTACCAACACATTTTACAGAGAAGCTATCATTCTTGAAACATGCTCACAATCTAAGACTCTATGTCTGTTTAGAAACCAATCATGTTTTAGAAAGACATCATGTCAATTTTATCTCTTTGGTACATACTGACGTTAATGAGCGACGCGGAAAGCCGATATTGGAACAACATGTGACGTTTCAATCAAGTAGCGACGAGGACAGTGAGTGGGCATGGCTTTGCTATGGTGACACCAGAAATGGGCTTCACACATTGTACATAAGTGGGAAGTCGAACCCGGATCTTCAGCGGGACGATCGGACGCTTTAACCGTTATGCTACCCCATCCCCCCAAGATGATTATAGGATTCATGTACATTTCACGTAGGTCACGACCTTTGTGAATAATTATTCAACATGGGCTTTCGGTGATAGATTTTCGGTTGGAACAGTTCCGCCAAACCATACGCGTCGCGTGCTGTTTGGCATGAGGGGAACCAGAAGCATCCAATATAATTGATCAAATTGACACATGGCCCCCAGATACTACTACAGCTGTTTTTAATAATAATATATCGCTTCATATGATAAGGCCGCCATTGACTGACTGAAATGTTATATCTTGTTTGAGTGCACTATGATTCAAATTATCGAAATTTTATTAGAAATATGTAACGAAATATTCATACTGGAGAACAGAGGAGACAATAATGCTGACTAAATGGATGTTGTTGATCGTTTCATATCAATTTCGTTTGATTTTACATAAATATTTCCCATGTTTGTTATGGAATCAATGATTTACAATCTACTATATTGCTGGAATACGTGCGACATTGAACGCAGGCGCGCCATGACACCCATGCTTCTCTAGTGACAGTACTGGAGACTAAATAAATAAACATACAAAACCATGACTAATCAGGGAACAGATACTTTTGTTTGATTACTTAAAAGGAATCTAAAAATCTTAATTCTTTTACGCACGATTGAAATTCTAGGACGCGAACAGAAGAAAAGTCTCAGAAATGAAGTTAAGTTTTACTACCATAGTATGACATTCTTTGTCCACAGTCGGATTTTCAGAGAAATTTGCAAAGCTATCCACGTTTTCTTGTGTTAATAATGATAGAAAAGAATGAGTGAACTAGACATATGATGGTCTGTAATTCATGCTGGTCTCGAAAGGCGATGTAATGGACTCGATGGTCAGGCTCGGCGGTCTTGTCGATGGAGGGACACCATACCCAGACGGCACTGGTTGATGCTCATAACATCAGTCACCAGATTGTCTGGTCCAACCTAGAATATTTAAGATATCAGTCAAGTTGCTAGATTTTCGAAGAGAGCGGCGTTGGACAACATCAATTTGTCTGTCCATATGTCATATACACACGCACGCACGCATTTAAACACATACATACAGCAGGAAAACGCTGAAAAGATATCTTGTAACGGATCTTTGGTAAGGTGGAGATCGAGTGGAGGGAGGGGTATAGATAGAGTGACCATGTCTTGTGACACACTACTGCCACACATCCATGAGACCATCTATTGTTTCTTATCAATCACGCGACGATATCGGTCATGTGGTGTCTCCGATGACACAGATAGTATCAGCCATCTTGACCCAGTTCCTGACATCTTGGTACGGAGCTTGGTATGATCATCCATCATGGCGGCACTACTGCTTGTCCTCACCCTTGTGACCAGTCTCCATAAGGTAGATATAACTGCTCAGTTATAGAACTGATGTCAGATGCAATTCCTAACTTGTACATTTGTTCGCATGTTCTTCTAGGTGACTTGGCTTTGAACATGCCCACCCGTTCGCGAACAAATGGTAAACACATGCTCACGATATTGTGGATATCGGAATTGTACAATTGACTTTGAGCAGAGAGCTCTCATATAATATATGATGATACTATATATACTCATGCCAATAATGGTTGTCACCCCCCTCCCAACCTCAATACCCGGACCCGTTGTGATCATGTGACTCATAGATTAAACAATGCAATATGTTATTCTTTCATGATTAGACGGTTGTATTGTCTTTGAAGATTTAGACATAATTTACTGTCACTTCTTTTGAATAAAACACATAGTTAAGATATTGAAAGACTCGAAATGTTAGCTCCCGAACTCAAGAATGTATTGCCATTTCTTGCAAATTTGATGTCAAGAATTAACTTAACGGGTATCCGGGTAGGGTAGGGTAATAGGGGGTGGGGTACCTGGGTAGAAACTTTGGACCCGTCACAGCCCTACAATGCACTATTGCATCCTTGTCACACTTTGAAGCATCTTTCTTCCAATACAATGCATCATTATTAAAAGGCGTTGATGCATCCTTTGTACAAGGCGGTAGCGCAATTTTGATAGTGAATGCATACACCCTTATTATATTTTCTATAATTCTTATCGAATGCTGTTCAATCGTTACAATGCGTTGATTTGCCATTCTTACAGGACATGTTAGCAACATATCACATGACATCACACTGTTGAATACGTGTTACAAGACACCTAATATGTCCTTTAAAACCCATGTTCAAATCAATCAAATAGAATCTTTATTTCCAATACTGTGAGTTCAAAAACACTTTATCGGTGCACACATGAAATATAATGATAACAATGAAAGCATGCACAGCACATATAATCTTAATATGACAAAATTAATTTCCTTTTTTCGAATGCATAGAATAAATATTTGGCATTATCCAAGGAAATATCTTCATTTTGGGATGATAAAAAAGAATTATATTTTAGTATGCTGGGAAAAACATAGAATTGCAAGAGATATTTATGTCTATATTGAAGATAGGCTGGACAGATGAGTAAGAAGGGTTATTTATTTTCAACTACACATGTTAGAAGACGTTGCTGTAACATTGTAAAGTGGCTATTACTATGGTAATTCTTCTGTAACCATGACGTATATTTCCTGTTTTCCAGGTCTCAGCTGCTATACCTGGCAACATCCTAGTGACAACAATCGAGGTAACTCTGTCTTAAGGAATTCTTCACAAAAGGGACGACTTGAAACCCTTGTTGGGTGTTCGAGTCATGATTTCCCTTTATGTACTGTTTAATCTCACTACAACTCACCTCACACTGAAGAGATTACACAAATTTTACAAATGATTTCACTCTATAATGTGTAGTTATGTAAATTATCGTTCTCCCTACTTTCTCTCTATCACTCTGATTCTTTTTATCACTTCTCCCTGATTCTCTCTCTATCTCTATGAAACACCTGAGTATGCTGGTAACAAACTGAAAATCATACTTATCGGTTTCGAACCCACGCTTCTCTCTCTCTCTCTCTCTCTCTCTCTCTCTCTCTCTCTCTCTCTCTCTCTCTCTCTCATCTCTCACACATCCTAATTCTCAAAATAGGTTCTGCATCACCCAAATCTTTCTCTCACAATCTGTCTCCTTTTGTCTCTCTCCCTCTTTGGGGCAGCGGGGTAGCCTAGTGGTTAAAGCGTTCGCTCGAAGACCCCACATGGGTACAATGTGTAAGGCCCTTTTCTGGTGTCCCCTGTTCTGAAATTGCTTGAATATTGGTAAAACGGCGTAAAACTAAACTCACTCACTCACTCTCATAATATACTGGTGTATTTTTTAATCAATCACTGTTTCATTCAAACTTGTTTTCACATTGTTAGTCAAGTGACATATATACCCTATACAATTTACCACAACGATTCTTTCAGCATTGGCCCTTCGTGATGCCCAACTATAGGCTTGGGGTGGGCTTTGAAGGCATCATTGTGGACATTCTCGACGAGCTCGCCCGGCGCTGCAACTTCACCTACAACCTCGACCTGGTG
The DNA here is from genome assembly GCF_003918875.1 of Haliotis rubra. NCBI lineage: Eukaryota > Metazoa > Mollusca > Gastropoda > Lepetellida > Haliotidae > Haliotis > Haliotis rubra. The sequence continues at coordinate 324,016 of NW_025766869.1, forward strand.
AAAGACAACACCTGGGGGAGACAGCGGCCGGATGGGACGTGGACGGGGATGATCGGAGAGGTTATCAACCATGTACGTCACCACAGTGAGAACATTGTTTAACCGTACTATTTCATAACCCACTTTTACCTACACACCGTGAAAACTTACATGTAGATTCATAGATTCGTTTAACATAGATTCATAAGTAATACTTTATTTTGTTTGTTGTTGAAAGCCGAATTCAGCAATATTCCAGCTATATGGTTGCGGTAAGTATATAGTCGAGTCTGGGCCAGACAATCCGGTGATCGACAGCATGGGCATCGATCTAAGTAATTGGGATATGATGACATGTGTCAACTAAAGTCAGCGAGCCTGACCACCCGATCCCGTTTGTCGCCTCTTCCGACAAGCATGGGTTACTGAAGATCAATTCTAACCCGGATCTTCACGGGTGTAAAACAATTAAGATAATGGTCACTACGATAGATGCATTTATGTCAGTACGTGATAAAGCCGATCTGTTGTCCCACAGGAAGCTGACATCGCTGCCGCCCCTCTGGTCATCCTGCCCTCCCGGTCAAGGGTCATCCGCTACACCCAGCCATACCTGTCATCAGGGATCCGTATATTGTACACCAAGCCTTCTGATTGGTTGGCAACACACGCCTTCTTCCTCCTCCTCAAACCCTTCACTCTCTGGATGTGGGGCATCCTTGCTCTCATCCTTGTCATCATCACCACCCTCTTCACAGTCATCGTCCGATACAGCCCATACGAGAAGTGGTCCTTTATCCTCGGCACTGAGGATGAGGAGCCGGTGAGGGAGAGGTCACTGTCCAGTAGCATCTTCTACACGCTGAGTACTCTGATGTGGCAGAGTGAGTAGAATCTCTAGGACCCGTATGTAGTTCACGGAACTTCGCGAGAACTTACGTTTTTAGGACTTCCGCTAACAAACAGCGTTTCATACCTTTGCAAATGGTCTCATGGTTGTCAGTTGACAGTAAAGAACCGATAATAGTTGCAGGAATAACAAATTTCCGTTTTACCCGTCCAAATATTACGACTGTCAACAGTTGTGACAGCCAAGCATGGTTGAACACTTGGTCCGGTCTAGTAAAGTAATTTATGGCGGTTGCGCAATTTGAAACCAGTACTGGACACGTAGGGGCTCTATTCCGGAACCTTCATGGTCAAAACGGGCAATTTCTTTGTCTTTAATGCCTGCCCCTAGCCATTCAGTGGTGTGATATGTCCCTTGGAAGTGTGAGAAATCGGTTGGATCTTGATGATTACGAGATTGACGCGTGGCATCAAGTTGTTTGCTCATAATATCAGTCACTGTTTGTCTGGACCAGTAAATGCGGAAGCCGACTTCTCGAAGAAAAAGACGTTTATTGTCATTTAAGACACCGGCCAACGTTCAGAGAAAACAGAATATGTAACAACAAGTATTGAATCGCCTGGAATATACAATAATTTTTCAATACATTATTTCCTAAGATTGGTGCATGCTTTGTGAAATAATGGTGTCATTTCTAGAGGTCATATAAGAAGGGAAAGCAGTTTATGGTGGTTTAGTTAAGTGCCGTTTAGGTATATTCGGAATTATCAGGTTATTAAGAGTAGGACATGGAAAGACAACGTAGATGTCATTCTCTATGACTCTTTTACGTAACATAGTCCTTCCATTCTGATCATTCCCTCCCTAATTTGCTTCTGTCATTGGTAAATAATTTTGAGAAATAAATCTGAATCTAATTTTGACACATAAAGATATTTTCTATGTCAATCCACGAGCCCTTCCGTTTCTCTCTTTCGGAGCTTGTCCAAATGCATGGGCACAATGTGTGAAAACAATTTTAGGGGTTCCCCGGCTAAAAGTGGCGTACCTCTCGCCTGAATGAATGTATGATTCCCATTCCAGGAAGCCGTTGCCTGCCCAGATCATCATCCGGCCGTGTGTTGACCTCTGTCTGGTGGCTCTTCTCCATCCTCGTGCTCGTGTCCTTCACCTCAAGCCTCACCGCCCTCTTCCTCTCCCACGAATCCAGTATCTACAGCGTGCCCTTCACATCCTTCGAGGAACTTGTCCAACAACAAGATGTCTCCTTCGGCTGCGCCAAGAGCGGTCACATCGCATCATACCTTCAGACGTCCCAGGAACCGTTAGCCAAGCGATTATGGGAGCAGATCAACAAGGACGATGCCAACCTGTTTCAAACAACTGCCTCTGGTATCGCGAAAGTTCGAGAATCTCGTGGCACCTACGCCCTCCTTATGGAAGGAATTATGGCTGAATACGCGTCTGGAAGTCAACCATGTGACCTTATCACTCTCGGACAGCCCCTAAACGATAAAGGATATGCCTTCGCGTGTAATTTGCACAGCGATATATGTAACATCCTTGATAACAAAATCCTTGAAATGAAAGAAGAGGATGTGCTGTTGAGGATCAAGGAGAAATGGACCAACAAGGGATGTGATGCTATCAAGGGGAGAGAACTCGTGTATGATGGTGTTGACTTTATTGACTCTATGGGGTTTAAGGGGTCTCTAATTTATGATAATCCTGTCACAGTGCGGAAGTTTGCAGGTGGACTGGTTCTATTCCTACTCGGCGCTGTACTAGCCGTTGTCTGTCTGTGCGCCGAAGCTACCAGTTCTAAAACAAACAGATATGTAAGTATATGATCATAACAATGATATTGAAGTGAAGATTCATAAGATTCTGAGTTGGGTTTTTTTGTTTTTTTTCGGGTTTGTTTTTCTTTTGTTTTGGTTTTTGTATTCAGACATTACACAAGACTGTAGATTGTAGATTGTTACGGTCCTTTTCAAAACACTGCTAGATATTTGTGCATGTTATTTTACGCCCCTCTCAGCTGTATTCCTGCTATGTAACCACAATCTGTAAATAATCAGACAATCCAGTGATGGGCGTCAGGAACATCGATCCTCGCAGCTGGGACACGATGGAATAAGGTTGGATCATGATATGCAGTGATTAATATCAGGTTACTTTGACACGCAATCAACTTGTCACTCACATGACTTCCCGACTATTAACATCACCTCCTGCGGCCTACATAGTTTGATACAGATCAGTCGCAACCCGAAACCAGTGTTTATGTGTTTCCCCGTGTGGATAACTTCATTTTGAGCTCTGAAAGCGAAATCCCGTGAAACCTAAATATTTATAAAGCTGCGTTTTAAAATACTTTATATTTCTATTGTTTGTTCGACAGCGACTTTGGGCCCACGTAGGCGCACGTAGAATATCCACTTCCACCTTATCCCTCTCAACCCTCTCCAATCAGTGTGTATATAATTAAATTTTGGCCACCTGGGAAGGTTCTCGCACTTTGGACAGTTATGAATATACGTCATGTCGTAATTTAGAACGGGACGCTATTTAGAACTGTGCTATTTGCCTCATACTAGTTGCCTCTTTGATGAAAGCCACGTTTGTGAATTTTGCGGACAGGCAATGGAGTTTTCCGTTGGTTAACTTCATTTCGAGCTCTGAAAGTGAAAGCCGTGAAACCTAAATATTTTTTAAAGCTGCGTGTTACAATATTTTTTATTATTATGTTTAATTTTTTATTTGTTTCAGACATGGAGACGTGAAGCTCTGGTGACTTCATTTGACAATCCTAATTTGGCTGTAGAACGCCATGTCCAGGGCAGCGAAACTGACCTCTAGTTCTGACAATTATTCCAACAGAAACGTCCTGCATTTCAACCGTGCTGGAAAGTACGAAACCATTAATGTTGTCACTTTTGTAGCATAAAATATTTTTTCAGCGAAACTTCTCGTTGCTTCGAATATATTTTCGTTGCTTCGATTATTTTCTCGTTGCTGTGGTTATTTTCTCGTTACTTCAAGTCAAACACTTTTCGAGTACTTACTCGTTACTATGTTTTCTCTCTCGTTACTTTGCTTATGTTATCTTTTCGTTACTTCGATCATTTACTCACTGCCTCGAAAATTTTCTCGTTTCAATTTTTTTCAAAACTTGAAATTTCAAGTATTCACTCGTTGCTTCGAGTATTTTCGGGATTTTGAAGTAACGAGAACATATTGGACATTTCAAGCTTTTGAAAGAAACTTGAACCAGCGAGAATTAATCGAATCAACGAAATAATTGAAGTAACGAGAAAATGACTGAAATAACGAGAAAATACTCGAAGTAACGAGTAAATAATCGAAGCAACGAGAATTGTAGCCGAAAAAAATATTTATGCCACAAATGTGTCAGCATTAGGCTTTCGTAGCAAATAATTATACAGACGGAAATTTCTTCTGTAAAAAAATACAAAAACGTTTTGAATGTCAGGATGGTTCCATAATTATTAATGAACATGGGAAGAAGTTCGAGAAAGAATTATTGTAATAGAACAGATTTGCAGTTTATGGTATATTTCATTGCCTTTACCTAGGATTTGGGACGCAGTTTACTCGTAATCAGAATGATGAATGAGATGTAAACATTTAACCGTTATGCATTATGTGTTATTAAATGGACTTGTTGTTAAATTGCTTTAGATTTTGTTGGTGAACCAGATACGTGGGCCAGATATGTACGTTGTGCACACTCACTCACTCACTCATTCCCAAAATAGAAGCAAACCAAATGTCAATTAACGCTTATGTCAGTTGTGTTTATCGTATTTCTTTGCTTTAAACGGAGCCTTTGAGTTATCGAATCAAAATAACTCCAAGTAGCCAAATTGGCAATGAATGTGGTTTAACTTTGGGTTCACGATTATTTCACATATTTATCGACGTGCTTGCATGTGTGAGTGCCTTAGTGTACTTGTCCCGACAAGCCAACCAAGATACCATGCCGCACTCAAATGTCCACTCATATACCGTATACCAGTCCTTGAGTCATTGCACCCGTGAAGATCCGGGTCTGCAGGAATCCATGCTTGTAAGAGGGGACTAATAGTGGAGCAGATAAGTGCACAAATAGTTCACTTAATCATGCAAGCATGAAATTTGGCACACATGTTCATTGGAGTCCACTCTTTCAAAAAAGGCCACGCAAAAATCCAAGATGGCTACCATTTTCAAGATGGCCGCCGTCTACACTAAAATTACTAACAATTCCTTTGTAAGTTGTAACTACTTCAAGTAAAACAACCTATTTCAATTTTTATGACAAAATGAAGTTGTTTTTATTACAATACCGAAACAGTGCATAAATAAAATGGCAGTTTTAGCAAAAAACAGTCGAAATTGTACCTGAACTAACCACTGCACCCAGAATAACAAAGAAACTACACTTCACATTTGCAACTGCACAAGGCTGTGCATGTGAGATCACGCCGGTAGCTTTTGTACCTGCCACGACAGCCAGACTTGCAGCCACACTTAGGGAGCTGTTAACAAGAGTTTGCAATGGGAGAGTTGGCTGTCCAGAAGGTTGTCCATTCTTCGCCAGTCTTCTCCCATCCCCAGTCAGCTGGACTCTCTGCTTCTGGCTGGCGCAGTATTGCCTGAGCCAACACACAACGTGCCTGATAAAGTTATTTGCTGCACATTTAGCTTGTTGAATAAGAGCTGCTCTGGTTGGAGGGATGGCTTCATATGGTCTCTGCTTTCTGGCAAATAAGTCGAGTCTAGCCTCATTCACACCATCTACAGTGCTAGACCTGTCATACATGATGACCACAAACTTCTCTAGGATCTCCATGTCATCATCCTCAATGGTTGGTGGATGCTGGCTCAGTCTGGCAAATACTGATGTTGCCTCTGGGAAAATGTCCCATGTTTGCCAAGCTGTCCTTTTCCCTTTATTCATAATAACTGACACCACATCACAACCTGTGAAAGCATGGAAGAACAACATGTCTTTGGCCTTCTCTTGACCAACAGAGGTGTGCAGGTTGTGAAAGCCAATCCATCGAAGGCTCTGACCATGGCCAAATAAGAGCCACAGCTGCTGCAGACCCATGCTTTGCAGTGTTGGGAACATACTCAAGCCACTCACGAGAACATCTGTGTCATTTGCTTTGATTATGATGGATTTGCTCCCTTGGGTTGCAGCATATCTGGCATGAACAAAGATGCGGCTGTGTGCCTCCTCATGAGAACATTCGTCCAGTTCAGTCAGACTCACTTTGTGTGTGCCAAGTGCATTGTGTCCCTTGGTCACAATATTCAAGTTTGGTGCAGACATCTGGACAATCCTGTCTGCCAGGAAGTGAAACAGCTCCGACTTGTTGTCATTGTGCCTCAGAAAGTTGTGCCAGTTTGAAGGAATGCTATTCTTTTCTGTCACCGTGCGTCTCACTCCTTGTCCTCTTTTGGACCTTATGTCTGCTTTCAGACTTAATGGATTGTACATATCAAAGACAACATGTGTTGTCTTGTATGTACTGGCATATTCATTAATAGGTGGCAAAAGTCAAGGGCTGCATAATGTCAAAATGTCTTAGACCTTTTCGGTGGCAGTGCATAGATCAAAGCTGAACCATCAATGATGGTGTAATCTGACTGGCTCTTGGTCTGGAGGCGTGATGTGTTTCTCAAGTATGGAGGTCAGTTGGGACTTTTGACAGCTATAAATCTTTCCACCATCACTTAGAGATGCAGGGAATGATTGATTTTCGTGCTGAAAGAACCCCTACAGGTCGCACTCCCTGTTCTGACAGGAGATGAACAGCTTGTAAAACAGCTGACAGTCTTCCTTCAGCTGTTTCTGTTTTGATGGTTCTGTAACAGGCTTATCTTGACAGAAGAAGATCAAGTCTTTGCTTTCTGAAGGGCTCATAGAATGATGTTGGATTACCTTCCAATCTTTTCACAAAGTTTTGGTATTGTGTGCTACCTTTCTGCAAGTGAGTGGTGAACAAGCTCCGCAGAGCTGGGATGAGCTACATCTTTGGTGTCTATTGAAAACAAATCCACACTGTCTTCCTCGAAAGGGCTTCCCAAATCTTGCTGGACCTGAGAGTTTCTGGACCCTTTCTAGGAATGTCTTCTGGGCATGTGGTGTCTGCTCATGGTGAAGCCAGTGCTCGCTGGCCTCTTTTGTTTGTGCCTCCATTCCATAGAGGAACACCAGACGGCTCACCTCAGGACCAGAGACCATCCATCTCCTCAGGGCTGACGGCTCCACAGCATTGGCCTGCTCATTGGCCTGATCAAGAGCAAGCGCTGAGAAGTCACGCTTGGTCATGTGCACAACAAAGTTGCCCATCTTGAAATCCTGCGCCAATGCTGCAGGGTGCTTACTTTCCAAAGTCAGCATGTCCCTCAGATGAATAGGCAACCATCGGGCATAATTGGTGTTGTTATTGGCAAACAAGTATGGGATCAAATCCCTCAATGCCTGACAGTATAGGCTGAAGTTGGCTTCACGGAATGATCTGATCAGCACAAAGACTGTAAGTTCCATTGACAACACCAAGTGCCAGAATTGAAATTGAGGACTTTGTTGGCTATTGGTCTGACACCATTCCTCAAAGCCCAATACGTCTTCATTGATATCTGCTTGTTCTATGCAATAACTGTTGTAGGCACATTTTAGCAACTTGTAAAGGCTGCATGCAGTAACCTGGTGCATTTGTCGTGTCTTAGTGACACTGGAAGCTGCCAGAAATGAATCTGCAGTGCCAGAAGAAGCCACACCTGCTTCCAACCACTATCCTTCAGCAGAGAACCCAGAGAACGAAACAGAGGCACATTTGTGGCAGTCATGGTGTAGCTATCATGTTCTGGAACATGATGAGTAGGAGGTGAAGTGAGATTTTCATTTTTCTGTTCTTTTTGACATAGGCAGCAGTGTGTCCAGTCAGTCTGCCTCTAAGTTATGACCCGATTTCCACATTTAATTTAAGGCCGATTGTTGATCATTTACCACCTTAATTAAAATATGTAATAGCGCACATTCATGTATGGGATACAACTAGGTTTGGTTGCCCTACACCTAGCCCGACCATTCATCCAGTGCCATTTAAGTCCCGTGTGATATGTACACCATCCGGGTAAGTTCATGAACAACTCATGTAAAGCCCCTTACCCATGGCTCGGCTGTCCCTCGCTGGCACACCCTGTCAAATGAGGCGTGACCGTCTAACTTTATCTACTAACTAATTGATATGGGACTATTGGACAGCATTTGGGACACTAATCTAAACTGCACTATTCCTGATACTATTCTACTACAATAGAGTTAGTAAAGCTGGGAGCGGCATTAGTAAAGCTAGATCAGCTGACACTGAACCCCACAGCAGTGAAGTCACCAGTGTGTCCTGGTTGTGCACTGACATTCACTCTGTTAGTATACCAACACCTTGTAAATAATGTTTACATCCTTTGATAAAAGTTTTAGATCAATTAGAATCTCTGACCCCCAAAACTCTGTAGATGAAAAAAAGTCATTCATAGTGACAGATGCTGAGATCAGATCAATACTAATTTTGGCCGCCATATTGGACGCCATCTTTGTTTTAGTACTTGGAATTGAAAGCGTGACAAAATAAACATCAATAAATGAATAAACTGGTGATTGAATGGGATTATAAATCATTATAAATGCATCATTAACATTCCTGTTCTCAATGCTGATGCAATTGGCCAATGGATGGCACCCATCTTAAAAAAAGAGGCAGCCATCTTGGATTTTTGCGTGGCTAACGCCCGTTTATTAAAGCGTGGTCCTTTGAGAATGTATGTGCCAAATTTTATGATGCATGATTAAGTGAACCATTTGGGGTCATTTTTGCATTTATCTGCTCCACTATAACGGGATCGGATGGTTAGACTCGCTAACTTGGTTAACACATGTCATCGTATCCCAACTGTGTAGATCGATGCTTATGATGTTGATCGCTGGGTTGTCTGGTCCAGACAGCCGCCATATAGCGGGGATATTGCTTATGCAGCGTCAAACAACGAATAAGGGAGCAAACAAACACAATCTGTATTCTTGCCATTGTCACCGACTGCAGGTTAGGGAAACAAGTGCCATACACTAAACGCCAAAAGAAACCTTATCCTCCTTCCCTAAAGACAGAGGTACCTATCTTCAGCTGGCGTTGTGATGCGTGGACGTCCACTTCTTGGTCTGTCTACGGTGACTCCAGTCTCTCTGAAGCGTTGAATAAGTCTTATCACCGTGATACGGTGGCATCCGTGGGCGTTGGCAACAGCATTGTATGTCGACCCCATCTGTATGTCGACCCCATCTGCACCATCCCAATGGCTCTTTCTCTCTCTTCAGCTGTTAATCGTGGCATATTTCTCGTACTTGTGTATCATATCATCTTTTCTAGGCTCTCTTCATACCCTATAGAATCATTCTACATATGAAATGGATGCAAATACTGTTTGAATATTGCTGCGTTTTGGCGTTTTGATATTGCTATGTGTAAACAAAAAATGGAAATTTTTTACTTTACAAGCAACAGTGTTAAAGATCATTGTAGAAATTCCTAAACATTTTTTTCACAGTATCAAACACACGTTTTACTTGTTTTCACTAATGAAAATCAGCAGAACATGTTCTAAAAGACTGAAATCCTAGGAATGATTATTTTACAATTTTACACACTCTACAACAGTTGTTTCCTGTTTTAATAGTTGAAAAATGGTGATTTTAAATAGTTTATATTTGTCCCAAAGCAGAATTTAATTTCAATCTTTCTTTTGGGCATCTAAATCACTGTTATTGGTTTATTTCGGCATGGACGAAAATAGGACAATTTAACTCTTCTGAACAAAATGCATTTCGCCTAAATATGAATGCATTTGAGATTTTATTTCGTGATTTGCATAAACTGTGTTGTTAAGCTTTCTTGTAAACTATTACCTTCTAAGATATCTTTGATAGTTTTAAAGTAATTCATTAAGGTAGGAGGGTAAGGTTTCTTTTGGCGTCTAGTGTAGTTTGTTCAACTGTTCGTTTAACGCGGTCAGGGGATCGAACCACCGATCTTCCGCCCTCTGCGAGGACACTCTATCTACAGGACCATGGAGCTCAATTCTCACAGGGATGTGAATGGCCAACTGGCGGGGAATGTTGCTGTGGCTTACAGTCAATGTTTTGCCTGGGTGGGAGGTCGTTGGTGCAGAGTTTACTTGCTCCGCCTAAGATCCGGGTTCGATTTGTAAAATATGTAAAGCCAATTCATGCGTCCCCAGCCGTGATATTGCTTCATTTTTGCCATAAGCGGCGTAAACCCATACCCGTTCACTCACAGGATGGCATATAGTACCTCAAGGGATTAGAGGTAAGAATATACATGTGCATCCATGATAGCAAATTATATCGTTCGGCATGAGAGGCTTGTGACGTGGTTTACTGCATTTCATGGCGTCAAAATAACGGCGCTCATAATATTCACCACTTGATTGTCTGACTGAATTTAGCGACAACATTGCTGGAATCGTGTGTTATGGTTTACAACATACATGTCTTTGTCACTGTTCAGTCGGTAATGAACTTTCACACTTTATCAGGATAAATTTGGTCATCGAACCCATTTTCTCCTGGATTCAGGAAACATCCTTTGCACAGAAAATTAAAGCTCGCCTCTCTCAACTTGTTTGATTCCATGTTACAAACAAAACAACACAAAACGAATTTGACCACAGTAGTGTTACTAAAAAAGATTAAGATGGTGATCATGCAAGTGATGAAACAGAGGACAAGTGTATCAACTGATTACTAGTGACGGTGTCCTTATCGCTCAGGGCCCCGTTCCTCAAGGCGATCGTAGCGCTACGATGATCGTAACTCCCATACTTTAACATAGACTAACGACTGTCGTAGCGCTACGATAGCTTTGAGGAACGGGGCCCTGGGCATGGTCTCTTCCTCTCATGGCGTTGATCACCTGCTGGACAATAGTGCCCCCCTGGACTAGTCAAGGTCTGTTTAATCCCCGTCAGGGGATCCTTCATGTTACTAGATGTCTGAATGGCAATGCATCCTCCCAACGTCATCCGACGTTTGACGTCATCAGCCTGTTGACGTGTACTGGCGTGTATTGACGCTCACGGTGTACTGGTGCTAACGTGACTTTGAGACGTCTGTCCACACTTGCCTCGTCATGTGTGTGTGGACCCATCACGTCTTTACAGACTGTTCCAATGATTGTAAAGCATTGATTGAAATGAATTTTAATACTCGTGTTATTAGAAAACTTCTCAAATGAAATATACCAATCTAAAAATTATGTATCGTTTTGCTTTTCTTTAATGTCCCTTAAAGACGTGGTATCGTTTCTTTTGGACTTTAGAGATGCATATCATTAAATTTTGGTCATCCGCAGAGGTATCCATTTCATCACTTTTTTAGGAGAAGCATTAGTTATTGAGAACAAATTCAGCCATTGAGTCTTTTGGAGTTATCTAGTTATCTCCACTTTGAACAGTCATGCATATGTAAAACGTCGTGATTTAGTTCGAGAAGCTCCGCGCCGTTTGCTCAAACCTCTGCCTCTTTGGTGATAGCTACGATCGTGAATTTTGCGGACAATCAACGGAACCATAATCAGGTCGAATCTTGGATTCCATCCACAATTCATTGCTATGCGTAGCTGACACACGGCACCTGACAACCAGCTAGTTGAATCCAATAATCTATAATATTAATATTTAACTTATAAACCTAACCCTCCGCCACATAGCTGGAATATTGCTAAGTGTGGCGTTAAACAACTAACGAACCTATAAACTTAATCAACAATATCAGTCGCAATTATGAACTATTTAATAATATGTAAGCCTCGAAATTTCGAGTTCTGGGAGTACACATTCAATAACAAAAATATAATCGCATTTACTCTCTCACTCATTTACTTTATACTGGATCAAATGAGTTTACCCCGACAGCCTTCTCGTATATGCCTGACATAAATGTTTGAATTCCATGAGACTTCAATGTCGAGAAGACATTTTAAAAAAAGAACGAAGGCAGTAGGCATTGTTATTTATTCCACAACTGATAACTGACTATGTGCAAGGGGGCAACGGTTGTGGTGGCGGGGTCGGTGTTGGTGCCAAGGAGAGCCCCACCGATGTGGCCGACGACGGTTTGTCCAGCATCTACGACGGTCTGGGCAATCTTGTTAGCGGGCTCCGTCATGTTGGTGAGGATTTGCTCTGAAAAAATTACTGGGTTCATCACTTGATTTTTGCTCACATAGGGTAAACACCTATCATAACCTGTAACACAAAAAAGACTCCACGCTCATGAGAGCCACTTACGATGATGACACCCTCTAACATGCAGGAGGTTTACAATCTTTTACTTCTTTATTACAGAAGCATAACAGTGGTCAAAACCTTGGTACACAGAATCTTCTCGATCACTGCAATATGTTACACACAGGTTGAAGAATCATCAGAATCTCGTACACGCAGAGGGTTTACAATCGTCACAACCTCACTCACATACAAGCTCCACAACCATTACAACCCTGATTAACCATCACAGCCGCTGCCACACAGAAGCTTTCATTACTAACCTTTCTGTATTGAGACAGAAAAATCAACACAATCTCCGACACAATCATCACAACTTATTACAGAGGCTTTACAATGGCTTTCATTGTCATCCAACCTCTTACACAAAAAGATTTTTGAAACAACACCTCTGATACAGAAGTGCTTCACAATCATCTCACAAGAGGTTTAGCAATCTCAAAACCTCTTACACACAATTTATGCTGTGAACTCTTCACAACAAGAGATGCAAAGTCCAAACAATCTATTATACCCAAAGTGCGTAAAGTCAAAACAACGTTCACACACAGGAGCTGCTATGTTAAATCCACCCATCCTTATAGAACTATGTCCAAACAACCTGTTTTTAGCATGATTGGTTGGTTGTTTAACGTCACACTCAGCAATATTACAGATATGTGGTGGCGATCTGTAAATAGTCGAATCTGGACCAGACAATCCAGTGATCAACAGTTTTACGCATGTCTCACTTATCTAACGGCTGTAATGTCAACACATCCCTGGGACACAAAGGATTCAAGTACGACACAACCTCCACACAGCGGTCGTACTAGGCAACGGGAAAAGCTGCAATGGCAGCACATACTCCTTCCACACAACGTCTTCCTCGAAGGTTACATTCAACTCTTATACACATATTTACAACACATGAATTGATATGAGATACTGTTTGGATACATACGTAGGATGTCGCCACATGCGTTGGAGTTATAGGCTTTTGCACATATCCGCCACACAAGGGCTTGATGGTCGACACAACACTCACACCGAGGGCTGTAATGTAAATACATTCCATGCACACAAGGGCTTGAAGGTTGACACAACCCTCACACACAGGGCTGTACTGCCAATACATTCCAGGCACACAAGGGCTTGATGGTTGACACAACCCTCACACACAGGGCTGTAATGTCAATACATTCCAGGCACACAAGGGCTTGAAAGTCGACACAACCCTCACACACGCAGGGTTATAATGTCAATACATTCCAGGCACACAGCGGCTTGAAAGTCGACACAACCCTCACACACAGGGCTATAATGTCAATACATTCCAGGCACACAAGGGCTTGAAGGTTGAAACAACCCTCACACACAGGGCTGTAATGTCAATACATTCCAGGCACACAAGGGCTTAAAGGTCGATACAACCCTCAAACACAGGGCTGCAATGTCAATACATTCCAGGCACACAAGGGCTTGAAGGTTGACACAACCCTCACACATAGGGCTGTAATGTCAATGTATTCCAAGCACACAAGGGCTTGAAGGTCGACAGAACCTTCACACACAGGGCTGTAATGTCAATACATTCCAGGCACTCGAGGGCTTGAAGGTCGACACAACCCTCACACACAGGGCTGTACTGCCAATACATTCCAGGCACACAAGGGCTTGAAAGTCGACCCAACCCTCACATACAGGGCTGTAATGTCAATATATTCCAGGCACACAATGGCTTGATGGTCGACCCAACCCTCACATACAGGGCCGTAATGTCAATACATTCCAGGCACACAAGGGCTTAAAGGTCGACACAACTCTCACACACAAGGCTATAATGTCAATACATTCCAGGCACACAGTGGCTATAATGTCACAATACACTCCAGGCACACAAGGGCTTGAAGGTTGACGCAACCCTCACACACAGGGCTGTAATGTCAATACATTCCAGGCACACAAGGGCTTTAAGGTCGATACAACTCTCACACACAGGGCTGTAATGTCAATACATTCCAAGCACAGGAGGGCTTAAAGGTCGATACAACTCTCACACGCAGGGTTATAATGTCAAAACATTCCGAGCACAGGAGGGCTTGGAGGTTGACACAACCCTCACACACAGGGCTGTAATGTCAGTACATTCCAGGCACACAAGGGCTTGAAGGTCGACACAACCCTCACACACAGGGCTGTAATGTCAGTATATTCCAGGCACACAAGGACTTGAAGGACGACACAACCCTCACACACAGGGCTGTAATGTCAATACATTCCAGGCACACAAGGACTTGAAGGTCGACACAACCCTCACACACAGGGCTGTAATGTCAATACATTCCAGGCACACAAGGGCTTAAAGGTCGACACAACCCTCACACTGGGATATAATGTCAATACATTCCAGGCACACAGTGGCTTAAAGGTAAATGTCAATACATTCCAAGCACAGGAGGGCTTAAAGGTCGATACAACTCTCACACACAGGGCTGTAATGTCAATACATTCCAAGCACAGGAGGGCTTAAAGGTCGATACAACTCTCACACGCAGGGCTATAATGTCAATACATTCCGGGCACAGGAGGGCTTGGAGGTTGACACAACCCTCACACACAGGGCTGTAATGTCAGTACATTCCAGGCACTCAAGGGCTTGAAGGTCGACACAACCCTCACACACAGGGCTGTAATGTCAGTATATTCCAGGCACACAAGGACTTGAAGGACGACACAACCCTCACACACAGGGCTGTAATGTCAATACATTCCAGGCACACAAGGACTTGAAGGACGACACAACCCTCACACACAGGGCTATAATGTCAATACATTCCAGGCACACAGTGGCTTGAAGGTTGACACAACCCTCACACACAGGGCTGTAATGTCAATACATTCCAGGCACACAGTGGCTTAAAGGTCGATACAACTCTCACACACAGGGCTATAATGTCAATACATTCCAGGCACACAAGGGCTTGAAGGACGATACAACCCTCACACACAGGGCTGTAATGTCAATACATTCCAAGCACACAAGGGCTTAAAAGTCGACACAGCCCTCACACAGAGGGCTGTGTTGGGCAACAAAAAAACGTTGCATTATCTACATTTGGACCACATCACTTCCACGCCACGTCTTGCACAACAGCTAGACACATATTTACAAAACATTGGCTACACTCTGTGTAGAATACTGTTTGGATGAAGTACGTACGAAGGATGTCGCTGCCAGCTTGCTTCAAGGCGTTCATGGCGTTAGAGCCGTGCATGACGAGGGTGCCGAGCTGGGTGCCGATGTCTTCGATGTGGGGTTGGAGCTTCTGTCCCAGTTGGGCGACGGAGTCTTTGGCTTTTTGGAGGAGGTTAGTAGCCCCGCACTTGATTGCACCTCCCGCTGTAGTAGCAATCTATAGGAAAAGAACAATTGAGGCATTTCAGGCCCTTTAATGGTTGCCATTGGTTGGGTAATTTATAATTAATCCAAACCAACACCTGGAATATCCGAATAAAGTGTACACCACTGTAACTCAACGATGCAAAGTGGGGGATGTAAAAGTACGAGCCCAAAAATGCGGAATCTATCGAGCAAATCACATAATTCCAACCATTCAGCCACCGATTAGCACCACTGAATCTTTGGAAGTCAAGTCATTGATTCGCTGACGTGAACATTTGTGTCTATTGGTATGTTTCTATTCACAGTCGTTTACTCAATCCTGCAACCATTACTCTCGTCTGATCCCTAACCGACACCTTCATCATGTCACATTAAAACTCATTATTTGTCGACCCAAATCAATCATCCAATGGCGAATAGATAAGTGGCAGGTTCATGTAGTCATTCCTTTACTCCTTCTATTCCATCATCCACCCATTAGATTAACTGATTCTCGCACCCCAAAGCGTTTTTCAATTTTAAGAAAATCACTGAGGAGACACGGACAGTCTTGACACCACCAACCGTTGGTTTTAAGGATTCGAAGAAGTCTGTGAAGGCGTTCCTCCTGCTCTTGGTGAGGCTGGAGATGACCTCATCAGCCTTGTCCCTGGTGGACCTTAAGAAGGCATCAGCAAAAAGTTTGTGGTTGTCTGGAGACCCAAGAATTAATTGTTTTAATAATGTATACCTGCCAAGAAATAATACCAATCACCTTTTCTATGTGAATGCTAATTGATGATCACAGTTTTATCACACCTGGTATTACTCCATGTTTATGATACAACTGGAACCGTACAATGAACCCATGTGGTTGTTTGCTAAAATTTGCTATGTAGGGAAATTTTAAAATTGCAACATACCCAATACCCAACAACCATGAATAAAAGTCTTAAAATATATGTACAGTAAATGTAGATTGTTTTACCTGAACTTGTACAGTTTTCCTGCTCGTTTCTGTATATTCTTCACTCGATATGTTTTACAATATTTTCAATGGATTTTGAATTTGTTATGTATATAAAATAATCGAAACATTCCGGATATTATAGTTAGTTTGCTAATTCAAGACCTTCACAAAAAAACGGAACAATTCACTTTTGACAAACAGCAGTTTCCAGTTTGTTCTGTTTCATGGCACAGTAGTCAACTTACTGACTAGCTTGTCGACTTCACTGATGACCTCCTCGGGGGGTGATCGCCAGCTTGGTCAGCTTGTCCATGACGCCCTGCAGACCCTGGACCAGGTAGCCGAACACGTTCTTCATCTCACCCATCAGAGTGTCCACAACATTGTGGAGGGAGGACTCCACGTTCTGGAGCATGGGAGGAAGCCTTCAAGAAACAAAGGGAATTGGATGAGGAGGGATAAGCCTGACAACGGAGTATCTGTAGATAAACGTTTACGGCATACATTCAGGTGGGTCTTCGAAACACAGTTCGTCTACAACTGGTCTGTCTCCTCGTCCCTAGAGAATAAATTGTATACTATGCACAACGTTATGTTAGATTTGGAGAGTCTCGATTGTCTCAGCTCAGATCCTGAAGTTTAGGATTGTATTGGTCTCCATTTGAAGTTTATAACAATAGATATATATTTTGATATAAAATAGCTGTATTTTTTGGAACTAAATGTCACTCCCTACTGCACCAACTGTTATACAAAAGCCAGTACATCAAAACAATACCCTTCACAATGGGAATATAACATGAATCAGTGCCTTTACTTACTGTATGTCTTGAGATGATTTTCCAAGAGCATTTGCATTATTCAGAGCAAGGGCTGAAACAACGATCAAACATATTTTTGATAATCACAAAAATAAGAAGCATGGTCTTGTACAATGCATATTGGCCTTCAAATATAGTTGCATAGCTATAAATTAATACTCGTTCCCAAATATTAATCTGAAAACTACCCAACGCTTTAAGTACATGGCATTTCTGGATAAGACAAATGTAAACGGAGTTGTTATCCGCTTCCTTTGTAAACATTTGTAAGGACGCCTTTAGCAATATTCTAGCAAATCTTGACGGGAGACACCAGATATTGGCTACCCACATTGTACCCATGTGGGGATTCGAACCCGGGTCTTAGGTGTGATGCGCCAACGCTTTAGCCACTAGGCTACCCCATCGCCCCAACGACGTTTAATGAATGAAACGTTTTCAATTATTCAAACTCTGCCCAAACTTTGGACAATCACCAGTAAATAAGGTAAATGTATAAATCCTGCTTGAGTACCATGAAGGAAGCAGAGGTACCGTAAATCCCCATGGACCTAAGCAAGGTGACTTATAACCCCTTTCTTACCTTTGTATCGTAAACAATAGTCTGTTTGCAGTGAAAACGTACCGAATAATTTCTCTTTAAACAAAAAAGTAAACAATCAAATAAAGTGAAATGTTATCCATGTACGAGGCGGTTACACCAGGTACTGAGTTAGCCAGCCATTGTGGACCTTACTAGTGTGTTCAACATTAATGAAATGTGAACTGTGTTGTGTGTCTGTTGTAACGACCCCGGAAGCCATACTTATTTCAACTTATTTTACAGTGATCTTAGTGAACTTTAGTTTGCCAAAAATAAACCTTCAATTAGTGCTCAAATTCGGTCTTGTGTTATCAATTTTCTCACTGAACACTCACATGAGGCCATCAAAACAGTTTAATTCGCTTTTCTAAGCACCATTTTTATGAGGTTGTAGATCCAGTTTTACTTAGTGAAAAAGTGGGTGGTGCGATATTTATGACAAGGTGTATATAATCTTCAAAGCAATGTTACACACTTATGTCTCTCTCACAGGGTCAATTGCAGAAAATTCGATTTGATTCGACTTCCATTTTATAGAGTAGCATTCAATGTTTCCTAGAATCCCCAAAGAATGGGATCTTTTCACCATCAGTGTAAATCCAAGAATGCTATCTCATGCTTTATCACTAAGGTGACCGTAATGTAGCCCCTCTGAGTTCACAACAGGAATAATGGACGATTGGTGGTTTCACTACACATACCATGTTAATTAGAAGTCATCCCAGGCATTGGTCAGACGCGCTGGGTGTGGCAACATCCATTTTATTAAGTGGTGCTGGACACATATCACACAGACAGGAATGTCTTCGTCAACATGAATCAATGGGGCAACATTAGAATTGTTATATTACATACTGGACACTCGTCTCTGGCGCACTGTACCGTTGCTGTAACCCGTTGACTTGTCTGAAACCTGTGGCCAGGGTTCCAACCTAAATTTCTTTACGTGCGTTCCTTGGCTTTCCAGGACCGTGGGCTTGGCCAAGTTTTAAACCTCGCAAACGTAATTTTTGGGCTTTCCATAGTGGCGTCAAATCAAGCTCACTCATTAACACCGCTACATTCTTGGAATGTAATTAAAGCATTCGCCCGTCAAGACAAAGACACGGGTTAGGCTCCCAAATTGAATAACATGTTTGAAGTTAGGTTCAGGTGTCCCTCACTGAAGTGCATGTGTCCCCCGCTGTGATCACGGAAAACATACTCTCACTTTTACAAACCTTGAATTCCTTGAGATATAAGGGTCTTCCCTGCTGTAACGCTTGCATTTAGAAGTTGAACTCCAGTCGTGTCCAGTTGGTGCACGATGCTCTGTCCAAGGGTCTGGAAGATGTTGGTGAAACCTTGACCGAAGAAGTTGTCCTGGGCCGTGGCAAGAAGAACAGCGGACAGAATGAACAGAAACTTCATGTTGCTGAAATAAAATTACCGATGAAAGTTGTTTCATCTGTGTCACACAAAGCAATCTTGACCATGTAACGGTATACATTGCAATTGCCGATTGCCAACTGCTAACAGCATACAAAAAAGAGAAGCCAGAAATTTTATATATTAATGAAACAAAATCATAATATTTGTCAAAACCATTCAGCAACCTGGAGAACAAACTAGTTATTTTCAGTTGTTTTTCTAAAATGTCAAAGCTGCTCCTTCCAAGCCCCAAGCCTAATGGTTAAAGGGGCAGTATAAAAGCGATGGCAGTTGGAATCAAGACCTACGTACCTGGTGGTTCTGTCCGAATCAGAACTGGAATAAGGATGGGTCAATGTGCCTTTTAAAGTTTGAAATCACGTGACTTTATCAGTGAATTTTTACTAGAATTTGTTCGAAAAGTGTCATATGGACTTGGAGTTTATCTGCACTGTTTTATTGACACATGCTGACAACCAAACTGCACTGCCATATGCTGTCATAAAAAGGTACAGATTTAGTTCATATGTTTCGTATACAACCGCATTTCAGCGCAGTAATCTTTACAAATGTGAACTGAAAAATGAAATATTTAAGTCACCAATTCATCATTGGTAAATGACAGAGTGAGAGTTTGTTGAAGGCGTGGGGAATGGTTTTCCAATGAGCGTGTTGTTGAAAGAGGCTCGTGGGATGATCCAAGCATCATGGTGTGGGTTGCAATAGGTTTGAACCATAAAGTTGGCACCATGGTGTTCCAGAATGAGGAAGTGGCGTGACAACTGCTCGCTATACTGACCAAGTCATAAGACCCCACGTTGTACCACACTTGGACGTCACAGAAATCACATTTTCCAGCAAGACAACGCTCGAGTCCACACTGCCAGAGCATCATTGGACTTCCTATGACAACATGGCATCCAAACCCTACAATGGCCTGCACTCGGAATTAAGTCCAGTAGAACACCTTTGGCCCGAGATTCAAAGAAGACTGAATGACCTCCAGCCAAGGCCTACAACTGCGGCTGGACTCGAACAGGTATTTAGCGGAGTATGGACCCAGTAGCCTTCATCAACCGGCTAATTCATTCCATGTACAGATGATGGAACGCGCGTCATCGATGCTCATGGAGCCACACACGATACTGACTGACTTAATGAAACCAATTAAGGTGATTTTGTCTGTGTGAACTCTAAATGTGATTTTCGAATTGTATTGTGAATTGTGATTTCCGAACCATAATTGTCAAGTTTGAACTCAGTCTTCAAAGTTTGATTGTTAATTATAGTGAAATATAGTGTGTGTTTTAAGAAGCCTCTATCGGTGCGACGTTTCTTTGCGGTTCAGTATATTTATAGTACCCAAAAGTCTTGCCAAAGTATAGGCACTCGGATCAAATAAGTTATCTCTCATTGCTAAAGATCCAGAACAGGATCAGTGGGTCAGGTTGACTGACTTGCTTTATGCTTGTCATCGTATCCAACTTTGTGTAGATCGATGCTCATGATGTCAGTCACTTGCATCTGGTTCAGACTTGTATATTTACAGATTACCACCCTTTACCTGAAACATATATGTGGCGTTGATCATCACTATGTAGATGGTGATCCACAGAGTGGAATGTGTACCTCGTAATGTTGTTTTGTTAATGTAATGTTTATATTTTGAGCTTCCAACCTCTGTGAGAAGCCAGCATAAGGATAGTTTCAACAGAACAGATTTGAAGCTAATGGTTGATTCCATGTGTTTTGTGACTGGGTTAACAAGTCACAGAGCTACAGATAGCATATAATTATGTAGTTGTTACATATAATGTGTTAGTGAGAGGATTTCTTGTCACATTGTTGTAAAATCAGCAGCAAATTACGTTGTTATGGAGAAGTGAGCCCATTTAACACATCTTGTATATGTACGCTGTGCATGATATCTCGCAAAATTATCCATGATACATTTCAATCTTTCGACAGCCACCCACTCAACTCACTCGCTCATCCCAAATTACACACAAGCGTAAATGTCAGTTGACACATGTTTCTAAAGAGTGAGTGAGTGAGTATGGTTTTACGCCGCTTTTAGCAATATTACAGCAATATCACGGCGGGGACACCAGAAATGGGCTTCACACATGTTACCCATGTGGGAAATCGAACCCGGGTCTTCGGTGTGACGAGCAAACGCTTTAACCACTAGGCTAACCCCCACCCCCACCCCACCACCCCCGCCCTTTTTAAAGAAACTTTGTTCATCATATGTGTTTGCTTTGAACGGAACCTTTATGATATCAAACCACTGCCGAGGGTTCCAACACATACTTCATGTAGAAAATCGCCAAGTTACGTCACTCTAGGGTGTGTGAGGATATCTCGTCATGAGGAATAGTTTCTTGTGAGCCTGTCTTTGATGCTGATATTAGAAAGATCCTTATGTCCAAGATAACACGTTGTCACCTGGGTCCTGTGCCCTTTGTTACGGTTAATAATTTGCCATGACAAAGGGTTTAAGAGTACCCTTTGAACCAGCAAAATGGAACACGGACAAGTCATGTGTTAGTCCCGTCACACAACTCAGCAATCATCCTTTATATCGCTCTTATGCAGTTCTCGAGCATTCTAGCAAAGCTAGGCTACATCATTATCCTCTCAGAACGTTAAAGGACGCCATCGAAAACACAAGACACCACGCGAGACCATGGCCAGCACCAGGAACCAAAACAAATACACAAGGCAGCCAAGGGCAGGTAACTACAAAGCGCTATCTCAAAAGACGTGCAGCTAAAAATTCTATTGCCATTGAAAGTACATGATGCGAGATGTGAGTCAAAATCCACACTCAAAACTTTAAACTCTGTGACCCATAATACTGTAGAAACTATCAGTTATTCAAGGTGATATTACAAATTACAAAAAATCTCTGGACACTCTTCTACCCACAGTCACCAGTATTGTCAACAAAAGTTTGGAAACTGGCATCTTTCCCTCCTGCTTCAAACCCGCCGTGATTAAGCTTCTTATAAAGAAGCCTTCACTAAATTCTGAACAGTATTCCAGCTCCCGACCAGTTTCAACTTATCTTTGTCGTATAAAGTGCTGGAGAAAGTTCTGAAACACCAGTTAACTCGACACCTTAACAAATTTCAGTTAATGAACAAGCATCAATCTGCATACAGAACATCACACAGTACAGAAACAGCTTTGGATTGTGTGTTGGACAAGGTCATTAGTGCTGTCGACTATAATTGCATTGCATTGCTTGTTATGCTTGACCTTTCGTCTGCATTTGATACCATTGACCATGACAGGTAAATGGATCGGCTGCATACCGAATTTGGTATCTATGGAACAGTTCTGAAATGGTGCCTCTTATACTTGTCTAACAGGACTCGGTACAAATTGGTGAGCTCCAATCATCTCCCGCAGTGCCCAAATGCGGCGTACCCCAGGGTTCCGTGTTGGGACCAGTCCCCTTCAGGATGTATACCAAATCCTTGGGTCACCTTATATCACAGTACCGGGTCATTAGCCACTTCTGTGTTGATGATTCGCAATTGCTTGAGAAATTGGATCTGATCCTCCACCATACACGACATGCAGTTGTGCTATGAAAAATATTGGAGTCTACTTGGATAGCAGTCTCTCCAGAGTCTCCAGACTCCAGCATTCGCCACCAACTGACCCAAGATACCACTGCTCCACTTGTTCGCTCCCTCATTCTGTCAAGATTGGACTATTGCAACAGTCTGCTTACACGTGCCTCCAAAACCAAGATAAAGCACTATCAATCTTTCCAAGTAAAACTGTCCGTCGTGTTACCCTTCCTAAGCCCTCCTATGACGTAGATTTCGTTCTGGATTCCTTGCAATCTGTTAACTCCACATCTCCCTCATACTTGTGGGATCTCCTCGCACCATACACTCCTGCTCGTGCCCTCAGATCCAGTAACCAACACCTGCTGGTACCTCCATCATTCAACCTCAAGACATTTGGTGCCCGTTCTTTTGCTTCAGTTGCAACCGCACTATGGAACTCACTTCCACTTAAACTACGTATATCTCCATCCCTTCAAGTGTTCAAGCGTAACCTCAAAACACACCTTTTCAACAGATACAAAAACTAACTCTCTCCAAGCTCATATTTACGACTATCTTCTACCATACTGATTCATGTGACTTTTGATGTGCATGTTTTTAAAGGTTTGTGCGCACATTGAGTATGCCCCTTTGTGGCGTGGAGCATTGTGCGGTATAAGCACTCTCATTGTTATTATTAGTATAAATAGTTCCAAATAGCCAATGATTTTTCGAAAAGTGAGTGAAAGGAAAATGGGATTTAACGTTGGGTTCTAGATTATTTGCCACGTATATCGGCTTGCTTGCATGTGTGTGTGTGGTTTAGTAGCCCACTGTGACAATGTCCTAAGAATACTGATACCGAACGGTCACGTCCTATGATTTATGCAATTGTCACAGACCGCTCATTCACATACATGTAATCTCTAAATACACACGCCTACACATGTATGCCCATTAACACACGTTAGTAAATGAACAGGTTTGATAAATTTGTCTTTGCCTTATTTGTTTGCTTTTTAACAAAATCCTGGTGATTTCGAATCAAAATAGATGCAAAATTCGGCTTAACGTAGGGCTTAATATCATAGCGACGTGCTTGCACGTGTGTGTGTCTCATCTGGACTTATGCCACTATTAGTGCCCACCCAGTAGCTTTGCTGCACTTCAACATACATCATTACTCAGGCATTATACAGACATAAACGGGTTGTCCTTGGATCATGACAGTCAGGGAAGCAACAAGTACCATAGTTTAGCTTCTTTTGGAATGTTGCAATCTTGGATCGAATACCGACCTTCCACTTTGGGCAGAGGGAGGTTTACTCACCCAGGACTGAAGAGATCATTGTTCATCATCATGCCCGAAGGACGAAGACTACTTCACATCTACAGATTATGCAGACCCTGTGACGGTATTGGACCTGTGGGATTTCCGGGAAAGAATAGGTTTGCAAAGAAACAAGTGTATCCTGCAAGGGGTGATTATATGGATCAGATCGTCAGGCTCTGTGACTTGGCCGACTACATGTCTTTGTGCCAAAATTGTGAGGATCGACGATCATGATGCCAGTCACTGGATTGTCCAGTTATGACTTGACTATTAACGTACTCCTGCCATATTGCTTGCATGGTGCAGAGTGTGTAACAAAAATTAGTTTTTTGCATCTGGTTTGGTGATGATGATTACGCATATCTGGCCTAAGGGCTTTATCTGGGATTCAAACTCACGACCACAGGTTTCTGGCAACGCACATGTGCGAAATGTATTGCGGCTCCAAGTTGATTCCATGTCAGAAAACACAAAACGATTGTGACAAAATTGTAGTTTTATTAGGAAAGGATGAAGCTGGTGGTCAAGCAAGTGATGAAACAGAGGACAAGTGCATCTACTGATTAGCAGGGACGGTGTCCTTATCGCCCAGGGCGTGGTCTCCTCCACTAATGGCGTTGACCATCTGCTGGACGATAGTGCCCCCAGCGCTGGTCAAGGTCTGTTTTATCCCTGTTAGGGGATCCTTCATGTTACTGAGTGTCTGCTCTGAAAGAGAGAAAGACAATGGCTGTCAGACGCTGATTAAAGTGATGTAATGTCACATCACAGTCACCTGTATCACTGCAACTAATACCCTGTGTCCAAACAATTAAAATTATATCTCATTTATGAATTGTATTATAAGTTATTCTAAATCAACTTAGTATGTAACAAGAGTTCTGATTGGTCAATGCTATAAATTTCCGACTGTATAATCAGCATATACGGTCGCAATTTGAAAACCGATTCACCAAAACCTTTGAATGTATCCCTACACTACTGGGGTAACGCTGCTTTGAGGGACATTGTCATTTTCAAAAGCCATAGGTCAACTAACACCCCTATCCAGCTAATAGGGTGGAATTTGTGTTATAAAAGAAAAAACAGTATCATAAATTTAAGTTTAAGTTCAAACAACTTACGCGCAACAGGCTGTTGACTCAACACTGTTAGATCATGAAACAAGTTTAATGACTTCATTATGGAGCGTGACGTCATCTGCTGTGACGTCATGTGACGACAGAACTGATAATGACCCGTAGTTGAGGAATCAGTGGGTCGCTCATTTCTGTAACTAGAGGGCGGTTTCATGATAATTCCGTCCATTTTATCTATAATACTATGATCTATTCAACATTGTCAAAAACAGCGTAAAACGAGTTGAATTAGAATGGGGATAACTGTACTCTGCTTGACGAATTGGGGACGTATACCAGTGGTTATATAGCCGCAAATTTTAGTTATATCGGCGATGCGTAAGCTATTCCAAACTTCAACTTGTTTATTATGTGCACACTGACTAAATCTGACAATGATGAATAAATTATAGCGTTATAGCTAATGGGATTATCATGAAACCGCCGTATAATTATCAGAAATGAGCCCGGTGATTCCTCAACTATGGGCCACTATCTGTTTTGTTGTCAAATGACGTCACAGCAGGTGACGCTCCATAATGACGTCATAAATTTAGTTTCATGATCTAACAGTGTTGGGTCAACAGCCCGTTGCGAGTAAGTTGTTTGAACTTACAATTAAATTTATGATACTGTTTTTTCTCTTTTAACACAAATTCCATCCATTTTTGCGGAATATGGGAGTTAAACTGACCTAGGGCTTCTGAAAATGACAATGCCCTGAAAACCAGCGTTACTCCAGTAATTAGTGTAGGGATACATTCAAAGCTTTTGATGAATAGGTTTTCAAATTGCGACCATATATGCTGATTATACAGTCGGAAATTTATAGCATTGACCAATTAGAAGTCGTGTTACATAATAAGTTCTTTAAACATGAATTATGGAAAGAGTCTGAAACCGACTGGTTTAATCAGAGAGATATAATGGTCAACATATTAACTAAACCCACAAAGTAAATCAATTATGAATATTTTTCCTTATGAGATGCATAGTGGTCCAGACTCCCCAATGTCTATACTACTCAGGGTAAGGGCAACCTCACACAAATGATTTCTAAATACTTCTAGCCTGTCTTTTATAAGGGACAACAGGGACGAACTTTTACTAATGTATGTTGTTCTGTGAATTATATAGATGGTTAAAATCTATTTGAATGATTTCATCTTTCGACCGTACTCATGATATCACCAGCCGCGTCTTTCATGGCACTCAGTGCATTCTTTCCGTGCTCCACGAGCTTGCCCGCGTGCTGGCCGAGTGTGTGCAGGTGTTCCTTGAGCTTCTCGCCCAGCTGGTTCATTGAGTCCTTGGCTGCCGCGGAGAAACCTAGTGCACTTGTCTTGATGGCATTTCCAGCTGAAGCCGCCATCTTGAAAACATTTGCATGAGTGAGTGAGTGGGTCACGCAACTAGATATTTTACTAATTTACAACAGTTTGTCAACATTTACATCTATAGTGGGACTTTGTCGTCAAGAAGCTATTGTCACAATATTCAGACATCCAAGTACGTAACTAATGTTTTTATTGTGTTTTGAACGACTCTAACCCGAACGCCTCGCATAGTATCTAAACTACCATTAAATCTTGGCACACGGTGCATCGAATTACCTATAACTTGATATATTTCCAGAAGAAGCGTTATCAAAACTTCACTGAAGTACAAGTATTCCTAGACAATAATATCGATATTTTAATGAGGCTGACATGTTTATTCCACATTGAAATACCAATTCATTCATTTGATACCACGATTTAACATGGAGTTATACGTTATACCTTTCTTAAACTATATCTAAAAGCCGATATCTACATCTGACAAGCACAAGAATGTGGTAACATTAAACATTTTCTTTTTCGAAAGTGTTCTCACAGTTTTGTAACAATGTCAAATGTCAAACTTAGAAGAAAAGAAGTTCGAAATACTGGACACATGCGTTGCGTTCTTCACAAATTACAGTAATTTTAACCATATGGTATTGAAAAGGGAATGCAGAAATAGGATTCATTGTTACAACTCGCCCTAATCACTTGTGCAGACAAACATTAATAAAATAAAGGACGAAGTAATGTTTGAAACGTAATTCCTACCTGTTTCACACCGTCAACCATGGGGGAGAAGGCCGATGCAATGGAGCTGCCGACATGGGAAAAGAAGTCAGTGAAGCCATTTCTCTTGTGAAGCTTCAGAGCCGACCTGATGACGCTCTCGATTCCAGATATAACTGTGGTGAGGAACGAGTCCACCATGCTGTTGTGTACCCCTGAAGTAATAAGAGTGAGTTATGTTTTACGCCACATTGACAAGTATTTAGTGCTTCAACGTGGAGGCTTCTTGTGAAAGGAAGTCCCTAACTGACGCATATCTCAGATGTTTATTTATTTCGAGAGACTCAAAAACATGCGTATAGTGCTGACAACCTAGAAAGAGAGTCAGAGTGAATCTGATCGCAGGTTCCTGGAACGAGCAAGGGGCGTAAGTCTGTAATGTGACCTGCGTCGCTTTAGACTACTTACCACTTCATGGGAATGAAACATCGGACATTGACACAATCATGTCTTCTGCGAACTTACGTCATGTTTTTGTTAAACATTTTTTTATAATATAATCTAGAACCTTAACATGAAAAACGGTTTGTATATTGAAATTAGATTACGTCAAGCATGGGTTACTGAAGGCCAATTCTAACCCGGATCTTTACGGTCGATTTGACGTTACATATCTCAATCGACAAGAGCATCAATCTTCTTAACTATTTCTTCTGGTGTCATTTCCAGATTGGCAGCCATGTCGATCACGTCGCTGAGACCTTGCCGGAACCACGCCATAACAGCCTTAAGTTCTTCCTGGCCTTTGTTGATGACCCCATGGACATCTTTCTCCAGAGTGGTGAACCACTGACTGTTGGCAACATCGAGACACAATAACCAGTTAATATTAAATCCTTCTATAAAATACAGTTCTAAAAGTGGGAGTGGCGTTGGGGAGCCTCGTTGTTAAAGCGCCCGCTTGTCACGCCGGAGACCCGGATTCGACACACAAAGGTAGAATGGATGAGACCTATTTCTGGTTTACCCAGTCATCATGTTTCAGAAATACCCACCCACTCTTCATAACGTAGTTCCAAAGAAAGACGTCCAGTGGTGATTCCTATTTGTTTTCAGATGAACAATTGATTTGCCTCTGCATGTGTTTGTGACCGCTGCTACGGGATACGAGCTCCCTTTTACGAACCTCAATAATGTTCCATATTAATTCAGAAACACATGCCTACGATGTAACCGGAATCGTGCAACGAAGATTTCGGGGTTTTTTGTGTGCTTTTTTGCACACATGAAAAACGATTTGATTTACGAGTGTCCGTACATGTGCAACGCATGTCGTATGTGCCGGTCCATGTGAAAAAAATGCCGTAATATACATCGCCATTTCAGTGAATAAGTAGGTGAATGTTGTTTTATGCGACATGGAGCCATATCACAGCGTCCGGTAAAGGGTGCTCCAGTAAATGCAACGTCGTTGAGTGCGATATCACATGAGTCATACTTTTAAAATGATTACCTTGTTTTCCTCGCTATGTGGCTGTAATATTGCCGATGCGATGTAAAATGTTAACTCACTCACTCACATTTATCATACATTGCATCTTTTTTAGTGCGTTGTGGCGACAAGCAATTAATGCCGAAGAACTATTCCGTCGAGTGTGTCAATGGATCATTTCTATAGAACCTGCTTTGGCAGCGTGTATATAATGGGATCTGCGTCAAACAGTCCAGTGATTGACATCATGAGCATCGGTCTACGCATCGTAGAACCGTAGCGAACTTGACCACCCGATCCCGTTAGTTGCCTCTGACAACAAGTACAGGTTGCTGAAGACCAGTTCTAACAAGGATCATCACGGAGCAAGCATGTGGAAGCCGAAGCGCAGTACTATTGGAGCAACTTTCCAGAATCAATTATCAGGTCTTGTTATTTTTATATTTTTGGATCATTATATTTCGTATTCAAAGTTGGTATACTTTTCTTCACAAGACAAAATATCTAAAGTGGTCCGAAGCTTTGTTTCGTGGTCCTTAAACCTGTTATAGATCTCTATGTCTGACAACGCTATGTGTAAGTCTTCGCTATGCTTACCTGATCATATCCGATCGTTTAGCTGGTTTCGCAAAGGCATTTGCTGTGTTCATCGCCAGAGCTGCAAAACACAGCATGCTAGAAAGACTTCATATGTGTTATTTTATTGCTGAGAGAGTGAAAGCATAAACTGACCAATCTGTTTGGAAAAACAGTTATTATGCTTCAGAATGTTGGAAATAGAGCAATTTGTCTGCGAGTAAATGTATATTGATGCTTTTCAGAACCAAATATGTTCGGGCTCATAGTTTTCATGCAAATAATAACAATTGTAATACCTTGAGGTACGGAAATACAAAAATACAATGAACCTTGATGCCCTGAATGCCTGGAAGTACGTAAATGCCCACTACGAGCCTCGGAGTCTCGGAAGTAGAATTACCTTCAGTGCATACCCGGCACTCTTTGGCTGCCCTGAAAACGCACAACGTACCTTGAATACCCTGATATGCTTTCACTGCCCTAAAAACGCACAACGTACCTTGAATACCCTCATACGCTTTGGCTGCCCTGAAAACGCACAACGTATCATGAATACCCTGATACGCTTTGGCTACCCAGAAAGGTTACAACGTACCTAGAATGCACTGGTAAGCTTTAGTTCCTAAAACAACAATGTACCGTGACTTCCCTGGTACGCTTTGACTGCCCTGAAAACGCATAACGTACCTTGAATCCCCTGAGAGAGTAACATCTTCCCAGCCTGTACGCCAGCACTGAGCAGCTCGCCGCCATGTTTGTCCAGCTCGTGCAGAATTGTGTTTCCAGCATTTTTGAAGAAGTCTCCTAGTTTTTGTCCAACGTTATGGAAAAAGTCTTTGACGTTACCGGCGTCTCCCCCAGAAGCCAGGAGAACCAGGGTGAAGAGGACGAGAAACTTCATTCTAAGACTGTTAGGTAACCTCAAAGGTTTGTAGCAGTTGCATTTCACACACACACCAAGGATACATAGTGAACTCAGAATTCCACATTGTGGATAACAGGTAAACATATTACTATCCCTTTTTCGAAAACCACACATTTATCTTAAACCACAAGTAAAATTACCTAAATGTCAATGAAATCAACACTCGAGGGTACACTAAACTAACTAACCTGCAGGAGAAAAGGAATGCAAACATTAAATTCGAAGTTGATCGAAAAATTACAAACTGTCAAAATGCTACTTGGATTGAATTAGTTTCTGAAGCGTTGCAAGCTTTAAGTTCAAAGGGCAATCAACTGCATCAACTTTTTTTCTTCCAATAAAACTAATTCCATGAAATATCTAAAATTTCTTCTGCCCGGCAAAATATCTGTATATATGAAACATTTCAATTTAGATAGAAATTATTATTAGAATGGTCTGTTGAAAAAACGATTTAATTCTCGACTGTAAAGTGAGACGAACCTCCAAAGCCAGTTTGGGAAAAAAACCGAGTCATTGAAGCCACTTTGGGAATAGAACCTACCTGTTATTGAGTTCAGGACTCCTGGAGTTCGGCAGACACTGCGGGAAATACTCAGAATAACAAAGAAAGAAGTCGGCAAGAGCAGGGTTATGATATACACCTGACTTATGCAATGTTTTGAGAACAAACCAGCTGTGATAAGCCACTGTTCGAATTCAAGTTATTGATAAGACACACGAACACCCCTCCCCCACCCCTCCTACAGGAACCACTGCACGGTCAATAGCCTGTCTCACAGTTCCTAATGCATATTTATTCCCCACCACTCAGCCCTTTTTGTAAAGCCCTTAATGACTGACTGACTGACTGAGTTTGGTTTTACGCCGCTTTTAGCAATATTCTAGCAACATCACGGCGGGGGACACCAGAAATGGGCTTCACACAATTTACCCATGTGGGGATTCGAACCCGGGTCTTCGGCGTGACGAGCCAACGCTTTAACCATTAGGCTACCCCACCGCCCCCCCTTAATAAAGAAAGTCTAGATTTTCGCCGGCTCTGAATCTCCCGCCTAAATGGGGCTCCTTTTCATATTACTTCGAGTGTTTGTTTCTCTCAGAAATGTATATTTTAGAGACTAAGCGTTAGTGTACATTGGTGGTGGTCCGGTTAATTGAAATAATCGAAGATTGGTCGCAATGACAAAACGACCAAGCAATCGATCATGTTTTCTCATAATCGAGCACAAACAGTTGTGGACCACTTGTTTGCAATAACAATATTTTTCAAAAGGTTGACTTTGTCTCGACATTGCATAAGCACTACAAGCTCGTTCCAAGTCATGATTCAGTTTATCTTAACAACTCCAGGAAATGTATGTTCCTAACACACTAGTCATCCTTTAAAGATGTGAAATTTGCAAATGCATTTTGTGCAATTTGCGAAAAAAACGAGAGAACTACATGTGTTTTCTTGATTTTTTGTGCATTAACGAACATAACCAGGAAAAATTGATAAATGACGCTAACCAATTATTTTCGATGATTGATCGGTTGTAATGAACCAATCATCAATTATGAGATTTACACCAATTCCCAACACTAGTGTACATTGTCAGCGACGTGGAAACGTTAAGTACTAAACATGCCACTGACACTCTATCAGAACAAGCATAACGTTCAGGGTTACACAACACAGTTAGACAAACGGTTGTTTTAAGAAGTACCTAACGTTAAACACCGGCTAAAAGTGCAGACCTTCGTGATACACCTGACATTTTGATGAATGTTGCAACAACTTAATGATCCAACACTTAGCTACTTATTTTTCCCTAACAATTGTTCCTGTATCTTCGGGCAGTGCCCGCTTTCTACGCCTGTATCCCTGTCTGTTTTGAAAACTTTGGAGCTAACCACAAAACCTGCCTGTTTGAAAGCTGCTTCGGTGCTGTTCGAAAACTTTTTTGTTTTGCTTTGTGCTTTTAAGTGACATAAAGTATTTTCATCATTCTTCCATGTAACGCTCTGGATATAGGGCAGTAACATTTTTATTACTGAACCTTGTTTCACGCTTGTATTGATGTTATGGCGAGGCTGTAAACCTGATTCTCAGAGCTGGAGATAAAGCTGGTGTTAATACATGCCCTTGCCGTGACCAAGGTGATATAATCGCTGGAAGGACAAAGGTGAATCTATTCCTGCACTTAATCCTGGTTTGGTCTGTATGGAATGGACAACCATACCACTACAAAGGCTTAATTGTGCCACTTGGGTGGCATAAATTATTTTCGAACATCAAAGTTTCTCGACAAATTATTTGCTCGAAAATTCGCACTGATAGCGGTTTGTTAAAACACACACTTTAATTCACTCTAATGAACAATCAAAACGGAGGATTAAGTTCAAACTTGACAATTATGGTTAACACATTTTTCGGGAATCACATTTAGAGTTCACACATAAAAAATCACAAAAATGGTACCATTAAGATACCCCAAAATCAGTATTGTGTGTGTGCCTGATCCAGTCCAGCAGCAATTGTCGACCTTTGAATCTCGTCTCAAAGGTGTTCTATTGGACTCAAATCAAGACTGAGTGCAGGTTATTGTAGAGTTTGAATGCCATGTTGTTTTAGGAAGTCCAATGATACTCTGGCAGTGTGGGCACGAGCGTTGTCTTGCCGGAAGATGTGATTTCTGTAACGTCCAAAATGTGGTACAACATGGGGTTTTATGACTTGGTCAATATAGCGAGCAACTGTCACGTCATTTCCTCATCCTGGTCCGAGATCCTCGAACACCATAGTGCCAGCTATCTGGTTCAGACCGATTGCACCCCACACAATGATGCTTGGACCACCCCACGAGTCTCTTTCAACAATACACTCACTAGAAAACAGTTCCCCACGCCTTCACCATACTCTTACTCTGCCATTGACTGTCGAAACACAATATGGGCTGTGGTGAGAAAAAAGAACAGTTCTCGATTGTCGATAACGCCAATTCCGATTCTGAGTTGCCCATTGCAATCAGTTTTGGGGGTGATGACAGGTGAGGACGGGACTACGATGTGGTCTGTGACAACAGAGGTTTCTTCCGCGCAAACGCAGACGCACTGTATCGGCACTGATGGGTCTGTTGTGAGTCCCAATGGTCTGGTGTGCTCTTTCCGTCGCTCTGGGGAAGCGATCCTGCAGATGGTGGCGCCAAAATCTGTCGGTCTTGACATTGTGATGTTACTGAAGGTCGCCCACTGCGAAGACGGTCTTGGATGCTGTTGGTGACCCGATACCACTCCTGCAGTCGGTAGATTGTTCTAACAAGAACATTAAAATAATTGCCAGTCTGGCCAACTTGTAATCGTCCCAAGACTTGGTTCCTCTGATCTCTCGTAATTCGTGCCATGACGATTGTGTCAAAACAAAAATGATTTCAGGCGAGTTTGGGACTAGCTTTCATTGGTAGGGTTGTCACGATATGCACGCGCAGTTTCATTTTCAAGAATGTCATACGGAATCTTTTACCAAGTCTGCCTTTTTAGGTGCGTTTGGTCGATATGCTTTTACATCAGAAAACACACTGATGTTGGTACTTACTGTCAATATGGATTCAAAACATGTTAACAAAACGATATCATAATAAAAACACCAGTTTGCAAGAGCAAAATCTTGCATTTGGTTTTGAAAACGACGTTTCTTTTTGGTTCAGTATACTTTCAAGAGTATTTTCAAAAGTCGGACATTCGAGCAAATAAACGAAGTTATTCGAAATTTCGTACTTTTCGAAAGAAAATTCAAATAACTCGAACGCAACTAATGTAAAAAGAATCGACGGGACAAAAACGTCACAATTTCGAGAATAAATAACACGGAAATAATCGAAGCAAAGAGAAAAGAGGAACATGTAAATAACCTTAAGCTTGAAATAGCAAAACCAAATATAACCTGAATTACAAACTTTTTATCTAAATATCGACGTTTTTACCAAAAACAAACGAAATTTCGAAACGAAAAATAAACAAATGATTAAAACAAACAAGTTTCGATTTAAGAAAATTCTTGCACCAAAGCGGAACTCGTTCGTTTTGGGTACATCGCCGACAGTGAGAGGATGGTAAATGTCTGTTCTCGAACATAATGTCAACAATCTGTATCGATCACTGGCATTGTGTTCATGTCACTAATCGATAGTAAAGGTTTTCTGTTTTTGACAAGATTTGATTTCCTTCTGTAACTGCTTCACGAACGCCATTTTTTTAGCAGGGAACTATTTTTTCTGGGCAACCATAATGTAAAATGGCATTTTTTCATAAATTCTCGGACAATACTATTTTCCTCAAAGAAATGCAATGTACTATGTTTATAACGAACTCTGTTATAACGAACTGACGGATATGATCATCCTCACCGTCTTTTAAAAGAAAAACAAACTGTGACGAGATGTGTAACAAATGTTAGAATTCCCTTTTCACATTCAGTCATTCGGGTATTTATTCATTATTTGACACATGTTTTCTCTATTCATACTGTTTTGGTCTATCTCGTCATATGAACATTCCCGGATATTGGGGAGAGAAGCTTGGTGAGATTGTATCTAAATTAAACAGAGCATTGTGTGATACCAAGATAATGGGTCTCTCAACTGACATGGTCATTTCCCTTCCGCACATTTTCCAGTGAGTTTAGTTTTACGCCGCTTTTAGCAATATTCTAGCAACATCAAGGCGGGGAACACCAGAAATAGGCTTCACACATTTTACCCATGTGAGGATTCGAACCCGGCTCTTCGGCGTGACGAACCAACGCTTTAACCACTAGGCTACGGGTCTCTCAAAGTAGGACACTCTCCAAAGAGGTCGACAATCCTTCAATGATTTATCATTATTAATTATTACCCCGGATACCAGATCGAAACGAACAGTCCCTCAACAAATCCATTAAAAGACGTCTAGACTTAACCAGACAAAGAGTCGAGGTTTGATATATTTTTTCTGAATGATTCTCACTCACTCACTCACTCACTCACTCACTCACTCACTCACTCACTCACTCACTCACTCACTCACTCACTCACTCACTCACTCACTCACTCACTCACTCACTCACTCACTCAAGAACCGAGACAACAGTCCTTGGTTAAGTATTTATTCCACAAAAACTGATAACAGACTATGTGGAAGGGGCTACGGTTGTGGCGTCCGGATCGGTGTTGGTGCCAAGGAGAGCCCCAGCGGCGTGCCCGACTACGGTTTGTCCAGCATCTACGACGGTCTGGGCAATCTTGTTAGCGGGCTCCTTCATGTTGGTGAGGGTTTGCTCTGCAACAAGAACAAGGGTTTATCGTTCCTCCTCCGCAGGGTTTTACACACATCCGCCACACAAGGGCTTGAAGGTCGACACAACCCTCACACACAGGGCTGTGATGTCAATACATTCCAGGCAGACAAGGGCTTGCAGGTCGACACAACCTTCACGCACAGGGCTATAATGTCAATACCTTCCAGGCACACAAGGGCTTGAAGGTCGACACACCTCTCACACACAGGGCTGTAATGTCAATACATTCCAGGGACACAAGGGCTTAAAGGTTGACACAACCCTCACACAGAGGGCTATACGTCAATACATTCCAGGCACACAAGGGCTTGAAGGTCGATACAACCCTCACACAGAGGGCTATACGTCAAGACATTCCAGGCACACCAGGGCTTGAAGGTCGACACAACCCTCATACACAGGGCTGTGGTAGGCAACAAAAAACATTGCAATACCTACACTTCTGCCACATTACTTTAACTGCTATACGAATATTTACAACACACTGGCGACACTCTGTGTAGAATACTGTTTGGATGAAGTACGTACGAAGTATGTTGGCGCCAGCTTGTTTCAAGGCGTTCAGGGCATTAGAGCCGTGCATGACATTTCCTCCTTGACATGCTTCTGTACACAAAAGATAAACATTAATCACAACCTGTTACCTGTTACACAAGAGTCATCACACATGTTTTACACAAATAGGTTTTACAATCGTCAGAGCTTCGTTCAAATACAAGCTTGGCAACCACAACAACATTGTAGACTGTACTATCACCACAACCCCTTGCAGTGGTTATAGCGTCCGCCCGGAGAGAGGAAGGTCGCGGGCCATTCGTAACAACTCGCCTCTTTCGATGATCTACAAGAAGACTCGTACCCCTATCATACGCCATTATTGCCAAGAATCGTAGTAAAACGCATTTCAAAGCATGAAAACGGCGGCACCGTGGAAATTTGAAATTTTGCTGAACTACGCAAAGCACACTTTAAACATAAAGTTTGAACTAAAGGATCAGCAACTTACTCTACCTGAAACATATTTACAAGAGAATGACTGTATTGCTGTTTTGCCCACGGAACATAGGATATTCTAGGAGTAGCCATGTTTGGAAATTCAGAGTTATATTTCCTTGATAATAGTACTAGACTATTTTCATTTCCATGCCTGTTTGCGCTGTGACAGGGCCCAGTCGTAAACATGGCCACTAAAGGGGTACGAGGCTCCATCCGGCTTGCCGGAATGACACGAGTAGTTACGAATGGGTCGCGGGCTCGATCCCTGGCCGCGTCATACCAAAAGACGTTAAAATATGGTACTTGTTGGTCCCTGCCTGGCGCTCGGCATTAATGGGTACAACAAGGACTGGTCGGCTCGGAGTCAGTATAATGTGTCTGATTAGGATATACATGCTTAACTGCAGCCCATTTCACCTCACCCAAATCACCTTTAGCATCGAGGCCGAGTCAAGATAACCTCCAACACAATTTGTTACAAACAGAACTTGACAATTGTCTTCATTCTCATCCAACCTCTCACACACAGATTTTTCAAACTTAATACCAATCATGCGAACCTCTCATGCAGAGGTTTCACTATTCCCAAATATCTTACACGCGTTTCAAGCTGTAAACTCTCGCCAACCCTACACACACAAGAGAAGTAAAGTCCATGTAATCTATTTGCGTAGCGTTTACACACAGGGACTCTTGTCAAAGACACTAATTGCAAACATTGCACGACACATGTAAACATTGGCATGGGCGGTGGGCGAACTGGCTAAGGCGCCAGGCTAGTGATCCATCGAGCTCGAGGTGACGGGATCGAGCACACCTGTGACCGGGTGTAAAAACCTTGGAGTCAACTTTGTGTACAGACTCTTTCAGTGTTGTCACAACCCCTAGTGTACAGTGCACAGCCCAGTGCACTTAAAAGAACCCACGAATCCGTTGGTATATGGTCAGATGGTGGCCACGTGAATACGTGCAAACACCTAGTTGCGGGTACAGCAACGTGCAGTAAAACTTGGACAAAGTACTGTGACTATGTGTCCCAGTCCACCCAGCTGTGAATGGGTACCTCGTAAGGATAGGAATGCCACAGTAACTCGGTGCGCCTAATGGCTGCAAGAGTTGTATACTCCCCAGGGAGTTGAGATTGACAATACGATGTGCCGTTGAGATTGACATCCAGTGAACGAGGGAAAAACTAAGCGCCTTTGAGCAGCAGAGCTGAGCTGGATATCGACGCTATTCAAATGTTAGTATGTATGTATGTATGTATGTAAAATTGATATCCCCTTCACACACAGGGGTTTCAAAGGTTTATAGAAATAAGGTCACACGACCTGTTTTAAGCCTGAGCTGTCAAGTATACAAGGCCGTGGCACACAGGCTGTAATGTCAACACATCCCTCTCACGCAAGGGCATGGAGGTCAACACAATCCTCACACATTCTGTATTAGGCAAGAACACATGCAATATGAACACATGCTCTGCCACATCTCTTCCACACAACGTCTTCCTTCCATGTAAAGGTTACACTCACATCTGTTACCCACATATGTTCACAACATCTTAGATACACTCTGTGTGACATACAGTTTGGATGGAGTACATACGTTGGGGGTAACAGGGAACAACATATGACATAGTTGCATCCGGCTGGGCACTGAACGGTGCGCCGGAACGTCTGCCCCAGCTGGGTGACGGAGTCCTTGGCCTTCAGGAGGAGGATGGTAGATCCGCTCTTGATGGATCGCTCCAGCTGCGGTAGCCAGCTGTGGGAAAAGAACAAATGCACGAAAGGCCGTTTATTGGTCATCGGTGGTTCAGTCATTCATAATCAGTTATATCATTTGAACAAACAAAAAATATCTGGAATTCCCAGATAAAGTCACACAACTGTAACTGAACTGAACGATGAGTTTCTGACGAGTTACGTGTGGAGGCCAAGATGACGACACGAAAAGGTTCGCCCGGAATCAGTCCGTGAAATAATGAGGTGTGAAACCATTAGGGGTGGGTATTGCAGAGAATTTTCATATTGCAATATATTGTCATGCGAAAGCATATATTGCAATATATATTGCAAGAAGTTTTTAAAAACAAAAAACTACTTATAATCGAGTTTAGTGGTTCGGGATGTAATGTGCTTCCCTTTGTACCCAAGAAAAAAAGTCTACAAGATTCTCCATAAACCCATCGGAATAATGTTAATTTGAATTTTGTATAACAAGATGTTTAGGTTTTAATCTGGTGAAGTCTACTTTATAACACACATGAATATACAGGTACAACGAATAACAACTGTTGCACAAAGTATAACACTGCCTCATAAAAACAAGCCGTGGAAGGTTTTCAGGTATTAGAAAATCATTGACACGACACGTACAGTCTTGACACCATCAACCATTGGCTTGAAGGTTTTAGTCAGACTTTCCCCAGTGCCTGCGAAGAAATCTGTAAAGTTATTCCTCTTGCTCTTGATGAGGCTGAAGATGACCTCCTCGACCTTGTCCTTGGTCGTCTTCAGGAAGGAATCAGCAATAAGGTTGTGGGTGTCTGGAGACGCAATAATTAAAGTTGTCTTATTATTTATTTGTGCCCAGGAGATCAATGCCCATTCAATGTTCACATGTGTCAAAACACGAGGATGAAGCGTTTCAATATTTGACGAATTTGTGAACAAAATTACGTCTGAATCAATTCATTATTTTGACATGCTCTCATTTCTATTCAGGTGAACAGCAATAGAACAAGGATGAGAATATCACCCCCCTGTTGTGGAAACCTGGTAAAATCCCGCGTTTATGATACAGTCACAATTGATTCTTTCAATAAGTCTAATAGTACATGTAGATTAACTGTAGATTGTTTAGCTTTACTTGTTCGTTTTTGTTGTTTTCTGAAGTTTTTCTGTTTCTTTATCCAACTCCATGTGTCGGTGGATTTTGTTGACAATATTTTTTATGGGTTTTGCATTTGTTATGAAAAAGAAATAACCCAAACATGCCGGTAATGATATTCAATTTGCTAACTAAATTATATACATTCACATATTATATAATATGTTATTTTCATAAAAACAGAAAAAAATCAACTTTGACAAACAACATCTGAAGCTGTGTCATACAGATTTCACATTGTTCTGTTTGATGACACAGTAATCAACTCACTGACAAACTTGTCGACCTCCTTGATGACCTCCTCATGGGTGATCTCCAGCTTGGTCATCTTGTCCACGACGCCCTGCAGACCCTTGACCAGGAAACCGAACACGTTCTTCATCTCACCCATCAGAGTGTCCACAACGTTGTGGAGGGGGGACTCCACGTTCTTGAGCATGGCGGGGAGCCTGTTGGAAACAATGGGAACTGGATGAGGAGGTAAATGTCACTTCCCACTGCACCAACTGTTATACAAGAGCCAGTACCTCAAAGTCACAATGGGTTTACAACATGAATCGGTGTCTTTACTTACTGTATGTCTCGGGATGATTTTGCAAGAGCATTTGCAGTATTCAGAGCAAGGGCTGAAACATGTGTTAGATAATCATAGAAATAAGAAGCATGGTCTGGTATAATGCATATTGGCCTTCAAATATAGTTACAGAGCTTTAAGTTGAAACACATTCCCAACTGTCAATCTGAAAACTAACCAACAGTTTAAATAAGTGGCATTTATGGATAACAGCTTCTTTTGCATTTGTACTGTGCAAATGAGTAACATCTGTACTACTTATTACACTGTAGTTATATAGCAGTTGTTAAGCTATAGCAACAATAGAACATGTTCGAGTCACAATATGGCCGACATAATGCCGACGTGACTTTATGATGCTCATGATGTTAATCACAGGATTGTCTGGAACAGACTTGATTAGTTACAGACCAGCGTCACATTGGGGGAATATTAATAAGTGCAGCTCTAAACACCAAACAAACAAACAAGCTGGTCGTATATATAATCTTCAAAGCAATGTTACACACTAATGTCTCACTAACATATTGCAGAAAATTCGTGTGATCACGATCATATAGAGTAGCATTCAATGTCTCCTAGAATCCCAAAAGAATGAGATCTTTCCAGAATCAGTTTAAATCCAGGAATGGTACTTCATGCTTTATCAGCGCAAAGGTAATACAAATTTAGCCACATTGAGTTCAATTCAGGAGTAATGATGATTTCATTACACATACCCTGCTAATTAGAAGTCACCCTAGGCATTGGTCAGCCACGTTGGATGTGGCAACCTCCATGTTATTAAGTGGTGCTGGACACATAGCACACAGACAGGAATGTCTTCGTCAACATGAATAATGGGGCTACATAGAAATTATTATATTACATACTGGACACTCGTCTCTGGTGCACTGTACAGGGACTGCAACCCTTTGGCTTGTCTGAAACCTGTCGACATTGTCTTTAAGAGCGTTCCTTGGCTTTCCAGTACCATGGATTTAGTCAAAGTTTAAACGTTGCAAACATCATTTTGGACTTTCCATAGTTTCGTCAAGCTGAGCCCACCCATTAACATTGCTACAGTCTTTAGTTATTGCATTCGTTCGTCAAGCCAAAGGCACGGGTTCAACCCCCAAAATGAGTAACATGTATGAAGACAGGTTCAGGTGTCCCCACTGAAGTTCAGTTGTCCCCCGCTGTGATCACGGATTTTTTTTGTTAAAACCAGGTGAAAACATACTCTCACGGTTACATACCTTGAATTCCTTGCGATATAAGGGTCTTCCCTGCTGCGACACTAGCGTTCAGAAGTTGAACTCCAGTAGTGTCCAGCTGGTGCAAGATGCTCTGTCCAAGGGCCTTGAAGAGGTTGGTGAAACCTTGACCGAGATCGGTGAAGAAGTTGGCCTGGGCCGTGGTTAGAAAAACAGCGGACAAAATGAACAGGAGCTTCATGGTGCTGAAATAAGTTCATGTTATATAAGACCTATGTAAGTTGTTTCATCTGTGTCACGCAAAGCAATCTTGACCATGTAACGGTATACATTGCAACTGCCGATTGCCAACAGCTAACATCATACCAAAAAGAGAATCAAGACAGTTTAATTATTGAAGGAACAAAACCATAACGTTTGTCAAAACATTCAGCAACCTGGAGAACAAACTTGTTATTTTCAGTTGTTTTTCTAAAATTTCAAAACAGCTCCTTTTCAAGCCCATCTTAAGATAAATAGTCACCCGACAGTGATAGCCTAATGGTTAAAGGGGTTGTTTATAAAAGCGATGACAGTCGGAATCTCGACCTACCTGATGGTCCTGTGAGAATCAGAACTGGAATAAGGATGGGTCAATGTGCCTTTTAAAGTTTGAAATCACGTGATTTTATCAGTGGATTTTTATGAGGATCTGTTCCAAAGTGTCATATGGACTTATCTGCACTGTTTTATTGACACATGCTGACAACCAGATTGCATTGTCATATACTGTCATGAAAAACGTTTTAGTTCATATGTTAGTTCGCATGGAACCACATGACAGCGCAGTAATCTTTACAAGTGTAAACTGAAATACGAAATATTTAAGTGGCAAAATATTTAAGTGGCAAATTATTTTTGGTATATGTTTGCACGCACACGGTAAACATACAGTATGTATATTGACTTGTTTATTTAAGCCCAATTTGCACTAAAGCATGATCTCTGTACGAATGTATACTAGCCACATAAAGAAACTGTGCATTGTCAAAATATTATCCCAGTTGATAAGTACGATAACAATGTCAAAGGTACATATAAACTTTAATGGAGGGATCATGAGACCATAACAAGTCGGGATAATTTCAATTTAAAAGTCAATCACAATGACGTCACGAGTCCACAACTGACTGACTGACTGAGTTTGGTTTTACACAGCTTTTAGCAATATTCAAGCAACATCACGGCGGGGGACACCAGAAATGGGCTTCACACATTGTACCCGTGTGGGGAATCGAACCCGGGTCTTCTGCGTGACGAGCCAACGCTTTAACCATTAGGCTACCCCACCGCCCCTCACGAGTCCACAAGCGGGACAGGGATCAAACGGCCATGGCACAAGCTCAATAACGGGTATGTCCACCATCGGCATTGAGAACAGCAGTGCATCGACGACGCATAGAGCCTATCAAACGTGTAAGGAAGGCTTGTGGGATGTCACGCCATATTCTCTCAAGTTCTGTTGCAAGGTCAAGGACGTTATCTGGTGGATGAGGAAGACGGCGTAGACGTCGATCCATCTCGTCCCAAACATGCTCTATCGGGGAGAGATCCGGTGAATTTGCAGTCCAAGGCAGCAAGTCAACGTTGTGGTGTTGCAAGAAATCCATAGCAACCCTTGCCGTATGAGGGCGGGCATTGTCCTGTTGGAATGTTAACCCAGGGCCATGACATTGCAGAAAAGGAATTGCCACAGGTCGAAGAATCTGATCCCTGTAGTCCACACCAGTTAAGTTGCCCTGAACAATCACCAAAGGAGTTCTTTGGCGTGCTGTTATTCCTCCCCAAATCATCACGGAACCACCACTAAAGCGATTCCTATCCAAGACACAGGCCTGTGCATAACGTTTTCCCACGCGTCTATAGGCACGTTGACGTCCATCACTATGGGAAATTTTAAACCTGGACTCATCTGTAAAAAACAACATTTCTCCACCAAAACAAGGGTCTGCGGACATGATTTCGGCACCACATTCGGCGAGCTTGTCGATGACATTGTGTCAGGATAGGCCGTATGGCGGGACGTCGTGGTCTGATCCCGTGATGACGTAAACGTTGTCGAACTGTGTTGGGGTGGCTACGGCGAAGTCCTGGGATGGTTCGGGCAGTCATCAATGCAGTCTGAAACCTGTGGCGAAGATAGGTCACCCTTATCCATCTGTCCTGTCTTGGCGTTGTTACACGTGGACGTCCAGAACGTGGCCGATCGATGACGTCATTTGTGTTCTGGTAGCGTCTCACCAGTGCAGAAATGGTGTTCCGGTGGCAGTGGAAATGTGCAACCACTTGTCGTTGAGACATTCCCCCCACGGACCATCCCAATGGCCTCATGACGTTGTGCAGACGTGAGCCTTGGCATGCTATGCGTTTCAATAGCCGTTTAATTTTTGAAAGATCGCAAGGGCAGGGGTTGAGCTTTCCAAAGGGACAGTATTGTGTGGCATTCATTTGCTCTGTTTCTCTTTCCCGGAATGCACGTACAACAACGTATTGCACGTCTCAAGGACGAACCCACTGACGTCACGGAACGTGGCACGTGCATGCATGTTGGATACATGTCACTAATCTCTGAGTTTAAATCCTTATGTGTCTACACAGGTTTGATTAATTTAGATTTTAAATTTTGTATGCACAGTTTCTTTATGTGCCTAGTATATAATTTGGGCATCGTGCAGGCATCGTGTTGTGATTGTGTTGTGATCCTACAGTGATTGTGTTGATCATGATCTTAGCCCATCACGATTATTCAAATTAAAACCTGTTTTATTTTATTTATAAATCGTGATGAGGTCGTGTCGATCGTGTAGTCATTGTATAGGAATTCGATTAGTGTTCCTGTTATGATTGTGTTGATCGTGCCTCATCTTCTCGACACGATTCCATCACGAGCACAACACTTTTAAGCAATTTCTCGTGTTGCAATCGCAATCGATAATTTTATACCCCCATTTCACTATAGCCGGTTTTTATCCGACCATGCCAATCCACCCCGTTCCAACCCGATTTCCTCCTCTCGACCAACTCGCCATGGTCGGGCCAATTTTGGCCACCTACGCTGAATGTACGTGTACATGACGAGTAACTGATGA
The DNA here is from genome assembly GCF_003918875.1 of Haliotis rubra. Classification (NCBI taxonomy): domain Eukaryota; kingdom Metazoa; phylum Mollusca; class Gastropoda; order Lepetellida; family Haliotidae; genus Haliotis; species Haliotis rubra. The sequence continues at coordinate 368,539 of NW_025766869.1, forward strand.
TGTACATAAAATCCACGTACATACGACCAAGGTACAGTGTAGTTACGAATTTCGACCGATCTAAAAGCCGGTCTTTCGCGATATCTCACGTTAGATATATGATACACTTATATCATTGCCAATATATTCCCGTTCCTTGTCGATATTCCAACGATTGATATCGAACTAATACGATCCGATTCATGTTACTGCGCTGTATACGATTCAGTAAGATCAATCTACGACGTATTCCCGTAAAAAGCTGCAAAAATCACCTAAAATCGAGTTAAAAACCCGACTACTCCAACACAGAAATACGTTACTACGCATCGCAAAAGGAAAAGGAGGAGAAGAAAGGACTTTGGGGAACGTCGATGGCTTTATACAGAAAGAAGACTACAGTTTGGCTACATATGACAGACTCAGGGCAGAATTGAGGTATGAGGATCCTATGCCCTATGGTGACGTCGACATGCCCTATTTCACAGTAGCTGATGATGAATTTGCCCTCCGAACATACCTTATGAAGCCTTATTCTAACACAGGAATGAATGAAGCAGAGGTCATCACCAACTACAGATTGTCCAGGGCCAGAAGAGTTGTGGAAAATGCCTTTGGCATCCTTGCAAACCATTGGCAGGCACTGCGAACTAACAACTACCAACGGTAGGGAGGAGGCGGCAGTTTGTTTACACAATATCATGCATATGAGGTACCCTGTCTAAGCTGTATTCACTCTTGGGGTTCATACTTATTACTCATGTGGGGCAGCTGACTGATGGATATGGTTCAACGGGGGATGTTACGGGTGTTGATTGCTGCATCCGTTCCTGCCCAGGCCCCTGGAACGGCTGGTTGACCCATTGCGAGTATCATGATACCCGTGGATACGCCACAATGATATCGGAGGCTGCTGTAGCTGTGGCTCAGAAAGCGTCCGAGGCTGTGACGTCTGGGGCAATTGACTCTGTCTCCTGTCGTTCTCCTTATTGACTCGGTTGATGATGTTCCAAATCTCCCAATTCTGCCTTCCTGAACAGGTCCTGAGGCAGCTGATGGATGCAACTTGTAACCCATGTGGAACAGATGGCACTCTCTGTATCAGCTACGTCCGGAAGGACCTGCTGGATGATATGCTGTGATATCCGGAGGTCCCTGTCTTGGATATCAGTGGCTATGTCAGATGCATCAGATCTTCTTATCTGTGTGTGATTGTGGATGGCGTGGACATTGGAGTGGTTGTCAGGGATCTCTCTGGAAAAAACTCAGTGACAGGTGTATCCTGAGATGGCAGCAGGGGAACGTCTTCCTGGATCTTGTGATGGATTTGGTGGGGCAGGACCAGAGCAAGCAGCAGCAGCAACCTTTGACTTAGAAGACACAGCGTTTGACCATAAGGGGCCAAAGAAGCTTAAAAGTATCGAAGATCCAGTGGCAGTGACAATTCTATGTCCATCTAGCAAGACTTGATCCTTCTCAGCCACCCCAGCCTGATGTGAATACTATTGTACCAGATTTTGATATCGTGGACCGTCTTCCCCATCCTTTCTGCCTGGTCCTGCCGCAACTTCTCTTTCATGCCTTTGTTGGTCCAGTCCCTCAACTTCTTATTGTAGAGGCAAGAGTAAGAGGAGAACTGGACCATTTCCGCCTCCTCCTCAGGATTCAATCGGTTAAGCCTTAATTTCGTGGCCTTTGGCTGTTCCTCAACGGCCGATGTGATCATCTAGCTGTGTTAGGCAATGGCTGCTAGCAGGTGAGGGGAGTTGGATTTGCTTGGTGGTTCTTTCCTCTTGGCATCGTGTGTATGATGACTTTCACAGGTCGGAATGATTGGTAGAGATTGGGGCTTATAGGAAAGGGATAGTCCTGACTAGATCGACACAGAGTGGAGGTAGAGCGGGAGTAGAATGGCAGTGAATTGTAGTCGATCTTATTGGTCTGGAGCACACTGGCAGTGGAGCGTGGCAACAGTGTAATCACGTCTTTGGTAATACTTATTAGGGGTGTCAAAGCGTCCTTAAAATGGTGTTAGGACGACAATATGTTTGGAGTAGGTCGGATGTCCGCGCGAGTAGAGTGGATAAGTTGTGAATGGAGTGGGTATAAAACTTCTGCGATCATGAGTTGAAGGTCTATTCCCGCTGTTTTCACGATGCGTTCCCGCTGTACACGATCAATGCCGATCTAATTCGATCAATTCACGACAAATTGCGATCAACTTACAATTACGTTACGGTGTTACTACGACTTTTGTCAGGTCGGGAAGGTCGGGAAATGTTTTTGAACTTGGCCTCCGATCTAAAAGATGCTGCCGATTGATAACGACCAACTGCCGCTCATACCCGACCTCTCCAGCACATACCAATATTGGTGACTAATTTCAGACCAAACTACGTTAGAAATCAACTTTTGATCGGGACTCTAGCCAACTACCCAGAGTTCCTCGGGCACCTGATGCGTACGTATTTCCCATCCAGAACTCTGCAGGCGTGGGGCATGTTCAGATTGCCCAGGAAGCCATCAGCAATTACTTTCTACTGTTCAGGAGTAATGCATGGAGACATGACTTCTGATGAGTATACTTCTATGACGGTCTCGCAGACTTGTGGCACGAAGAGTCCAATGGTGTTCTTGCCGACTCTGAAGGAGCATTGCAGGTCCAAGTAACTGTTCCCCTCAGAGAAGAGTAACAGCAATCTTCAAGCCTGGGTCGAGTGCTTTCCTGCTAGGTCTTTTTGATGTAAGGGCCGATTCGAGTGACCAACTCTTGGAAGAGAGCATTGTCCAACCTGAGGAAGTTCTTCATTGATCAGCTTCACTAGCAGAATCTCATACTGTCCATACAGAGGAGCAACCAATCGCATGTCCACATTGCCCTTACTCCTCTTTTTCGTTTCTTCTTTGGTGGCCTTTCCCCCAACATCCTCCTCCTCTCCCTCATCTTCTCCTCCACATCCATCATCTCCAAATCCACTTGAATCACTTCCAGCTCCAGTCCCAATCGTCCTCTCCTGGTTGTCATCTTGGAAACCTGCTGTACACTGAGGCCTTTTCCCTCATTTCGACTGCATTATACAGTACAACCAGAAATTATTGAGAATTGAAGATTGTAATTTTTTTTCACTCATTACTCACGTATTAAATGTGAATATTAGCAGAACAGATTCACTCCAGATTCAAAGACAGGTGAACAGTTAGTATTTTGTCAAGTCACCATGGGCAGCAATGCAGGCTTCAATGCGGCGGGGCATACTACTGATCAAAGAAGTTAGAAAGTCGTGGTCCATGCTGTCCCAATATCGGACCACCTGAGTGTCCACATCTTCTTTTGTTTCAGCAATAAGTGTCAGATTTTTCTTATTGACACTTTCCTCATAAGTCCCCAAACATTTTCTATTGGATTTAGGTCAGGGCTATAGCTGCGTCAATCAAATAATGTCATGTTTTGGGTCCGAAACCAGGCCTGTGAATGCTTTGAAAGATGTTTTGTGTCGTTGTCCTGCTGGAAAATTCAAACATTTCGTTAAATTTCGGACTGTACTTTGGGCGCTGATACAAAGGTTTTTCAGTTTGTTTGGTCCAGAATGTCAGTGTATTAGGAAACAGCCACACAGAATTTCCATCTGAGAAAATCACATTGTCCCAGTTCCTCGCTCCTTTTGTTCAGGTTTCATGATCGGTGATGGATTTTCTCGACTTTTCTGCCAACCCATTGCATGCAGCTCAGTTCTAATTGTCTCCTTACAGACAGCCATCGTTCCTCTATCAATCATATTCAGCCTTAAGTTTTCTAAGCTCCTTCGTTTGTTTTTAGAAACAAGAATACCAAGCCACCTCCTGTCACCGACAGTCAATTTTCTGGGCCTACCTGCGCCTCCCTGGTGCTCAATGCCATATCCATTTGCAATATTTTTCAAAACACGATAAACAGTGGACAAAGGGATGCCTGTTCTACTTGAAATCACTTTAGCTGATCTGATGTCCTTGTTATAATCCTCTAAAATCAACTTCCTCTTCTCTAAATCATCCATACTGAGGGTCACTGAAAATGTCGTCTGCTAACAAGTAAAGCAACTTATGAAAAGGGATTAACGGAGTTGTCTCTCTTGAATGAAACCAAGCACTTGATAGCTGGACAAGGTTGTTTATACCAGAAATCCAATGAAACATATTTCTAAAATTCTCAATAATTTTTGGTCATAGCATATACCCATAGCACGGACGTGAAGGGGAGTACGTTTGGAGTTAAGAATTCTGATTAGTCATAATATTGTGTAACATCGTGCATAATTCGTATACCAATCGTGATTGCTTCGTGATTGCATTGTGTCATGTTTGTGTTCTGATCTTGTTACTGTTGTGTTCATTTCATATTTGTTCGTACAGGTTTTATGGAATATGGAATGAATAGTGATGGTCTTTAAATTCAAGGATGTTTCCATTTCCATTTCCATTTAGAAGTTTATAATAGGAATACTTGTAACAGAACAGATGTGAAGCTTATGGTTGATGTCAAAACCTTATTTTACTGGGTTAACTGATACACAGAGCTACAGATGGGATGTAAACATGGTTGTTACATATAATGTGTTGGTGAGAGGATTTACTGTCACACTGTTGTAAATTCAGCAGCTTTTGTGTTGCTGAAACGGGAAAGGGAGCCCATTTGACACACACTTTATGTATGTATGTTGTGCACTACTATCTCGGATCATTATAAGTACATTTCTGTCTCTCTCTGCACCCTCTCACTCGCACACTAATACACATACTCACCAAATCACAGACTCACACACGAACTCTGTCATCCCCAAATTACACACAAGTGCAAATGTATGTTGCTATAGAAATGGCTTTGATAATTTTGCGTTTATCGTATCTGTTTGCTGTAAATGAGACTTTTGTGGTATCGAAAAATAATAATTCTAAATAGCCAATGATTAATGAGTAAAATGAAAATGGGGCTAAACGCTGAGTTCAATATTATTTGCCACACATATCGACGTGCCTGCCCGTGTGTGTGGCTAAGTGTACTAGTCTAGACCAGCCAACCGAGACACACAGATGTCCACTCATGCTAATAGTTAATACTGATACTGAACGGTGAAGTGCTATGATTTATACAATTGTCACATACCAGTCACTCAAATGAGTTCTAAATATACACGCGCGCATATAAACACATGGTACCACATAAAGGTGGGTTTTTATAAATTTGTGTTTGCCTTATTTGCGTGCATTTAACGAAACCTTTGTAATGTCGAATCAACACAGATGCAAGGAAATTCAGTTTAATGTAGGGTTTAATATTAGAGATCAGATGCTTTGAGCATGCTTCAAGATATATATCCCCTCTGGAATTATATAGACATTAACGGACATTCTTTGAATTGAGAAGGTCAGGAAAACAACAAGTACCATAGTTTAGCTTCTTTTGGAGTGCTGCAACCTTGTATCGAACTACCGACCTTCTGCTTTGGTCGGAGGGAGGTTGAATCGCCAAAGCTTCAAGAGCTGATTGCTCAGCATTATACCCCAAGGACGAAGAATGCTTCACGTCCACAGATCGTGATGACATATATAGGACCATGGGAAATCCCGGAAAGACTATAAGGTTACAGCGAACAAGTACTGACTAAATGAATCAGATCGCCAGGCTCTGTGACGTGGTCGAATACATGTCATTGTGCTCGTGAAGATCCGGGTTAGAACAGATCTTCAGCAACCCATGCTGGTCATAAGAGGCGACTAACTGGATCGTGTGGTCAGGATCGTGGACTTGGTTGACACATGTCATCGTGTCCCACTTGCGTAGATCGATGCTCATGCTGTTGATCACTGGATTGTCTGGTACAGACTTGATTATGTAAAACCTCCGCCATATAGCTAGAATATTGCTCTGAGTGCGGCGTAAAACTAAACTCACTCACTCACTCGCTGATATGTCATTGCGTCATAATTGAGAGGATCGACACTCATAGTGTAAATCACTGGATTGTCCAGTTAGGACTATTCACAGACTCATGTCATATTGCTTGCAGAGTGTGGTAACAAAACTATGTTTTGAATCAGTTTTAAGAAAAGGTGATGATTACGCATAGCCGGGGTAAGGGCTAAAATTATTTAAAATGGATTCTTATAGGTACCCTAGGCAAAAGTTATATTTTCCTAAAGCTACAAAATGATATTGGCAAGCTTAATTGGGTATCAGAGGTTAGACAGTTACTTTTTTCTACTGGATTTTCTCATGTGTGGATTTCACAAAAGGTTGGAAATGAATGTAATTTTTTATATGTTTTTAAGCAACGTCTTCAGGACATTTTCTTCCAAGAATGGTCCGAAATTATGAATAAAAATGGAATTCGAACTCACGAACACAGGGTTCTGCCAAAGTACCTCTGCAAAATGCATTGAGGCTCCAAGGTGATTCCATGTTAGAAAAAACAAAACGATCGTGACCATTGTAGTTTTATTAGGAAAGGATGAAGCTGGTGATCATGCAAGTGATGAAACAGAGGACAACTGCATCTACTGATTAGTAGGGACGGTGTCCTTATCGCCTAGGGCGTGGTCTCCTCCACTCATGGCGTTAACCACCTGCTGGACAATAGTGCCCCCAGCGCTGGTCAAGGTCTGTTTAATCCCTGTCAGGGGATCTTTCATGTTGCTGAGTGTCTGCTCTGAAAGAGAGAAAGACAATGGCTGTATCACTGTATCACCTGTATCACTACAATTGATACCCTGTGTCCAAACAATTAAAAGTATATCTGATTTATGATTTGTATAATAAGTTAATAATACTCATCATCACAACTTTATGTGTTTGCCCAAGTAGGTCCCAAATGAAGCGTAAAAACATCTCCCTCATCATCATCATCATCATCATATATTTCCAAGGATCATCATCATCATCATATATTTCCAAGGATCGTTGTGGCCATTAGACCGACTGAAAGCAACAATAACGATCCTTGACATCGGGGAAGAGACTGACAAGCCAGTCATTTCAGTCAAATTTTAGGGTCACAGTCTACTTGGAATCAATTCTGCTATAGCAGCCCTTCATGGTTAACAACACTTTGCAGGCATATTACGTGATTTAGTTCGAGAAACTCAGTGCTGTTTGCCTCATACCTTTCAACCTTTAATGGAATCCACTTTCGTGAATTTTGCGGACGGGTTATGGAACATAAATCTTGATTTTACCCATGATACATTGATACCCACAGCTAACACATTAGACCTATACACCTTAGACCGTTGAAGTGATAATTAGGTCTTTACACATGAATTATTGAAAGAATCTGAAACCGACTGGTTTAATCAGAGAGATATGATAGTCAACATATTAACTAAACCCACAAAATAAATCAATTATGAATATATTTCCTTACCTATACGAGATGCATAGTGGTCCAGACTCCCAAATGTCTATACTACTCGGGGTAAGGGCAACCTCACACAAATGGTTTCTAAGTACTTCTAGCCTGTCTTTTATTAGGGACAACAGGAACGAATTTTTGCCAATGTATTTTGTTCTGTGAATGATAAAGATGGTTAAAATATATTTAAATCTATTTAACTGATTTCATCTTTCGACCATACTCATGATATCACCAGCTGCGTCCTTCATGGCACTCAGTGCATTCTTTCCGTGCTCCACGAGCTTGCCCGCGTGCTGGCCGAGTGTGTGCAGGTGTTCCTTGAGCTTCTCGCCCAGCTGGTTCATGGAGTCCTTGGCTGCCGCGGAGAAACCTAGTGCACTTGTTTTGATGGCATTTCCAGCTGAAGCCGCCATCTTGAAAACATTTGCATGAGTGAGTGAGTGGGTCACGCAACTAGATGTTTTACTAATCTACAACAGTTTGTCAACATTTACATCTATAGTGGGACTTTGTCGTCAAGAAGCTATTTTCGCAATATTCAAACATCCAAGTAAGTAACTGATGTTGTTTTATTGCGTTTTAAACGACTCTAACCCGAACGCCTCTCATAGTATCTAAACTACCATTAAATCTCGGCACATGGAGCATCGAATTACCTATAACTTGATATATTTCCAGAAGAAGATTTATCAAAGTTTCCCTGAAGTACAAGTATTCCTAGACAATGATATCGATATTTTGATGAGGCTGACATGTTTATTCCACATTGAAATACCAATTCATTCATTTGAAACCACGATTTAACATGATGGTGTTATACTTTATATCTTTCTTAAACTATATCTAAAAGCTGATATCTATATCTGACAAGCACACCAATGTGGTAATATTAAACATTTTTTTCGAACGTGTTCTCACAGCTTTGTAACAATATCAAATGTCAATATTAGAAGGAAAGAAGTTCGAAATACTGAACTTATGATCATGCGTTGCGTTCTTCACAAATTACAGTAATTTAAACCATATAGTATTGAAAAGGGGATACAGAAATAGGATTCATTGTTACAACTCGCCCAAATCACTTGTGCAGACAACATAAATGAAATATAGGACGAGGTAATGTTTGAAACGTAATTCCTACCTGTTTCACACCGTCAACCATGGGGGAGAAGGCCGATGCAATGGAGCTGCCGACATGGGAGAAGAAGTCAGTGAAGCCATTTCTCTTGTGAAGCTTGAGAGCCGACCTGATGACGCTCTCGATTCCAGATATCACTGTGGTGAGGAACGAGTCCACCATGCTGTTGTGTACCCCTGAAGTAATACGAGTGAGTATTAGTGCTAAGTGACAAGTATTTAGTGCTAAAACGTGGAGGCCTTTTGTGAAAGGAAATCCCTAACTGACGCATATCTCAGATGTTTATTTATTTCGAGAGACTCAAAAACATGCTTATAGTGCTGACAACCTAGAAAGAGAGTCAGAGTGAATCTGATCGCAGGTTCCTGGAACGAGCAAGGGGCGTAAGTCTGTAATGTGACCTGCGTCGCTTTAGACTACTTACCACTTCATGGGAATGAAACATCGGACATTGACACAATCATGTCTTCTGCGAACTTACGTCATGTTTTTGTTAAACATTTTTTTATAATATAATCTAGAACCTTAACATGAAAAACGGTTTGTACATTGAAATTAGATTACGTCAAGCATGGGTTACTGAAGGCCAATTCTAACCCGGATCTTTACGGGTCGTTTGACGTTACATATCTCACCGACAAGAGCATCAATCTTCTTAACTATTTCTTCTGGTGTCATTTCCAGATTGGCAGCCATGTCGATTACGTCGCTGAGACCTTGCCGGAACCACGCCATAACAGCCTTAAGTTCTTCCTGGCCTTTGTTGATGACCCCATGGACATCTTTCTCCAGAGTGGTGAACCACTGACTGTTGGCAACATCGAGACACAATAACCAGTTAATATTAAATCCTTCTATAAAATACAGTTCTAAAAGTGGGAGTGGCGTTGGGGAGCCTCGTTGTTAAAGCGCCCGCTTGTCACGCCGGAGACCCGGATTCGACACACAAAGGTAGAATGGATGAGACCTATTTTATGGTTTACCCAGTCATCATGTTTCAGAAATACCCACCCACTCTTTGTAACGTAGTTCCAAAGAAAGACGTCCAGTGGTGATTCCTATTTGTTTTCAGATGAACAATTGATTTGCCTATGCATGTGTTTGTGACCGCTGCTACGGGATACGCGCTCCCTTTTACGAACCTCAATAATATTCCATATAAATTCATAAACACATGCCTACGATGTAACCGGAATCGTGCAACGAAGATTTCGGTGGGTTTTTTTGTGGTTTTTTTTGCACACATGAAAAAACTATTTGATTTACGAGTGTCCGTACACGTGCAACGCATGTCGTATGTGCAGGTCCATGTGAAAAAAATGCCGTATTATACATCTGCATTTCAGTGAATAAGTAGGTGAATGTTGTTTTACGCCGACATGGAGCCGTATCACAGCGTCCAGTAAAGGGTGCTCCAGTAAATGCAACGTCGTTGAGTGCGATATCACATAAGTCATACTTTTAAAATGATTACCTTGTTTTCCTCGCTATATGGCTGTTATATTGCCGATGCGATGTAAAATGTTAACTCACTCACTCGCATAAATCATACATTGCATCTTTTCTAGTGGGTTGTGGCGACAAACAATTAATGCCGAAGAACTATTCCGTCGAGTGTGTCATTGGGTCATTTCTATAGAACCTGTTTTGGCAGCGTGTTTATAACGGGATCTGCGTCACACAGGCCAGTGGTTGACGTCATGAGCATCGGTCTACTCATCGTAGAACCGTAGCGAACTTGACCACCCGATCCCGTTAGTTGCCTCTGACGACAAGTATGGATTGCTAAATCCCAGTTCTAACAAGGATCATGACGGAGCAAGCATGTGGAAGCCGAAGCGCAATACTATTGGAGCAACTTTCCAGAATCAATTATCAGCTCTTGTTATATTTATATTCTTGGATCATCATATTTCTTATTCAAAGTTGGTATACTTTTCTTCACAAGACAAAATATCTAAAGTTGTCCGAAGCTTTGTTTCGTGGTCCTTAAACCTGTTATAGATCTTTATGTCTGACTGATGTTATGTGGTATTGTTCGATATTCTTACCTGATCATATCCGATCGTTTAGCTGGTTTCGTAAAGGCATTTGCTGTGTTCATCGCCAGAGCTGCAAAACACAGCATGCTAGAAAGACATCATATGTGTTATTTTATTGCTGAGATAGTGAAATCATAAACTGACCGATCTGTTTGGAATTTTTTATTATGCTTCAGAATGTTGGAAATAGAGCAATTTGTCTGCGAGTAAATGTATATTGATGCTTTTCAGAACAAAATATGTTCGGGCTCATAGTTTTCATGCAAATAATAACAATTGCAATACCTTGAGGTACGGGAATACAAAAATACAATGAACCTTGATTGCCCTGAATGCCTGGAAGTACGTATATGCCCACTACGAGCCTCGGAGTCTCGGAAATAGAATTACCTTCAGTGCATACCTGGCACTCTTTGGCTGCCCTGAAAACGCACAACGTACCTTGAATACCCTGATACGCTTTCACTGCCCTAAAACGCACAACGTACCTTGAATACCCTGATACGCTTTCGCTGCCCTGAAAACGCACAATGTACTTTGAATACCCTGATACGCTTTCACTGCCCTAAAACGCACAACGTACCTTGAATACCCTGATACGCTTTGGCTGCTCTGAAAACGCACAACGTATCATGAATACCCTGATACGCTTTGGCTGCCCTGAAAAGGTACAACGTACCTTGAATACCCTGATACGCTTTCGCTGCCCTGAAAACGCACAACGTATCATGAATGCCCTGATACGCTTTGGCTGCCCTGAAAAGGTACAACGTACCTTGAATACCCTGATACGCTTTGGCTGCCCTGAAAACGTACAACGTACCTTGAATCCCCTGAGAGAGTAACATCTTCCCAGCCTGTACCCCAGCATTGAGCAGCTCCCCGCCATGTTTGTCCAGCTCGTGCAGAATGGTGTTTCCAGCATTTTTGAAGAAGTCTCCTAGTTTTTGTCCAACGTTATGAAAAAGTCTTTGACGTTACCGGCGTCTCCCCCAGAAGCCAGGAGAACCAGGGTGAAGAGGACGAGAAACTTCATTCTAAGACTGTTAGGTAACCTCAAAGGTTTGTAGCAGTTGCATTTCACACACACACCAAGGATAAATAGTGAACTCAGAATTCCACATTGTAGTTAACAGGCAAACATATTACTATCCCTTTTTCGAAAACCACACATTTATCTTAAACCACAAGTAAAATTACCGAAATGTCAATGAAATCAACACTCGAGGGTGCACTAAACCAACTAACCTGCCGGAGAAAAGAAAATGGACACATTAAATTCGAAGTTGATCGATAAATTACAAACTGTCAAAATGCTACTTGGATTGAAATAGTTCCTGAAGCGTTGCAAACTTTAGGTTCAAAGGGCAATCATCTGCATCAAGTTTTTTCAATAAAACTAATTCCATGAAATATCTAAAATTACTTCTGCCCGGCACCATATCTGTACATATGAAACATTTCAATTTAAATAGAATTCATTATTAGAATGGTCTGTTGAAAAAACGATTTAATTCTCGGCTGTAAAGTGGGACGAACCATCAAAGCCAGTTTGGGAATAAAACCGAGTCACTAAAGCCACTTTGGGAATAGAACCTACCTGTTATTGAGTTCAGGACTCCTGGAGTTCGGCAGACACTGCGGGAAATACTCAGAATAACAAAGAAAGAGGTCGGCAAGAGCAGGGTTATGATATACACCTGACTTATGCAATGTTTTGAGAACAAACCAGCTGTGATAAGCCACTGTTCGAATTCAAGTTATTGATAAGACACACACCCCACCCTCCCCAGCCCTCCTACGGGAACCACTGCACGGTCAATAGCCTGTCTCACAGTCCCTTATGCATATTTATTCCCCACCACTCAGCCCTTTTTGTGAAGCCCTTAATGAAGAAAGTCTAGATTTTCGCCGGCTCTGAAGCTCCCGCCTAAATGGGGCTCCTTTTCATATTACTTCGAGTGTTTGTTTCTCTCAGAATTGTATATTTTAGACACTAAGCGTTAGTGTACATTGGTGGTGGTCCGGTTAATTGAAATAATCGAAGATTGGTCGCAATGACAAAACGACCAAGCAATCGATCATGTTTTCTCATAATCGAGCACAAACAATTTTGGACCACTTGTTTGCAATAACAATATTTTTCAAAAGGTTGATTTTGTCTCGACATTGCATAAGCACTACAAGCTCGTTCCAAGTCATGATTAAGTTTATCTTAACAACTCCAGGAAATGTATGTTCCTAACACACTAGTCATCCTTTAAAGATGTGAAATTTGCAAATGCATTTTGTGCAATTTGCGAAAAAAAACGAGAGAACTACATGTTTTTTCTTTATTTTTTGTGCATTAACAAACATAACCAGGAAAAATTGATAAATGACGCTAACCAATTATTTTCGATGATTGATCGGTTGTAATGTACCAATCATCAATTATGAGTACTAAACATGCCACAGACACTCCATCAGAACAAGCATAACGTTCGGGGTTACACAACACAGTTAGACAAACGGTTGTTTTAAGTAGTACCTAACGTTCAACACCGGCTAAAAGTGCAGACCTTCTTGATACACCTGACATTTTGATAATTGTTGCAACAACTTAATGATCCAACATTTAGCTACTTATTTGTCCCTTACAATTGTTCCTGTATCTTCGGGCAGTGCCCGCTTTCTACGCCTGTATCCCTGTCTGTTTTGAAAACTTTGGAGCTAACCACAAACACCTGCCTGTTTGAAAGCTGCTTCGGTGCTGTTTGAAACCTTTTTCCTTTGCGCTTTTAAGTGACATAAAGTATATTCATCATTCTTCCATGTAACGCTCTCAGCAGCCATTTTCGCCTGGATAAAGGGCAGTAATTTGTTTTATTACTGAACCTTGTTTCACGCTTGTATTGATGTTATGGCGAGGCTGTAAATCTGATTCTCTGAGACGGAGATAAAGCTGGTGTGAATACATGCCCTTGCCGTGACCAACGTGATATAATCGCTGGAAGGACAAAGGTGAATCTATTCCTGCACTTAATCCTGGTATTAGTCTGTATGGAACGGACAACCATACCACTACAAAGGCTTAATGGTGCCACTATGGTGGCATAAATTATTTTCGGACATCAAAGTTTATCACCCAATTATTTGCTCAAAAATTCACTTTTTTTCTCTCGCTAGTTCGATTATTTTCTAATATACTGAACCACAAAAGAAATGTCGCACTGATAGCGGTTTCTTAAAACACACACTTTAATTCACTCTAATGAACAATCAAAACGGAGGATTGAGTTCAAACTTGACAGTTATGGTTAACACATTTTCGGGAATCACATTTAGAGTTCACACACATAAAATCACAAAAAATGGTATCATTAAGATACCCCAAAGTCAGTATTGTGTGTGGCCTAAATGGGCATCGCTGAAAGCGTTGCATCGTCTGTACACGGAATGGATTAGCCGGTTAATGAAGGCCATAGGCACTTAGGATCCATACTCTGTAAAATGCCTGATTGAGTCCAGCAGCAATTGTCGGCCTTGGGTAGCGGTCATTCGGTCTTCTTTAAATTTCGTCTCAAAGGTGTTCTATTGGACTCAAATCAAGACTGAGTGCAGGCTATAGTAGAGTTTGAATGCCATGTTGTTTTAGGAAGTCCAATGTTACTCTGGCCGTGTGGGCACGAACGTTGTCTTGCTTGAAGATGTTATTTCTGTAACGTCCAACTTGTGGTACAACGAGGTTTCATGACTTAATCAATATAGCGAGCAACTGTCACGTCATTTCCTCATCCCGGACCGAGACTCTGGAACACCACAGTGCCAGCTATCTGGTTCAGACCGATTGCACCCCACACCTTGATGCTTGGACCACCCCACGAGTCTTATTCAACAAAACACTCACTAGAAAACAGTTCCCCACGCCTTCACCATACTCTTACTCTGCCATTGACTGTCGAAACACAATATGGGCTGTCATGAGAAAAAAGAACAGTTATCCATTGTCGATAACGCCAATTCCGATGCTGAGTTGCCCACTGCAATCGGTTTTGGGGGTGATGATCGGTGAGGACAGGACTACGATATGGTCTGTGACAACAGAGGTTTCTTCAGCGCGAACGCAGACGCACTGTAGCGGCACTGATGGGTCAGTTGTGAGTCCCAATAGTCTGGTGTGCTCTTTCCGTCGCTCTAGGGAAGCGATCCTGCAGATGGTGGCGCCCAATCTGTCGGTCTTGACATTGTGATGTTACTGAAGGTCGCCCACTGCGTGGATGGTCTTGGATGCTGTTAGTGACCTGATACCACTCCTGCAGTCGGAGTCCTAACATGAACATTGAAATGATTGCCAGTCTGGCCAACTTGCAATCGTCCCAAGACTTGGTTCCTCTGATCTCTCGTAATTCGTGCCATGACGATTGTGTCAAAACAAAAATGATTTCAGGCGAGTTGGGGACTAGCTTTCATTGGTAGGTTTGTCACGATATGCACGCGCAGTTTCATTTTGACGAATGTCATACGGACCTTTTACCAAGTCTGCCTTTTTAGGTGCGTTTGGTCGATATGCTTTTACATCAGAAAACACACTGATGTTGGTACTTACTGTCAATATGGATTGAAAAACATGTTAACAAAACGATATCATAATAAAAACACCATTTTGCAAGAGCAAAATCTTGCATTTGGTTTTGAAAAGCGACGTTTCTTTTGTGGTTCAGTATACTTTCAAGTGTATTTTCAAAAGTCGGACATTCGAGCAAATAAACGAAGTTATTCGAAATGTCGTACTTTTCGAAAGAAAATTCAGATAACTCGAACGCAACTACTGGAAAAAGAATCGACGGGACAAAAACGTCAACATTCGAAAATAAATAACACGGAAATAATCGAAGCAAAGAGAAAAGAGGAACATGTAAGTAACTTTGAAATAGCAAAACCAAATATAACCTGCATTACAATTTTTTAAATAAACAAATGATTAAAACAAACAAGTTTCGATTTAAGAAAATTCTTGCACCAAAGCGGAACTCGTTCGTTTTTGGTACACAGCCGACAGTGAGAGGACGTTTGGCAATGGCTGGTAAATGTCTGTTCTCGAACATAATGTGAACAATCTGTATCGATCACTGGCATTGTGTTCATGTCACTAATCGATAGTGAAGGTTTTCTGTTTTTGACAAGATGTGATTTCCGTCTGTCACTGCTTCAAGAACGCAATTTTTCTCTGATAGCAGGATCGAACTATTTTTTCTGGGCAACCATAATGTAAAATGGCATTTTTTCATAAATTCTTGGACAATTCTATTTTCCTCAAAGAAATGCAATGTACTATGTTTATAACGAACTCTGTTATAACGAACTGACGTATATGATCATCCTCACCGTCTTTTAAAAAAACAAACTGTGACGAGATGTGTAACAAATGTTAGAATTCCCTTTTAACATTCAGTCATTCGGGTATTTATTCATTATTTGAAACATGTTTTCTCTATTCATACTGTTTTGGTCTATCTTGTCATGTGAACATTCCCGGATATTGTGGAGAGAAGCTGGGTGAGATTGTATTTAAATTAAACAGAGCATTGATTGATACCAAGATAATGGGTCTCTCAACTGATCTGACATGGTCATTTCGCTTCGGCACATTTTCCAGTGAGTTTAGTTTTACGCCGCTTTTAGCAATATTCCAGCAACATCACGGCGGGGGACACCAGAAATAGTCTTCACACATTTTACCTATGTGGGGATTTGAACCCGGGTCTTCGGCGTGACGAGCCAACGCTTTAACCACTAGGCTACGGGTCTCTCAATAGGACACTCTCCAATGAGGTGGACAATCCTTCAATGATTTATCATTATTAATTATTACCACGGACACCAGTTCGAAACGAACAGTCTCTCAACAAATCCATTAAAAGACATCTAGACTTAACCAGAAAAATACCCAGCAAATATTGGAGTCAGGTGTTTGATATATTTTATCTGAATGATTCTCTCACTCACTCACTCACTCACTCACTCAACCGAGACAACAGTCCTTTGTTAAGTATTTATTCCACAAAAACTGATAACAGACTATGTGGAAGGGGCTACGGTTGTGGCGTCCGGATCGGTGTTGGTGCCAAGGAGAGCCCCACCGACGTGTCCGACTACGGTTTTTCCAGCATCTACGACGGTCTGGGCAATCTTGTTAGCGGGCTCCTTCATGTTGGTGAGGGTTTGCTCTGCAACAAGAACAAGGGTTTATCGATCCTCCTCCGCAGGGTTTTACACACATCCGCCACACAAGGCTTGAAGGTTGACACAACCCTCACACACAAGGCAGTAATGTCAGTACATTCCAGGCACACAAGGGCTTGAAGGACGGCACAGCCCTCACACACAGGGCTGTAATGTCAATACATTCCAGGCACAGGAGGGCTTGAAGGTCAGTACATTCCAGACACACAAGGGCTTGAAGGTCGACACAACCCTCACACACAGGGCTGTAATGTCAGTACATTCCAGAAACACAAGGGCTTGAAGGTCGACACAACCCTCACATACAGGGCTGTAATGTCTGTACATTCCAGGCACACAAGGGCTTGAAGGTCGACACAACCCTCACACACAAGGCAGTAATGTCAATACATTCCAGGCACACAAGGGCTTAAAGGTCGACACAACCCTCACACACAAGGCAGTAATGTCAATACATTCCAGGCACACAAGGGCTTGAAGGTCAGTACATTCCAGGGACACAAGGGCTTGAAGGTGGACACAACCCTCACACACAAGGCAGTAATGTCAGTACATTACAGGGACACAAGGGCTTAAAGGTCGACACAACCCTCACACACGGGGCTCTAATGTCAGTACATTCCAGGGACACAAGGGCTTGAAGGTCAGTACATTCCAGGCACACAAGGGCTTGAAAGTCGACACAACCCTCACACACGGGGCTGTAATGTCAGTACATTCCAGGCACACAAGGGCTTGAAAGTCGACACAACCCTCACACACGGGGCTGTAATGTCAGTACATTCCAGGCACACAGTGGCTTGAAGGTTGACACAACCCTCACACACAAAGCTGTAATGTCAGTACATTCCAGGCACACAGTGGCTTGAAGGTTGACACAACCCTCACATACAGGGCAGTAATGTCAGTACATTCCAGGCACACAAGGGCTTGAAAGTCGACACAACCCTCACACACAGGGCAGTAATGTCAGTACATTCCAGGCACACAAGGGCTTGAAGGTTTACACAACCCTCACACACAAGGCAGTAATGTCAGTACATTCCAGGCACACAAGGGCTTGAAAGTCGACACAACCCTCACACACGGGGCTGTGTTGGGCAACACAAAAACGTTGCAATATCTACATTTCCACCACATCACTTCCACACCACGTCTTGTACAACTGCTAGACACATACATGTATTTACAAAACATTGGCTACACTCTGTGTAGAATACTGTTTGGATGAAGTACGTACGAAGGATGTCGCTGCCAGCTTGCTTCAAGGCGTTCACGGCGTTAGAGCCCTGCATGACGAGGGTGCCCAGCTGGGTGCCGACGTTTTCGATTTTGGGTTGGAGCTTCTGTCCCAGTTGGGCGACGGAGTCCTTGGCCTTTTGGAGGAGGTTGGTAGCCCCGCTCTTGATGGCACTTCCCGCTGTAGTAGCAAGCTGTGGGGAAAAGAACAAATGCACGATAGACCGTTTGTTGGTTATCAAATATTTATTCATAATTAGGTATATAATTTGAACAAAACCGTTTGAAAAAATCAGTAATTCCTAGATAAAGTGTACACCACTGAAACTGGATGATAATCGCATAATTATTTTACAAGCCGATGTCAACAACGTTGTTTTATATGATGTCACATACGTTCTATACATACATACCTGAGTCATCTGGGTTAAGGCATCGTTCAATATAGACCCAAGAAGATCGGGGTTAGAATTGGTCTTCAGCAACCCATGTTCATCACAAGGGATAACTATTTCAAATCACGAACCATGAAGGATCTTTTCACTAATATAAGTTCTCATTTAATTATTGCATTTTTAAAAGAATTAGACTTGTTAACTGATTTGTAAATAGATACATATTTTATTATTGGTAGTTTAGATTAGTAACTGAGATTGTTAGTGGCTGTACCCTCAAAGGGGGTTGAAGTAGCGTAAAATTATTGTCCTCCTGAGAGGGTACGTAAGTCCCGAAACATTCAAAGGAAATTTATATTTACCAGCTGTTTTAAATGTAGTATTCTTGTCATCTTAATTTTGGCTAAATTTGGTTTCAATCGCCAGTGGCTGAAGGGATGATATAAATCCAGCTAGGGTCCATGCAGGCAGCAAAACTAATGTAAGTCCCCATGGTCCCTAATTTGGTGATCTACCTTTAGTTGTTGGCGATCGATAGCCAGTTTTTATATTGTATTGTCCAAATAGTGCTATTAGTTTTAACTTTCCACACTAGTTTTAGTTGTAATTGTGATATTCTAGTTGTTTTACTGTCCTTCGTCGACAGGTTTTTATCATATACATATATTCCATTTCAATGTCAAATATGTTCTCGTCACGATATGGCTGCAATATTGCCGATGTGACGTTAAATAATAACTCACTCACTCACTCAGCAACCCATGCTTGTCGTAAGAGGCGGCTAACGGGATCGGGAGGTCAGACTCACTGACTTGGTTGACACATGCCTTCGTATCCCAATTGCGTAGAACGACGCTCGTGCTGTTGATCACTGGATTGTCTGGTCCAGATTTACATACCGCAGCCATATAGCTGGAATATTGCTGAGTGCAGCGTAAAACTAAGCTCACTCACTCACTCGCCCAATCACTCACTCATGTCTTAGTCAATGTGTCCTCAATTCGAGTCTTTGATGACTTGGTGCTCACAGTTTCTTCTTCAGATACATGCACTCTATACTTTTATTTGATCCCTAACTGACCCCTTTCGTGTTCAAAATCGTGATTGATCGAGAATACACAACTCCATCAATCATCATTTTCATCATGGATTTACCCCTTCCGTTGCACCCTCCATCTTATTTCATGCTCGCATCCCATGGTGGTTTTCAAATGTTAAAAAATATTGAGGAGACACGTACCAACTTGAGACCATCCACCATTGGCTTGAAGGTTTTGGTCAGACTCTCCCCAATGCCCGCGAAGAAGTCTGTGAAGGCGTTCCTCTTGCTCTTGATGAGGCTGGAGATGACCTCCTCAGCCTTGTCCTTGATGGTCTTCAGGAAGGAATCAGCAACAAGGTTGTGGGTGTCTGGAAACGCAATAATTTTTTGTTTTGATAATGTATTTCCGCCAAGGATACTACACCCAATACTTATTACCCAATACTTATTACCCAATACTTATTACCCAATACTTATTACCCAATACTTATTACCCAATACTTATTACCCAATACCTATCAAATGCCCAGATATGTCACAGAAAACACGTGGGGGACAATTCAATATTTGGTGAATTAGTGAACAAAATAATGTCTGATGCAATTCCTTATTTTGACATGTTCAGTATGTTCCCATGTTTGTTTAGGGGAACTCTTGACTTGTCTCTGCATGTGTTTGTGATGACTACTACGTGATCCTATCCTGGAATACCTGGAATCGAACAATGGACTTTAATAGTTGTTTCCTTTTATTTGCTGTATATGGAAGTTCATCAAATGCAACATACCCAATACCCAACACCCATAACTCTTTCTTTTTTAAAAAGTACATATGTGGACGGTTTATTGTGAAGACTGCTTTAGATGAACGTGTTCAATTTGCTTCTACGTTTCCTTACACGTTTGCTACCATGGGTTGTAAAATATTGTTGTAATAACAATAATTAAATAGCTAATCCAAACATTACGGCGTTGATAGTCACCTTGCTAATTACCTATCCGCTAATTACCTAATTATCTGTCAATGTATATTTCCAAAGAAAGGAAACAAATTCAACTTTGACAAACAACAGTTGAAGCTGTGTCATACAGATTCAAATTTGCTCTGTTTGATGACACAGTAATCAACTTACTGACAAGCTTGTCGACTTCCGTGATGACCTCCTGGGGAGTGACATCCAGCTGTGCGAGCTTGTCCATGACGCCCTGCAGACCCTTGACCAAGGAAGCCGAACACGTTCTTCATCTCACCCATCAGAGTGTCCACAACGTTGTGGAGGGAGGACTCCACGTTCTGGAGCATGGGAGGGAGCCTGTAGCAAACAAAGGGAATTGAGGTAACCCTTAAAAACAGTGTTTGTAGATGAACATTTACTGCAGAAATTCAGGTGGCTCTTCAAAAACACTTCCTCTGCAACGTATCGAATTTCCTGGAGAAATATGAAACAGCGTGCCCAACACTGTTTCAGGCTGGATTGGCGAGTCTTAATCAGTGCAACTCCTGAAATTAAAGATTGTTCCTTTCTTGTTCCATATATATTTTGTGGGGTAGACATATATTTTCAAATACGTTATTTCTGTAATTTAATATCTCGATGCACTGCACCAAGCAGTTATACAAATACCGTATACTAACACAGATGTATATGAGTACTATGTGTATATGGGTACTATGTGTATATGAGTACTACGTATATATGAGTACTACGTGTATATGAGTACTACGTATATATGAGTACTATGTGTATATGAGTACTACGTATATATGAGTACTATGTGTATATGAGTACTATGTGTATATGAGTACTATGTATATATGAGTACTATGTATATATGAGTACTATGTATATATGAGTACTATGTGTATATGAGTACTATGTATATATGAGTACTATGTGTATATGAGTACTATGTATATGTATATGAGTACTATGTATATATATATGAGTACTATGTGTATATGAGTACTATGTATATATATATATGGAGTACTATGTATATATGAGTACTATGTGTATATGAGTACTATGTATATATGAGTACTATGTATATATGAGTACTATGTGTATATGAGTACTATGTGTATATGAGTACTATATGTATATGAGTACTATGTATATATGAGTACTATGTATATGAGTACTATGTGTATATGAGTACTATGTATATGAGTACTATGTATATATGAGTACTATGTGTATATGAGTACTATGTATATATGAGTACTATATGTATATGAGTACTATGTGTATATAGTACTATGTGTATATGAGTACTATGTATATAGTATGTGTATATATGTATATATGTATATATGTATATGTATATGAGTGTATATATGAGTACTATGTATATATGAGTACTATGTGTATATGAGTACTATGTGTATATGAGTACTATGTATATATGAGTACTATGTATATATGAGTACTATGTATATATGAGTACTATGTATATATGAGTACTATGTATATATGAGTACTATGTATATATATGTGAGTACTATGTATATATGAGTACTATGTATATATGAGTACTATGTGTATATATATGAGTACTATGTATATATGAGTACTATGTATATATGAGTACTATGTGTATATGAGTACTATGTATATATGAGTACTATGTGTATATGAGTACTATGTATATATGAGTACTATGTATATATGAAGAGTAGTATATATGTATATATGAGTATATATATGTACTATGTATATATGAGTACTATATATGAGTACTATGTGTATATATGAGTACTATGTATATATGAGTACTATATATGAGTACTATGTATATATGAGTACTATGTGTATATGAGTATTATTTATATATTAGTACTATGTATATATGAGTATTATTTATATATGAGTACTATGTGTATATGAATACTGTGTGTATATGAGTACGCATGTAATGTGTGACATTACTTACTGTATATCTCGACCTGTTTTTGCAAGAGCATTTGCAGTATTCAGAGCCAGGGCTGAAACATGATCAACCAGTATGTAAGATTATCATAAAAGTATTAGCATGGTCTGGTATAATGCATCATGGCCTTCACACACCCGTGAAGATGCGGGTTAGAGTTGATCTTCAGTAACCCATGCATGTCGTAAGAGGCGACTAACGGGATCGGGTGGTCAGGCTCGTTGACTTGGTTGACACATGTCATCGTATCCAAATTGCGTACATCAATGATCATGCTGTTGATCACTAGATTGTCTGGTCCAGACTCGATTATTTACAGACCTCTGCCATAAAGCTGAAATATTGCTGAGTGCTGCATAAACACTCACTCACTCACTTGGCCTTCGCAATATGGTCAGGAACCTTTCGATTAATATGCATTTCCAAATGTGAGTCTGGAAACTAACCGATGGTTTAAATGTGAGTCTGGGAACTAACCGATGGTTTAAATGTGAGTCTGGAAACTAACCGATGGTTTAAATGTGAGTCTGGAAACTAACCGATGGTTTAAATGTGTTGCATTTTGTATTCGTTCTATTTTGTCTTCGTTGACGTTTTGTGAAGATGTTTAAGGGCTACGTCTGGTGTCAATTGACCGCTTTATGTATTCGTGTTCTTTCAACTTCTAAATTCTCTCTAGAACCTTATCAGCAATATATTCACACCCAGAAATGACAACTTAGAATTTCAGGCAAGTGCCAAGACAATATTGAAATGGCCAATTGTACAACTAATAATTGCTGATTGCTCCAGTGGCACTAAACACGTTAAATTGAACTGGTCATTGGTTCGAGGGGTAAAAATTTTCCTTTAAACCATTACTTCAGATTTTTCCCCAAGAATCGGCTGGTACACAGTGATGCATGTTTTATGTACCCGTCATCACATCACATTTGCATTGATCGATTCTCATGATGTTACTCACATGGTTGTCTAGGCCAGACCCTAGCATTTACAGACCGCCTTCATATAGTTGTAATATTGATGAGGAAGGCGCTAAACATTATATAAAAACAAGCAAGAAGGATGTTGTTGAAATATGTGTTAAAGCCTAAAGATGCAATTTACTATCCCTTTAAGCTGCGTTTCATTTCTCCTAGAATCCACGAGAATGGGATCTTTCTAGAATTGGTTCGAATCCAAAAAAGAGCCAGCTAAAAATCAGCTCAAAGGTGTCCCAAATTCAACCTAGTCGTGCTGACCATAGGCTACAGGGATAATGGTAGTTTCATTACAGATACACGAGAATCGATGTACGCAACTGGGACTCGGTGAGAAGTGTCAACCACATAAGCGAGCCTGACCACCCGATCCCGTTAGCCGCCTCTTACGACGAGCATGGGTTGCTGAAGACCAATTCTAACCCGGCGGATCTTCACGGGTCACAGATACTGTGTAAATAAAAGTCACTCCGGGAATTGGTCATAAAAGGTTTTAATTCTGGGTTTAGTAACATCCATGCTCTTTAGCATTGCTTGTTATATACAAAACGACAGGAATGTCGTGTCAAGGGGGCTACATTAAAGTTTTCTTTTTCGTATGGGGCACGTATAGTCCAATCGTCTCTGGCCCACGATACACTGGTGCATTGTAATGGCATCCTATCAAACATTCGCTTTAATTACGTTCCTAGGTTTCCTAGCGCCATGGACAAATCCCCACATGGGTACAATGTGTGAAGCCCATTTCTGGTGTCCCCTGCCGTGATGTTGCTGGAATATTGCTAAAAGCAGCGTAAAACCAAACTCAGTGAGTCAGCCTAGCGCCATGGGTTTAACCAACGTTGGAGATGTCGCAAACATGCATCAGTGGCGTTTGGGCTTTCGTCCATAGTGATGTCACAACATGTTCACTCTCTAACTCTGCAACATACTTAGGGCAGATCGATAGTGATTAAAATCATCCGCTCATCAAGGCAAAGGTACGGGTCGATTCCACGAAGAGATATAATGTTTGTATCCAATTCAAGTGCCTCCCCGCTGTGATCACGGAATATTGCTAAAAAACATATACGCTCAGCATTACAAACCTTGAATTCCTTGAGATATAAGGGTCTTCCCTGCTGCGACACTAGCGTTCAGAAGTTGAACTCCAGTAGTGTCCAGTTGGCGCAAGATGCTCTGCCCAAGGGTCTTGAAGAAGTTGGTGAGACCTTGACCGAGATCGGTGAAGAAGTTGGCCTGGGCCGTGGTTAGAAAAACAGCGGACAGAATGAACAGGAACTTCATGGTGCTGAAAAAAAGTTTATGCAGTATTCATGATGGTTCACAGAAATAAACCCATACAACAGAGTATGACCATTTATCCGTCCAAACACGCATAATGGATCACTGCCGATAACTGATGGCACCAGGTGTTTCTGTATTACCAAGCAACACTGACGCACATTACATGAAAAATGGACGTATTTATTAAACATATACAGAAGGGTCATTTGTACATTTTTCATGATTCGGACTTTTGAAGCACAATCTCGATTATTGTCCAAGCAGGTATCATCATGCCAATTCACTCTAAATAACACGATAATACATAAATTGTTTTATCGATGTCAAAGCAGTCCTGACTATGTAACAGTACACATTACGACTGTCGAGTATGTATATACACTTTATTACCTATCGGGGTTCATATTTTTCATACGATGCCCTAGGGCAAAATATCACTTTGTCATGGTGACATGACGTCATGAACAATGCTATGACGTCACGTTTCTTCTGTGACGTTGCGTTCTACATGCGGCGACGGCGGGTAGCCAGCCCATGTTTGAAAGTAGATTTGGGTTTATTTTCCTCAATTTGACAACTTCGGTAATAAACAGAATATTATATTCGTGCCCATACCATACTATGGTTACGACACTCGTACCTAAATATCGGTATATCAAAATTTAGGCACTCGTGTCGTAAACATAGTATGACATGGCCACTCATATAATATCCTCTAGTTAGGGCAATGTGTGTGGAAACGGAAGGGATCAGGGTCCGTAAATAGACCTGTATCCAACCTCGCTGTACATGTTGGTTAATGGAGCCATGCCTCTATGAGTCGTGAAAGTACGAGAGATATTTCACCACATTTGCAACATACTCGACAGTCGTGATGTATACTGATGATATAAGCAATTCGAAATCATGCACTGAACTAGTACAGGTGTGCACTATTACGTGTAAAATTGTTTTGACTTCAGCGTGTATCGGTTTATTAACGTTTTCGATCAGGAAAACACTGAATGTGTTTAAATTAAAGATTTACAGAAAACTCGATTTTCCCATTAACTGTGAAGTAAGGAGGGACAATTATTTCGGATTAACGCCTCTTGCTGCACCTCCATGCGCACATTACATAACATGTAATATATTTGCGACATCAGACCTTAATTTACAATGTATGTAGCGGTTTCCAAGTCAAAAACATCATGTAGGAGACACGTTGGGGTATCATGTTGACTCGTTACCAACCGCCATAAAATAGAAGCAATATATAAGGTCATGTTTCCTCCGTCCGTCACAAGTACTTCATTTCGGTTCGATTCCCCACATTGGTACAATGTGTGAAGCTCATTCCTGGTGTACCCCGCTGTGATATTGCTGAAATGTTTGCTAAAGGCGGCGTTAACCTCACTTACTCACCCATTCACTCACTCACAGTTGTAAGTGTGAAATGAGGGTATGTATCTAGCCAGACCCAAGCCACTGAAATGAGCAACGTACAGAATACTAACATTAACGCCTTTCCGCTCTCATTATTTAGATGAAATTCCGGGTTAGAATAAACCTTCAGTAACCCATGCTTGTCGTAAGAGGCGACTAACGGGATCGGGTGGTCAGGCTCGCTGACTTGGTTGACACATGTCATCGGTTCCAAATTGCGCAGATCGATGCTCATGGTGTTGATCCCTGGATTGTCTGGTCCAGAGTCGATTATTTGCAGACCGCCGCCATATAGCTGGAATATTGCTGAGTGCAGCGTAAAACTGAACTCACTCACTCACTAGATACCCAAGTACGTCCACTCAAACGCGTTTCCTATAGATTATTCATTGTTGCCAGTTCCCATTTCCTCAGCACTCAATAAATGAATCCACTTCCCATAATGCCGAACATTTAGCCACTCCACACAAACCTTCATGCTATTTTTTTAGATTCTATACCACAATACATAATTCATCTGCACATTTCGTTAAACTTTCTGGCGTTAACCAATATGGAAAATGGCATTGTTGAAAGCATGTGTTCAAAGATCCCCTTTGGAGGTCACCATCGTCGCAAACAGTTTAGCTGACCTACCTGTTGGCTGAGTGCGAATCCGAACTGGTTGGGATTGGTCAGTGCGCCTTTTAAAGTTCGAAATCACGTGACTTTATCAGTGAATTTTTAAAAGGATCTGTTCGAAAAGTGTCACATGGACTTGGAGTTTATCTGCACTGTTTTATTGACACATGCTGACAACCAAATTGCACTGCATATGCTGTCATGAAAAACGTAGAGTGCTAGTTCATGTGAACACATTTAGCAACTATCTGTTATCGCAGTGATTGTTGCGAGTGTAAATTCATAGAGAATATTCAGTTGATTAACTGTTTTTGGTATGTGCTTGGGACCACGGTAAATACAAAATAGATACTTATTTATCAACCAAAACTGTGCTTCACGGGAGATATTGCTTGTATGAGATCAAACCACTCCGAGAAGATATCGTTTATACCACTCCGAGGAGATATCGTTTATACCACTCCGAGAAGATATCGTTTTTACCACTCCGAGATGATATCGTTTTGACAGCAGATTTTGTACAATGCCCTGACGTCATCAATTAGATGAGATCACAATGCTTTGACATCACAATGCTGTGATGTCATAAACTCGATGACGTCACAAGGCTGTGGCATCGCTGCACTGCAAGTCTAATGGCATTGCCGTGCTCAGAGATGTAAATTTTATTGAAAACTAATGAAAAGTGATTTTTGGATGATAAATAGAATCTCACAGTCGTGTTTTCTAATATCAATTATATCAACAATCGTTGATAAAGATAAATAAAACCCTTCTAACTATATGAACTTGTGTTGATATAATTGATATCAGTAGACATGGGTGAGATTCTCTATTTATACCACCCAAAGGTCTTAAGGTGTGAGATAGACACTCGGGTGAAGTAGGATAGCTCGACAAGACACTGTCCTTGCAGTACGAGAACTAAAGTTCCAGAACTGAACCGGCTGGTCAGATTCGCTGACTTGGTTATGTCTGTCATCACATCCCATTGCGTAGATCGATGCTAGTGATCAGTCAATTATAAATTTGGTCCAGACATTTAACTGGAACATTGTTAAGCAGTAACCAGTAATCATTACTGCACAAGGTCAAACTGTCAATCGTCCATGTCTAACTGACCATTCACTTTCACAGTATCGAGTGTATATGTTGGTTTTGTGCCCATGTGCGAAATCTAACCCGGGTCTTCGGCATGATGAGCGAACGCCTTTAACACTAGGCCACCCTACTGCCCCGAAGTGTATATGTGACATTGAATACGTAACATGACGTTGCATTGATTTTGTGTATCAGCTTAAAGTAACGAGGAAGGTGGATTTCTTTATTTGCATTTATCCAGATACAAATATGTGAATCATGCTTATAATAACCTAACCGCCGATGACTGAAATATTTATATTTGGTTCACTTCTCTTCGCCCATTTCGGGGGCGGGGCGGTAGTCTAACGGTTAAGGCGTTGGCTCGTCACGCCGAAGACCCTGGTTCTATTCCCCACATGGGTACAATGTGTGAAGCCTATTTCTGGTGTCCTCCGTCGTGATATTGCTGGAATATTGCGAAAAGAAGCGTAAAACCAAACTCACTCACTCACTCACTCCCCCATTTCGTCTATATACAGCGGGTCATGATAAGGCCTTCTTGTCCAAATTTGGGTTGTGTTGCCAACTAAGCAATATAGTACCTATAGCATGCTGGTCTGTAAACAATTTCAGGCCGGGGCAGATAATCAAGTGACTAATATTATGAAGACCGATCCACGTCATCAAGATACGAAGAAATGAAATCACACAAGTCATAGAACGTAACCACCTGATTTATTTTGATCGCCACTAACGACCATTATAGCTAAAATGGATAGAATTATCATTAAAACGCCCGCACGTTATCAGAAATGAGCGGGTCACTGTAACTTGATAATGCCCGCAAAATGCTTTACGACGGGCCATTATCAAGCCAGTTGTTTGGTGACGTCATAAGTAGCTAAGCTGTTGATGTTCAATCACCTACGGCTCGTTTGAACTTGGGTTCATTAATGACGAACTTTCTGACTCACATTCGTCACATGTACCTGTGCCTTTATGCACTTTCTTGCCGGTGTCAACCATAACAACTGTACCATAAATTACAACATACAGCAATGAAAACATCGACTGGAACTCTAACGTTGTTGAGCACTAAAACAAATGGCGGCTGGTAGTATGGGCAAAGGTCAAGGCCGAATGTCGTCACTCTCAATAGTGACGGCACCTGTTTTGTTCTATGACGTTTCCATATTTGTAAAAAGTGAGTCAGTGACCTCCGTCGTTTGTTGTTAGCAACAAATGCTTCAAAATCTATGCCGTTGTTTTTAGTCTTATGTTATTAGAAATTCTATCCGTTTTAGCATTTATAACGGTAATGCTATTTTTCAGGGCATTATCATTTGCAGAAGCCCGAGGTCTTTCATTAACTGCCCGACTCGCTTTCATTGGAAGGGTTGTCAGGAGCAGTTGAAAAGACCTCGGGCTTCTGCAAATAATAATGCCCTGAAAAATAGCGTTACCCTTATAATATAGGAAGCCTGGCTTCCGGAATCTCCATACACAGTATTCTTAGCCTCATGGATATGGAACTGTTGGCCAAGGGATTATTCACATTATTCATTTGACTCTTGGTACTTGTAATAGCGGTTGGAAACAACGGTTACATCAAACCCAAAGGGACCATTCATCTCAGTTCGTCATAACCGTACAGACCGCCTCCGTGGTGTAGTGGGTACAGCGTCCGCCCCGAGTGCGGAAGGTCGCGGGTTCGATCCCCGACCGCGTCATACCAAAAGACGTTAAAATATGGTACTTGTTGATCCCTGCCTGGCGCTCGGCATTAATGGGTACAACAAGGACTGGTCGGCTCGGAGTCAGTATAATGTGTCTGAGTGGGGTATTCATGCTTCACTGCGGCATGGTGTCTCAGTGGGCTAGCACTATAAAACCAGCTTCAATCTGGGGTAGTACAAGCAGCCGCACATACACATACACAGGCATGCACGTCGTCATTTGAGCGAAATATTCTCAAGCACGACGTTAAACCCAATTTCACGTCTCCTCACCTCATAACCGTACATATGCAATCCGACTAAAATGCAGCAGGTGACCAAGTGAGGAAAAACAACTGTGTTCGTTTTATCCGTCTGTTCGTTACAAGCGCGTTCGTTATAACGTAGTTACTGTATATCAGGCACAGCGTGTAACAGATAAAGATTATGATAATGATTTCTGTCTGGACAATTCACGACAAACATTCTCGACAAATATTTTTAGGAAATATGTTGAACACAAGACAAGATGATTACGTTTTGAGATCATCAATAAAGGTCATCTTGTTCGGTTTACTATACCTCCATACCAAACGGGGGCGGTGGGGTAGCCTAGTGGTTAAAGCGTTCGCTCGTCACGCCGAAGACCCGGATTCGAGTCCCCACATGGGTACAATGTGTGAAGCCCATTTCTGGTGTCCCCCGCCGTGATATTGCTGGAATATTGCTAAAAGCGGCTTACTCACTCACTCACTCATACCTAACAGTGTCTCGGTATGTTTTGCACTTGTTATCGACCTTGCCCTTTTTCATCCTGTTTTGAAATTAGATTATAATAAAACCATGTATACGATAATGATCGTTACACTATAGTGAAGAACGTGATTATATAGTCTTAGATATAACACGGATACTACCAACCATACAGAACTCACGACGGACCATGACAATTCAAGGATGAACCCAAAACAAAGAGAATGTTTTATATAACCAGAGCAACATGTTCACACTATTGGTGACTTGTACGTCACAATAAAAACCCTTTCAAAATAGTTTGCATTATAATCCGAAAACACCAGGTTTGTACTTTCTTTCGTCCGTCAGTATATCTGACAACACACGACAATGAACACGATCAACCTTCTAGTGGAGTCTCAGAGAGAACGCATGTTGTGTTTGGTTTTAAATACATGCATGAAATACATTCTCAGTGTCTCATTCAAACAAATAACAGATGATAGATGTACATTGTTTTATTACCCACATCAAATAATCATGGTGCAACGGTTGTGGCTGTGTCGGTGTTGGTGCCAAGGAGTGCTCCAGCGACATGACCGGCGACGGTCTCACCGGCGCTGAGGACGGTCTGCCCGATGTTGTTAATAGGCTCCTTCATATTGGTGAGGGTTTGCTCTGTTCAATGAAACCAAAGAGTTTTCACGCTTTCATCGAAATGCCTGCGTCACAATTAAAAACTGTACAAGAACAATCAGAAAACGGTTAAGCCTTATTCCGTTTTTGAACTGAAAAACAGCAAATTCAAATATATAGTTTCGCGATTTTAATTGAATCCAAATATCTTCATGATGGCCGAAGTTTGTCTTGTGAAAAAGAACTATTGGGTGGCACGGTTTTATAGTCAAACAGACAATTTCAATACTATTACTGTTCGCATCTTAACAAATAATGAAAAGAATATTCAAATTATAATTTATGTTTTGAATGCATAAAAAGAGATCCACACGACAAACGTTACACTAAATGTCTTCATATCTTTACTCCTTTGCTGTGAAGGATATTGGAAGGTGAACATGCCAATACATGTTCGGGTAAAGACTACTACAACATTTGCTGCGTGAAGTGTTAAACAAATATTAAACCAAACTCATTCTATAAACCGTTCAACATCCAACTTCGTCTCATTAACACTTCCCCCAGCTTCCGAACACACTCCAATATAATAGCTGCGCTTTGCTGCACACATTTGTAGTATCTGAGATATTGTGTGCATGAAGTACGTACGAAGGATGTCACCGCCAGCCTGCTTCATGGCGTTCAGGGCGTTGGCGCCGTGCATGACGACAGTGCCGAGCTGAGCGCCGAGGTTCTCGATGTGGGGCTGGAGCTTCTGTCCTAGCTGGCTGACGGAGTCCTTGGCCTTTTGGAGAAGGTTTGTAGCTCCGCTCTTGATGGCAGTTCCAGCTGCAGTAGCCAGCTGTGGGGAAAGAAAATTTACCTTATAGGATCTGTATCTATCACCATTGGGTCATTGACAGTTCCTGATGCCACTTCCAGTATGAGTAGCAAGCTGAAAACTGAGTACCCATTGGAGGAGAAGTGAATAAAAACAACATTCAATTTCAGGAACGGATCAATAATATGCTCTATCGCCACAACAAAAACCGCCATTTTACAGTATAAAAGTGACTCCAACGGTTTTAATGCATCCTTTTCCCCTTCCATTACCCTACGCCTCACCAATCATGTTCAACTGACCACAGCGTCCCATGATGGGTTTCAAGATTTAAAAAGAAAATAATTGAGGAGGTACGTACGGTCTTGACACCATCAACCATTGGCTTGAAGGTGTTGGAAAGGCTCTGTCCAATTCCTGAGAAGAAGTCTGTGAAGGCGTTCCTCTTGCTCTTGATGAGGCTGGAGATGACCTCCTCAGCCTTGTCCTTGATGGTCTTCAGGAAGGAATCAGCGACAAGGTTGTGGGTGTCTGGAGACGCAAGAATATATTATACGTTTTGTAATCGTGCCACCATACCCTCTGTAGCCTACAACCTTCCAAAATGTATTGAAATAGGCCTTTTATAAACGTTGATGCATTAGTATCCCAAATCGTATTCGAGGCAGTATCATATTTGACCACATGTGTCCTTTTTTATTCATATGAAAACGAGTCGTTGTCAGTGACACATATGAACCAGGACGTACTCACCTTGTCGTCAATATGTGATATCATCAATATTTGATAGTTATTCGTGAAAATATTTACGATACAGCAGGAATCGTGCAGTGGGTTCGTTGTTATTGTTCCCAATAAGTTGAATACACACACATAGAAAAATGTTTTTTACATCGGTATGAATAACAGCTTGTGGGCTCAACAGAGATATCATATATTAAATATAAATATCAACAGCCATATTGTTTTGGTTAAATGGTTATTCAGAATTAAATACTGGGAAGAGAGGAAACCTTTTGGTTGAGAAGCTTTCATAATCATTATTTCTTCTTGAAGTGATTTTTTCAGTGGTGAATATGTCTTTCAATATCCTTAAGTAATTATCACCTTTTGGATATATTTTTTCAAAGAGCAAGTGCAAAAATATTTCCTTAGCAGAGAAGATTATGTGATTTAGTAATGGTTTCGTACCAAAAATCCCAAACTAAATCAATATTTTTATCAATTTAAACGCCTGAATAGTTTCCGTAATCTACTGTTCAAGTTTCTTCCAGAAGGTTTTGGTTTCATCACATTCCCAATATGCATGGCATAAAGTCTCACTAGACACATTATGAAAAGAACTTATTGTATTGTCAACAAGATTCATTATAAGAAGTTCTAAACAATTCTAGGCAGAAATTTAAACTGAAATTCCAACAGTTTCACATCAGTTAAATTATTTCTGCAAATATCAAAAATCAAAATCAATACAGTCAAATCATCGTTCCCATTTTGGGCAAATATGAGTTTTAGTACTTTCAGATAACAATTTATCATAGAATAATTTTGAACCTTTTCTTGGGGATATGAAATCCTGTTGAGGAGAAGTTATATCAAGGTCATTGATGTTTATGTATCCATGTTCCTTTATAGTCTTTTTCCAAGGTTCAGGTAAAATATACCAAACATATCCAAGATCTAAATGTGTACTTCTTATATCAAATTTAAGCTTCAAATCTTCAACGGATATAAAACCATGTTCATCACAACTATCCTTGATTGTCAAATTTCCATTTTTAGCGCAGTGTAATATAATGATTCGAGTGTTTGAAATTATTATTTAGCCATACGGATTAGGATAATATTTCATTAATGTTCCCTGGTTCTATAGTATATTTGGTACAATATGAGTGAGCGAGTGAGTGAGTTTAGTTTTACGCCGCACTCAGCAATATTCCAGCTATATGGCGGCGGTCTGTAAATAATCGAGACTGGACCAGACAATCCAGTGATCAACAGCATGAGCATGGATCTGCGCAATTGGGAACCGATGACATGTGTCAACCAAATCAGCTAGCCTGACCACCCGATCCCGTTAGTCGCCTCTTACGACAAGCATAGTCGCCTTTTGTAACAAGCATGGGTACCCCGGATCTTCACGGGTCTGGTACAATATAGTTCCCATGCCTTTAAAACGTCTTCCAAAAAGAAACATCAACTGCAACTATATTCTGAAAATGTGATCCATGCTCCATCCACACTTGCAGAGGATTGTCTGTTGCAGTTAAAATTGTTGGCTTATTAATTATCTGGATAACCAAACTATTCGTACTATAGCACATGCATTATGCTGATTGTAGTATATAGATATATAGATATATATCGGAACAGTACTCACTGACAAACTTGTCGACTTCGCTGATGACCTCCTCGGGGGTGATCTCCAGCTTGGTCAGCTTGTCCATGACGCCCTGCAGACCCTTGACCAGGAAGCCGAACACGTTCTTCATCTCACCCATCAGAGTGTCCACAACGTTGTGGAGGAGGACTCCACGTTCTGGAGCATGGCGGGGAGCCTGTAGCAAACATAGGGTATAGTATGAAGAGGACTAATACTTAACAACATGAACTACATACAACTTCGATTCACGGGGGTCATTACAAATCTCACGGACCAAACATGATGGAGTGAGAGCGAGTGAGTTTAGTTTTACGTCGCACTCAGCAATATTCCAGCTATATGGCGGCGGATGGAGTGGGAGAGTCAGTCAGTATGGTTTTACGCCGCTGTTAGCAATATTCCAGAAATATCACAGCAGGGGACACCACAAGTGGCCTTAACATTCCGTATCCATGTGGGTAGACTAACAACCAGTCTCTGAAATGAACATATTTTACAGAAAAAATGCTCAAAGTAAAAAAAAAAAAAATCAAATATAATGAAAAGGAGTCCTGAGACTTTCTTCATTTTCAGACTTGCCACATTTTCTACACTTGCGAGGGATTTCTTGGATATATTTGCTTCAGGGTCTGTATGACAGACTACCATGTGGGGAATCCACCTAACTAAGTGTGACGCATGACGAGAGAAGGCTTGCTGATGTTAATGATGAAAATAAACTTCTAGAACAAACTTAGAAAGTGCATTGAATCCGTAATGTGTAGTATGGCAGTTATGTCGTGTTTGTTGTCGTAAGTACAACTGTCCTGGAGCACGAACCTCCCACTAACACTTGTTTTTATTCAGTTTTCTATTTGGTGCACATTTATGGGAATAATATTTACTGTAAATCGTTTGCAGGGTTGTCAGCATAAGCTACGTCGTCCTCTGTTTTGTTACATCTTCATCTTGATCATTGCAACAATGTTAGAGGATAACTCTTAAAATCTACTCACTGTATATCTCTTGTTCCAGAATCTTTAGAGCCCAAGGCATTAGCCGTGTTCAAAGCAAGAGCTGAAAAATCACACACAAAAATATTTTGCGCAGGATATTGATAATATAATCTGTGTTAAGTATGACTGTCTGTCCTGCTTCAATACGGTCATCAGTCATCAGTAATCACCGTTTTGGGATATTTTATATATTCATGTTTTGTTTGTTTATTGTTTTTCGCCGCACTCAGCGATATCTCCAGTGACTAGGCGTTACATTTGTATATGTCGGGTGGCACCGGTGGGTCAGGAAGGATATTGGCTCCTTTTCGCAAATACTTGGTATTATCATTGTGTGATAGTGATCAACACATGCCGATGATGTAGTCCGAACTGGTTAATCTTTTATGGATGTGGAAATGCTTGTGTCGCCTTAATTTGCACAATATTATTGTACAAGCATTAACACAAGAATGTGATGCGATTTCATGCGGCAGGCAACACGTGTTTACAGTAAACTGTGTGAATCGCGGAAGCTATCGGCGAAACAATTAATGAATGCTTACGAACACAAGTTCATCTTTGGCGTTGTCCTTTTATATAAAAAATTAAAATGAATGTGTACAAAGAAACATCACTGGAATATAATCAGAATCCTGAATACATGTAACTCCATACTGACTTCCATATTTTCTAAGGCAGAAATATGACAGGCGAAAACCACAATTAGAAATACTCTACAAAACCTACCTTGGATGCCTTGGGAAACAAGGGTCTTTCCAGCGTTAAGGCCAGCGTTCAGAAGGTCAACTCCAGTTGTGTCCAATTGGTGGAGGAGGCTCTGACCAAGGGTCTGGAAGACGTTGGACAGGGAGTGCCCGATGTCGGTGAAGACGTTAGCCTGGGCCGTGGCCAGAAGAACAGCGGACAGAATGAACAGGACTTTCATGTTGCTGAAACAGAATGAACAGGACCTTCATGTTGCTGAAAGAGAATGAACAGGATCTTCATGTTGCTGAAAAAGAGGGTATGCGCGCCATATAGAAGCATTAATGTTAACGGAATTTCTCATTGCAGAATCGCAAACAAAATTGAATTTTATATTCATTATTATATGCATTATTTTGCTCACGTTCACCAATTGTTAGTTTCTTTATAATACCCATGAAAAATTATTTTAAATCGACGAGTAGTTAAGTTGCCGTGATTAAAATCGAAAGTTTAGAATGGTACGTGTAACGTTCACTGCAAATAAAAATATGTCATAATGATAATGTTTCCACATATTCCATGTTCACGTTTTAGCGACTATCATATATTTGTTAAAAGTATATACACGTAAACTAAGAGACCTAAATAGTCATGTATGCTGTACATTCTCAGTTTCAAAGTCGAGATGACATGATTATAAATATAGCCTTTATTGTGTTCCAAAATGGTTGGTAAATTCAATTCTGTACATTAATAAGGGTCAACTTTATGTAACTTCGTATACAAAGAATAATAGAAGACATAAGTATTGGCATTGCGATATATCAATCCAGTGGCAGTGTTTGTTTTCCATTGTATAAATGGAAACATAGAATAATTTCACTACAAAAAGTCCAGTATTTTTTACTTTTCCTTGAAAGGCCCATATATACTATTCCAAAAACGAAACGCATAACCCAGAAATCTGTTGCGAACATGTATAACTCGTCTGCAAATAGCGTTTAGTACATGAATTTTTACAACAGTTTAGAAGAAGGTAATGTCTATACAACCAAGTGGATAATTTTAGTCAACGGAGACCTTGAGCGCGATGGTGACGACGTAGCACAGTCCCGATGTCAAATCTCCTGGCTCTCAGTCCAATATCTCTCAACCTGTTCCGTACCGTTTGACCAGATATCCTCCTAAGTCCAGGCACCCTGGCTGTTGTGCTCTCACCCGTGGCAGTACGATCACGCAAATGTAGTACCCAGATGTACCGATCTTGGGCTGCAGTGGTGACTCGAGGTCTGCCTGTACGGGGACGGTCATTTGTTATACCTGTTTGGTTGTAACGAGCTGCAGGCAGTGATATCGTGCCCAGACTAACATTCAGACGCCTGGCAACAAAAGATTGATAATCTCCAGCGTGTATTCTTTCAATGGCGATGTTCCGTGTCGCAGCGGCAAGACGTGACGTAGTGATTTGACCTTGAAATGTCGATTTCCGAAAGCAATCTGGATTTTTATAGCCAGACAGTGCATGTTCTTTGCTGCACAATTTCAACCTCAAGGTGATTTCTGCTGCGTTGTGGCGATGCCTTTTTAATCCTTGTAAGAAATCTCGTCAAAATCAAAATTTCGAACAAAGTCGAATTCTATTTTGCACAATTGTGTAAAATCATGCTATCAACACTTTTGTTACATATTTTGACGATTGTTTGGACACAATAGGTAATTTATAGATATTTATAAATACAAACTGCCTATGCGTTTCTTTTTGGGGATAGTATATTAAAGAGCATCAATACGCCCAGACAATGTCTATATATTGTATGATGTTCCACGTACCAGTACGAAAACTTCAAGGTCTTACCTTAGTGGCTGTGCGGTGAAGTCAAAGAAATTCAGCAGAGGTTCCTAATATATAAAGATAGGTTTGATCACGTGGTGTGATAAAATGAAAAACACGAAACCTGTATGAAACTGGCATATGTTTTATGTAGGTCATCTAAGAAAAGAATCGTCTGGCAATCAGTTAGTTAGGTGATGTTCTTATGTCACTGTTTACATTCTGAATTTCAATTTAATCCACTAGTTCACTCGTGAAGATTAAAATTTTGTCTTCACCAAAGCCTATTTTCATAAGACGCGACTGAAGAGATTGGTTGGTCTGCCTAGTACTGGCTTGGTTGATGTATGTAATTGTATCCCAATTGCGCAGTTCGATGCGTATGATATGAACCGCTTGATTGTCTGTCCAGACTGGATTACATAGACCGCCGTCCTATACTTGAATAACTGATGGACATGCTTTAAACAAACAAACAATCAATGAAACAAACATGTTTAGTAATGTTTTGTTTCTTTGGGCCATATGGAATCATAGTATGGTTTCGTGTGCCAAAGTCCATCCAATGTTGAGAGATCTGGCCCAAACAGCTCTTTAAAATAGGTCACCTTCTCCAATGCATGTTATTTTGATTACAAAACATTTGAAGAAAACCACACCCATCACAATATGTTGACAGCTTTGCTGAATCTAAATACAATATAACGAAAGTGTAACTGGGCCATCTGACTGAGATTTGTATGTTGAACGTCACATGACCATAGATTCTGTTATATGATTGGCCAAAACGGTCTACTGCCCATCACGTCATTTACAATCAAACTCATTTAAGCGTAAATCCGCCTCTATTCTCAAGACAATCCAGGGTTCGACGACGCATACTCCTTATCAAACGGCCAATGTCAGCTTGGTATATATCCATCCCATTTCTCCTGCACGGGACATGTTCCATGGGTGACAATTCTGGACTGAGTTCTGTCCATGGCAAAGTTGTTATGGTTTCCTTCTGAAGATACTAAATTAAAAATGGACCATGCATGCTTCATCCTGGAACACGACACGACGTCCATATTGGCGTGCAAAATAGCGCCTCTGCTTCTAGGATGTTACGTTAGCCCTGCCTGGTGTCATATCCGTGAAGCTAATGTGAAGGAGCTCTACCAGTCACAGTCAGATCCCACAGCACGTCGTTACGTAGTCACCCAACGCCATTCCATCAACGTCACTCTATGTTGCGTTTGTCAAGGTGATTTATCCGAAAATATATCGTTTGCCCAACGGCGGTTGGTGTAGGGCTTCCGTTCTCGACAACAGCGACGCCTTGCAATAATGTTACGGTCCATCAGTCGTGGGATAACACCTGGACGTCTGTCCACTCACCCAAACAAATGAAGCTCAGTGACGTTCACCGTTAATTCCAAAGGCACTTTACGAGGGTCGATCAAAAAGTACGTAGCCTAATTATATTCTCGATGTCCAGTGTTTGAAAAGCTTCCATTATAATTTGCAGGAATCGTTAGCAAAGCCATATCCAAAATTTCACATGTGTGGGTAAATGTGGTTAACCAGATATTTGTCATCACAACACATTGGGGTATAATACTTGGGGTATAATAACAAAATTGCAGAAAATGAAAAATGAGGTTTGTCTTTTGGTACTTCTTGGATAATGGTATGCCCTCAGATAATGTCATATAAAATATGTTCACTATAGTATTGGATGACTTCCCGTCATGATCAACTGTCAATGATTTGGATTGCCTGATTTATATTTAGTCGGGGGCTATATTTTAAGTACACCCCCGTTTTAATCTTTCAAAAACATTGTGTCCAGATATTCAAGCTGGCACGGTTTACAATATATTTTGAGCTGACACTTGTGTGACCATTCAGTATTTAGTTTGAACCCTTGGCATCATGTACGCATTTATAAGTGAAAACAGTAGAATAAGCTATGCCTTTATGATTACATCATCTGAAAGGGGGATGGGTAGTGTCTCCAAAACAAGCTCTTTCAGTCGACATGAAGGGCGGAGTCACTTTAACAAGCGATTGTAATTTCAAATGGCTTTTATATGAATTTTAATATCTAAGTGTGATTCTAGGGGACTTCTATCGATCTCAAACACACAAAATATTTCTTGCATATTTTGTTTCCTGAAGTTTTTGATGCATTTATTGTAGATTTTGCGTTCTTTTAGGGTATCAAGAGAAAAGGTCAAACAAAATGGGGATCGTGAGACTGGAACATAGCAAAACCAAATTGCTTGACCTTGACAGATAAAATGTAGAAAAATAAACCATAAAAACAACTGCATTTGTATCGTTTTCTTGGTGATTCTACATACTTTTTTATCGCCCATCGTGGACACGGACTTGATGAAACGTGGTGGTGGTGGTGGTGGTGGTGATATAGTTTTAGGGCAACTTGGACCAGAAGTAAGGTCTATTTGCGCCCAACACATTAATTGAAGTTTAACTATCATAAATATAATTAGGCCTACTGCAAATGTTTATATTTACCATGCACAAAAATTGTATTCACCATCTAAATATTTTTATGAAATGACAGGATCTTCTGATTAATGATATGTATTAAAACACCAAGCAACCAATTTTTGTTTGAGAAAAAAAACACAAAAATATAATGCTCGTTCAATAAAAAGCAGAAAGTCAAACTGAAAATAGAAATGTTAAAACGATTTAAAAGCAATACATATATTTGGTCTAATGTTTCTACTGGTCGACATATGCTTAGATTGTCTCTTATGTGCCCGATGCAGTAACGTACTTTAATATTGCCCTTTGGATTGAACCGTATAGGACCTTAATTTGAAAGGCACTTTAGACACGGATTTGATGAAGCGGTCTTGTACGTCGGTTGTCGCCCCTGGTGGACTATATCTACGTAGGTCATTGATGTTATTTGTCTGTCCATGTCGTTATTATTCTCTGCTGATTACTGACTGTGAAATGTTCAGGCCTCGTGCCACAATTTATTTTTTCCAACTTCTAATATGCTAATGGCACGTTGTTGTTCCAGAGGTGACAGGTGCCGCATGCCACAAAACGTTTAACTGAGTTCATAACAATATCATAACAACATCCAACGTGGTCCTATCACTGAAATACACAACCATAACACGTTTCATTTCTCACTTTCTTCACTTTCCATGTGACCCTGACCATGTCCGTGTGCACATCATGAAACAACCTTACAGAGAAATTGGCTTTTTGCATGAAATTCATAACACGGTATGAATAGAATAATCATTTGCAATAGCCATGCCACCGTACAACGTGATTCCCAAATACTATGACATCAAAATGGAATCAGTATATTTAATTACAGTCCGTTTGACTCAAAAGCGGACCGATGAATCGCAATCTAACTCGAAAGCTAATAAACATAAAATACTCAATGAAACGCTGATCATAATCAAAACATCAGACCAACTCTGTGAGGTCTTTTTCAGAATTTATGTGCTACAAATAAAAAACATCTTTAACAAACTATCATTAAAATATTGACTCAGTTCACTATTTGTTACGAGGGAGGAGTGCAGAGAAAGGAACAGCAACGTGTTCGAGAAGCACATGCAGAAGTGCCGACAAGTCATTGATTCATTAACCTGTGCTGTGACGTCTCTGGAACACCTGGCTGTCCCTTTTGTTTGCACTCCTCCCTCGTAACAAATAGTGAACTGTATCGCTATTTTAATGATAGTTTGTTAAACAAGTTTTTTTTATCTTTGAGGGCATAAACTCTGTAAAAAACTCCCAGACTTGGTCTGATATTTTTATTATAATCAGCGTTTCATTGAGTATTTTATGTTTATTATCTATTATTAGACTGCGATTCATCGGTCCGCTTTTGAGATAAACGGACTATGCAATATGTAAGATCTCATATTGTTTCTGAAATTCTCAAACCGTATGTTTGGTCCGCCCGCACATCGAACGGTCGGTGGATTGATCTACTGTTTCGCATGGTCCTTATGTTACCAGAATGATGGTCCTTATCTAACAATCGGCACTAAAGGGGTAAACGAAGAACTGGTGGTCTCGGAGTCTCGGTGGGTTATCCATCTTAAACCGAGGCATTGTAACTTAGTGGGATAGCACTTTTATGCCGGTATTAGTGTTGACAGATGCAAACCCCATTTCAAAACTTACCGGCTCCAGAAAATAAGTTACCAGTAACCGATGAAGAAATGTTGGTGCGTTCTTTGATATTCTGGTATCCCAATCTCGTGACACTTCGTTGTTGGTGTCTGTGTTTACTGTTATAGTGGACCCGTGAAGGTCCGAGTTAGAATGAACCTTCAGTAACCCATGCTTGTCGTAAGAGGCGACTAATGGGATCGGGTGGACAGGCTCGCTGGCTTGGTTGACACTTGTCATCGTATCCCAGTTACGTAGATCGATGCTCATGCTGTTGATGACTGGATTGTATGGTCCAGACTCGATTATTTACAGACCTCCGACATATAGCTGGAATATTGCTGAGTTCGACGCTCGTGTGTGTGTATACGAGTGTACGTGTGTGAATGTGTTTGACAGAGAGGACGCATGTGGGAACTGATTACATGACACTACGTTTGTGTGAATGCGTGCGCGCGCGTGTGTGTGTGAGTGTGTGTACTCAAGGAGAAAACGGAAGGAGGTATCAAACAATTGTATTTTGTTGAGACTGTACTCTCAAAATTGTCCATTACTTACTAAGTCCCACACAACGTGATCATTCTCCAACCTACATTATCTCAAGTCAAATCATCTGATACCCATTATTAAAATTATGTGGCATTTTTAACACCATTTACCAAAGACCAGTTATGTTGGGCGTGACGTTTAATATCCTGGTGTATGTATGAGTACATATGCATATTACTGATACAATTCCCATTCTTTGATACAGCCTTAGAGCCTTAGTGTTGTCATAACGCTGTGCTTGCTTTGTGAAGCGGAATCCAGAGAACTACATCAATCCACCCTAATGTGGTCAACTGAAAGTAATGAAGCGACGCTGGAATCTATTTTAGAAAATTATTTATTCTGGAACTAGTTTGTGGTGGCAGGTGCGTCAGTGTTGGTGCCCATAAGAGCTCCAGCAACGTGTCCGACGACGGTCTGTCCGGCGTTGGCGACGGTGTTGGCCATCTGGTTAAGGGGATCCTTCATGTTGGTGAGGGTTTGCTCTGTCAAGGGAGAGAACCAACATGTCATGTTACTAATATCATGGTACATCGATGAACACATGCATACCTACAGGCGAATCGCTATCATCATTCTGAAGGGAGTGCAAATGAGAACTCAATTTGAAAATGCTTTAGGTCTGACTTTCAAGAAGGCAGAGACAACTACTCATGATGTGAAAATGGCAACTCAGTTTGAGAATTCGTTAGGCTTGATTTCATTCCGAAGAAGGCAAAGACACGTACG
The DNA here is from genome assembly GCF_003918875.1 of Haliotis rubra. Classification (NCBI taxonomy): domain Eukaryota; kingdom Metazoa; phylum Mollusca; class Gastropoda; order Lepetellida; family Haliotidae; genus Haliotis; species Haliotis rubra. Next base: position 411,563 of record NW_025766869.1, read on the forward strand.
CATGATGTCACTTCCTGCTGCCTTCATGGCGCTCAGGGCGTTAGCGCCGTGCATGACCACGGTTCCCAGCTGAGATCCAAGAGCCTGGAGGTGGGGCTGGAGCTTCTGTCCGAGCTGGGAGACTGAGTCCTTGGCAGCTTGGAGGAGGTTGGTGGCACTGGTCTTAATAGCATTTCCAGCTGAGGTGGCGAGCTACAAAGTACAAAATATCATCTTGAAATTGGACTCGTTTCCGCAGGGTCTGAGGCAATACATTATGTTTCTTTTTCATCTATATTCGTTTCATAACCGACCTTTTACTGATGTTGTTTTTGTCATTCCCAGAAATGTGCTAGACGCTATATCGTTTCCAGGTAAGTATCCTGCTACCTCTGCCTTAGGCCTTTCCTCACTAACAACTACACCCTAAATCTGTCCATATACTCTTTATATAAATTATGTCCAAGCAACGGATGTCCATATAGCTGACGTCCTATCAACCCCAGCTGCACTCAGGCAAAAACATCTTGATTCCATAATCAATAATTGGCAAATGTGGGTCATCTACCTGTTCCCTTACCAGGTCTGTTACCCTTCACCCGCCACGTGTGTCTGTCCTATGTGCGCCATAAGATAAATATCATGATTAGGGAGACACGTCCCTATTCCATTACCCTACCCCTCACCAATCATGTTCAACTGACCACAGCGTCCCATGATGGGTTTCAAGATTTTACAAATCATTGAGGAGGCACGTACGGTCTTGACACCATCAACCATTGGCTTGAAGGTGGTTGAAATGCTCTGTCCAATTCCTGAGAAGAAGTCTGTGAAGGCGTTCCTCTTGCTCTTGATGAGGCTGGAGATGACCTCCTCAGCCTTGTCCTTGATGGTCTTCAGGAAGGAATCAGCAACGAAATTGTGGGTGCCTGTGAAAAAGGTTATCCACAACATGAAGATCAAGCCAAATACACTGGCATTCACATTAATGGTCAGGCATATTTTAAACGTTACATTTTGAATATTTAACAAGTATTGAAAAAATGCTAAAGAACTCCTGACTATTTTATTTCATTTTCATACATACAGTGAGATCACATTTGAATCATATAAATTAATATTGCGCTTCAATATATATTCGTCTGAAAGAAAGAATTTTGAGACGAGCGAGGGAGGAATAATTTTATTGGTTTAACACACGGAACAAGTAGTATCTATGTAGGTAGACAACCTGATCACAAAGAGTTTTCCCCTAAACATACAAACAAAAATAGTTCCTACTGACTTAACAAGATTGGCCTTCGATTGTGCATACAAATATGCCCAGCACAGTACTCACTGACAAGCTTGTCGACTTCACTGATGACCTCCTCTGGGGTGATCGCCAGGTTGGACAGCTTGTCCATGACGCCCTGCAGACCCTTGACCAGGAAGCCGAACACGTTCTTCATCTCACCCATCAGAGTGTCCACAACGTTGTGGAGGGAGGACTCCACGTTCTGGAGCATGGCGGGGAGCCTGTGGCAAGAAAAACCGACCATAAAATAAACGGAGGGTGAATTTGACCAAACAATATAGAAAACCATCGACTCTTTACTTCAGTTCTTCACGATTTCCAGTGCAACATGCACGATGTGCTAGTCACTAGGCTACCCGACTGATCCAAGATATATTATACTCAGCAATTCGATTTGTTTTCAGATGTAAGAATAAATTAGAAATTCAGCCGAAATCATATTATATTGTATTCTGATTTTGGCCATTTGCTTTATTCATGACACACAGATTAAGAGGTATTACTGTTACTATGCAAAGCAATGGAAACATCATATCCATCTGAAAGCCGTGTTTGGTATTACATTAATAGTTTTGTTTGGTGTTCATCTGCATGTATCTATACATACTGGAGGTCTCTGGTGGAAGAGCCATCCTTATTAGCAAGAGCATTGGCAGTGTTCAGAGCTAAAGCTGAAACAGTAGATGGGAAAAACAAACATGAGACAAGGTCGACTCTATTTTATCATCTGCAAATTCGTAGAAACGTGCGAGGAACATTTAAATTGATGCATGTCGTGGTGGCTTACGACTTTGATGGAAGTCAGTAACAAGAAAATAGTGCTGACAAGTCAGTAGGTCCAGATGGATACGCTGAGTAAACCTCAAACCTTTCAACAACACCCACAACAACCCTGGCCATAACACTAACCCCGACCCGAACCGTACTGCCAACTACATACATTCATATTGATCGTGGGTCGAAATTATTAACGTTTTACTTGTGTACTTTGCACGTGATATAATACAAGATGATGCTATTCAATATTTTACAATTTGCTATTTTCCACCTTGCTGCTCCGTGATATACACCCCGCCCCCAATATGTGTGACCAGTCTGAGCAAGAGCTGAACACACGCCTTCAAACCATCTAATGTTCCTTTGCCACTAGTCAATGTCAAACTACAGTCGAGTCATGTTGTCAACGTGGCTTAATTGAACATACTAGGCGCGACTTGAATATCTGGTAGACATAACAGATGACACAATAAATGATTGTAGTTTGAAAAACTTGCTGTAATCTAGCCATATAACAGCAGGGCCCCCAAAACAGTAACCTTCCGGGAATCGAACTCGAGTCTTTATCGTGACGAGTGAACACTTTATCTACTCAGCTTCCCTTCTATTCACCTTCACGACACTTTAACAAGAGCTCTAACACTAACGTAACAATTGTAGGTCAGCATTAAAGATCAACTTCTAATCGCGGTTTCAAAAATTACAGTTCTGAAAAAAAGTCATGTGATTTGTTACTAAAATGTCTTGCCCATGGCTGAGGTCATCCCAAGCAACCAAACCCCAGTGTTTCAACGTTGTAAGATTCATTTTATTAATGTATAATCCAGTAACTTTACATGTATGATCTGAAGGGGCAACCATTACACTAGTACTCGAATGCGTCAATATTATTCAGAACAGAACTATGATATGGGTCATATCTGAAGCATTTAACCATTTGTGGAATCTCAGTATTAATTATGGTGTGGTTTTTTAAACGATCTCAGTTTGCGTTGAAAGTAAGAGATGGTATATCATAGTCAACAGCGAAGTTAGTATTTGTTTATGAACACACGCCTTGACGTTTTATATATTCCATATTGCGCATACACATGTATTTGCTTTTTACATATCCTACATCCATTGAGAAATAATCTTTTAAAATCGCATGCAAAAAGGAACATTTCTGGAATATGATCAGAATTCTCAATAAATGTAACTCAATACTGACTTCCATATTTTCTAAGGCAGAAACATGACAGGCGAAACTACAAATAGAAATAATTTAGAAAACGTACCTTGGACGCCTTGGGAAACAAGGGTCTTTCCAGCGTTAAGTCCAGCGTTCAGAAGGTCAACTCCAGTTGTGTCCAATTGGTGCAGGAGGCTATGACCAAGGGTCTGGAAGACGTTGGCCAGGGAGTGCCCGATGTCGGTGAAGACGTTGGCCTGGGCTGTGGCCAGAAGAACAGCGGAGAAAATGAACAGGACTTTCATGTTGCTGAAACAGAATGAACAGGACCTTCATGTTGCTGAAACAGAATGCACAGAACTTTCATGTTCCTGAAACAGAATGCACAGGACCTTCATGTTCCTGAAACAGAATGAACAGAACTTTCATGTTCCTGAAACAGAATGAACAGAACTTTCATGTTGCTGAAACAGAATGAACAGGAACTTTCATGTTGCTGAAACAGAATGCACACATAACACATTGTTAACACTACAGCAATGTTAACTCACAGGCACACACAATGCTGAATTTTATTTTCTAAATGTTTAGAGAATATGAGATTTACTTGTAGGTCATTGTTAGTAATTTGCGAAAGAAGAATTTGGGGACGATATCTATGTACATGGTCATTTCATAGGCAATACACGTGTTACCCCAGCCTTAAAGAGACGTAATTCGCTGTACATAATTGTGGCCTTTGACCCTGCGTGATGCGCCTGGTGATGTTTGATATTGGGAAATGAGTGAGTATGGTTTACGCCGCTTCTAGCATTATAACAGCAATATCAGACCATGGGACACCTTAAATGGGATTCACACATTGCAACCGTGTTGGGGATCGAATATTAGTCCTCGACATGACCATTAGGCTACAACACCAACCCTGTTTAAAGAATAATGATAAGAGCAGTGTGCGAAATAGTTTCCAAATTTTGCTAGCCAGTCGCGCTAGCTATGCCTGAAAGTTACCGGCCCATAAAAAAATTCACAACTCCGAAATTTGAATGTAGACACGGGTTTCATCATTAAGCTGCTAATATGATGAACATTTTTATCAGCCCATAATCTTGCATGATTTAAAGATGTGTTATAACTTAACAAGTCGGAGAGAGTGATATATTTACAAAATGACCCCATGAAAATTCACTAGCCAGTAGGGTCAGTGATTGTGGGGATTTACCGGCCCGACTGGAATTTTACTAGCCACGGGCTAGCGGGCCAGTGGCTATTTTTACACTGAATACGAGGAATATATATACTCCTGGGTTTCACCTCTGCGACTGAGACAAAACCATCTTTAAAACCAAACTCACTCACTCGTTCACACTAAACTATATCTTATTAACAATTGTCATCTAACTGTTAAAATTGATTGGATAGGAAATCTGAACCAACATTGTAAGGCTGAAAACCATAGACAGTCATACCACTCCGAGTTAACTTGGAACTGAAAAAAATACAAAGGGCACATTTCTCACCTTTGGTGGACTGGTAAGACAAAGGTCAAAGGCTTGGTTGGTGTCTTTTTAAACGCTTTTTGCTGTCACGTGGTCTGCCATACCTGAATGTAGATTTAGCATATGGTACGACAAATTAGGACGTCAAATGTAAGCGTTATCTGTGTAAGTCGGTCAGTGTAATCTGACGTAAGTGTGGCTGACGACCATCCTCTTGGAAGGGTCACCAGCGAGGATTACAACAGAAGAGAGGATTTATGTGACATTGTGTATATACGACAGGTGTACAAAATTACTTTATGTCATTGAAAATCTGATTAGTAGCAAATAATTAAGTTCTTACGAGCGTCAGAGGTGATATAGGTTTGTTTATGATTTTGTATTCATGTTTTTTATCAAAAGTAGGAAACTCTTAATCCAACCTTTTCAACCAATTCTTAAATCAATTCTTAAATCAATTCGTGATTCCTTTCTTGAAACAATACTTCAGTCAATGTTTTAACTAATGGCATATTCGACCTTCGGACAATAGTTTTGTAGAAAGTCTAGAAAAATTCTTGAAACTAATCATTGATCGAATGCATGAACCAATATAAACATGAGCTTATGTTTTACGAATGTTATTGTAACTTGTAAATTTTGTTCCATCTCATTATAAACATCTTCTATTATGCCTTCGGCTTTTGACAATTTAGATTCCTTGTGAAAGAGTCAGTGCAATGTGTACCTCATTAAGAAGAACAGTGCTGTGTATTATGTTTAGCACAGTCTGAGACGAGTCACCATGACTTGTCAAATATTCACTCTTTGCTTTTGTTCATCTTGCATCATTTCACATATCCCGAACTTAAATGACGCGATTCGAAAATATGTATTTAAGATGTTGATTCTATTTTGATAACCGTAGATAACAATAAACTCTACTCTACGCAAAAAACAATGTATGCTGCGCCAGATGTTCATTGGTCATCACTAGTGTTTTGTGTGTTTGTTTGTTTGTTTGTTGTTTAACGCAACACTCAGCAATATTTGTTTAACGCAGCACGCAGCTATATGGCGGCAGTCCGTAAAAAATTGAGTCTGGACCAGACATTCCAGTGATCACCAGGCATGGGCATCAATCTATGCAACTGAGATACGATGGCATGTGTCAAACAAGACCACCCGATTCCGATTTCTAACCTGGATCTTAAATTACGCGATTGGAAAATATGTACTTAAGATGTTGATTCTATTTTGATAAGTGTAGATAACAATAATCTCTACTAAAATGATAGCGCAAAACACTGTATGCTGCGCCAGATGGTCATTGGTCCTCAGTAGTGTTTTGTATGTTTGTTCGTTGTTTAAAGCACTAGTCAGCAATATTCAAAACACGGCTGTCTTTAACTAATCGAGACTGTGCCAGACAATCCAGTGATCAGCAGCATGAGCATCAGTCTATGCAACTGAGATACGATGGCATCTGTCAACCAAGTCAGCGTGCCTGACCACCCGATCCCGTTCGTCGCCACTTACATAGGGAGCTGATCGCTTATTCTAACCTGTATCATCACAGGTTTTGAGATGTGAATGTATCCTTCATATTGCCAGCGCCTTCTCCATTCTCCGGACCGCGAGTGTACTCAAAATGTTGGTTTGGCGGTTGGGAAACCAATGCTGCATAGGGAGCAGTTTGCTAATTAAATGCACCCACCAAATCGCTTGCATTTTAAATTAACTGTCACAAAGAGAATACCCCAAGCTCATTTTTTGCCAAAGGGGAGCTCTCTTTGGAAGAATCTGACAAAGTTGAAGTTTATTTCAAGAGTAGTTTCAGAGAGGACATGGAGGCCAGTCACCACAGGTTCTGTATGATGATGTGAATTGGTCGAATTATTTATTTTAATTTGGCACAATAAACTCTTGCTTTGCCCTAATTTGTAGCGTTATGTATGTCAAACAGTTGACAAACCCAATCAGGTAATCTCAGCCGCACCCTTGAAATCCATTCCAGCATTTAGAGACCCACTGGTTGTGTCAGTCTTCAGTTTCAAGCACGGTCAAGTAATCAGCACACCTTACTATCAGGTGTTCTTCTACAAGAATCTATAAGCTAATCCTTGACGGAAAGTTACCGATAGTGTGTTGGTACAGTGTTACAGTATTGCTATGCCTTTGACTATTAAGCCTTTAATTTCATGTCAGGTGGGTTTATGTCCAACAGGCAATGTGCCAACAGGCGTATCGGTTTCTCACAACTCCAGTTACGTGTTGTGCAGCCAGATTCTCAGGGGGACTGTAGAGAGGTCTTCATCAAACGCTTGTCTCGCGAATATGATAATGGCGGTTCTTGTACTGAGAAGAACTGGGATGAAGTAAGGTCTAATCTGGAATATTCTGGAACAGCTAAGACCAATCCATTACAGTATGATATCTTCCAACATGCATTTAGATCATGTAAGTTGGGTAAGCGCAAACCGCTGCTTCTCCACGTTACGTGAACATTAGCAGTCGTATCAACATCCTTTGTACCCTGGACATCCTGCCAAGGCCTATTTTGCAAATTGTTGCTGCTAGGTGAATATCAATATCAGTGACAGTTTCCCTATTACATGGCAATAATATACCCTTACTGTCAATGTACTGCCACTGGTTAGCACTTAGCATTTACATTGCAGTACTTTCTATGGATTTGTATACCTAGTTAATTTTATAACCCAACTTTTAGGGCTGCGCAATATAACCGGTTTACCGGTATTTACCGGTTCAGACATGAAAACGATACATATTGCAATACGCTGATCGAAAACCGGCATTTTGACATGCATTCGGAACACTTCGTAACGTTCGGAAATCTTCGGATATTTCCGGGTTTTTTAATTGTTCTTTTCCCTGTTTCATTAGTGCCAAATGTTACTTACATTTTTATTTTGTCATGATTAAAAGTTTTTATAAAAGGTTAATCAATCATAGTGATTTTGTTGTGTTTTTGCTTTATAATCAAGCATTAACTCGATTATAAGTAGTTTTTGTTAAAAAACAAATCCTTGCAATATAATGCAATACATATCGCAATATATGTTTCCGCATCGCAATATATCGCAATATGAAAAATTCTCTGCAATACCCACCCCTACCAACTTTTAATAATTCCTGGATATCAATGGATATCAAATAGAATTCGACACGTAACAATTTACGCAATATGACCAGCATCGTACCGGCCAGTTGCTTCATATTTTAGTGGAAATGCGTATAAGGAACTATGGTTATAGCCAAACAAAATTAGTTGTCGCTTTGGTGTCGTTGTAACCGTTCACCTGCGTAGATCGATGCTCTTGCTGTTGATCACTGGATTTCCTGGTCCAGACTCGAACATGTACAGACTGCCACCATATACATGTAGCTTGAATATCCTTGAGTGCGGCTTTAAACAACAGACAAATAGACCCAACGTTATAGCTGTAGCTTACTATAAATGCATTATGTAGTCTTGAAGACATCGCTTAATCACATGTCACTGTCTAATCCGTACTCATTTGAGTTCCTTAGAATGCGACCGCCTCCGTGGTGTAGTGGTTAGAGCGTCCACCCGGAGAGCGGAAGGTCGCGGGTTCGATCCCCGACCGCGTCATACTAAATGACGCTCGGCATTAATGGGTACAACAAGGACTGGTCGGCTCGGAGTCAGTATAATGTGTCTGAGTGGGGTATTCATGCTTCACTGGGGCATGGTATCTCAGTGGGCTAGCACTATAAAACCAGCTTCAGTCTGGGCTAGTGCAAACAGCCGCACATACACATACACACGCATGAACGTCGTCATATGAGCGAAATATTCTCAAGCACGACGTTAAACCCAATTTCACCTCACCTCACCTCCTTAGAATGCAAACTTGTGTAAACTAGTTTGTTTACCCAACGTAAGAGAAACCATTTTAGCAGAATGTTATAACGAGATGTTTGGGATCGGCCACACTAAAGGTCTATTAGTGGTCCCATTCTACTGCCCATATGACAGGAATACACCGAAGCTTATCCTTCTCAGTGTCCGCGTACCTACATTCATATGTGTGAATGTTGGGCTGACAGCCATGTTAAGTATTAATTCTTTTGTTAGCGAGTCAACTTCATTGAAGAAAGCAGGACGTGATGAAAGACTTGTATCACAGTATGGCACTGAATCTAAGAAGTATTAACAGGCGAAATTGAATAATCAGACCATCGATCAAATCTTTCTGGGATTGTATATGGATACAATGCATATCAAACCGAAACATGAGTCTCATTAACCTATTCGACAATGACCTACTTTTCGGCCGATCCGAATTTCTCGTGTGAACGTGAAACGAGACACCACAAACAACTATGGTTACACTGAATTACAATTCCTTGTCTCATAAGAAAATGGTATTAACAAGTTAATTTTAATTTTAAACTTTAATAACATCGTATTTCTATATTTTATGGCGAGGTTTAGGCAGCATGACCTTAACAAAGACATCACAGTATGCCCCTATTTGATGAGGTCGCAAAATTATTCACAATTCACCTGGCACACTGGTTACACCTGTTTTGTGGTCTTAGCGCTTGTTCAATGTAGATGTGAAACGCACAATGTGATTGATATAATATCAAGTCCGTACCAGATCGCCAAACTTTTCTAGTTGGAGAGCCTCGTTTTGAGATTTCCACGATTTCCAGGTTTCCGCTGTACGACTAAGCACGTGTTTGCAATGATTAGAAGGGGCGTAGTGTTGCAATATACAAGTGATTAGATGTATCAAATAATACTGATTAATATTGATGTATCCAGGTGAATGAATTGGTATCAAAATTCTGGACTGGTTATTGTACTAAGGTGCGCAATACCACGGAACCCAGTCAGCAGGAAACGAGACTGTTGTGTAGTCAATGTTTTGACTTGTCCCCCCTACATACATACATACATGCATGCATGCATGCATACATACATACATACATACATACATACATACATACATACATACATACATACATACATACATACATACATACATACATACATACATACATACATACATACATACATACATACGTATGTACATACGTATGTACACATACACACACAAATTGATTGTATTGTATACTTGTGTATCAGCCCAACTATACCTATCAACGTCACACACTGACTTCTAACGTATGTACTGTACCTAGAAGTAAGTGAAGTTATGGTGCCATCTGATGGCATTTGCAGACTATTTCTATAAAAATATCATTGATTGTTTTGTATACCATGTATATCAACACCATTGTACCTATCAACGTCACACATGGACAACATGTACTGTACCTATAAATGCGTTAAAAAATGGTAAATAAAAAAAATGTTTCTGGGAGATCCATTTAGCGAAACTCAGACACGTGGCTATATGTGAGACTCTCAAAATGAGTCTGAGCAAAGCGTGATATAGTGTTTGCACATGGCACCGGCCCCATTGATCAGAAATGAAACATGAGTGTGCACCGCAAACCGATTGTTTGTCAATCGTTGTTATTTCATACACGAAATCGTTGGGACTTTCCACTGCTACATCTACTTGAAGGAGTTTCGTTATATGATTTTTTCTAAGACCTAAATGTATCACGAAAGCCTTAGTTACACGTAAGAAACTGGACAAGGACGAAAATGAAATTTCTGTGCATCTAATACTGAATAACACTTGGAAATCACACAAAATGCTCTTCCCTGCTCATGTGTACGGGACAGTGGGTTAGAAAAGTGGTTAAAGTGCTAGCACAATGGAGTTCATTTCGGGTCTCTCCCGTTGTAGTATTGGTAGAATTGTGCCAAAAGCGACGAAAAATCATAGTCACTCACTCAGTGTATCTCTCGAGTACAGTTTATAGAAATCTTAACAGACACTCAGACGTTCCAACAAAAGCTGAATTTGCTTGGGACTGTAGAAAAACAACCGTCTTTTAAGTATGTTTTTCCACGCTATTGGCATGTGCTGTTTGCAAGATAGGTCACCTCGGTCTCCCTGATAGGCTAAAATTCCTGCATCTGTCCGTGTCATGTAACACATGTACGTTCCCTGGTTCTATAGACAATTGCTGCGTGTGCCCTCACACTCCAGTACGTGGTTAATCGGACATGCTGACGACACCCGCCACACCTTTATCTTTTATCTCAAAGTCGTATATCATGACGGTCGCTTAGTAACGGCATTTAGTGTCAGATGTCAACGACGATAGCTATTTCCCATGCCAACCTATAGTCCGTTTGCAGTGAAAACATACCGATGAATTTCACTTTAAATAAAAAAGTAAATCGAATAAAGTGGAATAAGGTTGCGAATTCTCATAATTTTACCTTGCCAATCGAACATTTAAATCTCAGAATTTTAACAAACGATCATAGTTTCAAATCGCTTTACTTGTTTGTATTACAAGGGGGTATGCACATTAAATGAAACACCGAGAACAAGTAGGGTTGGTCTAAGTTAACGCTCATCACGTACCGCACGTGCATTTGTTTCACTGTTCCAACTACTGCCTATACCCCTTGTAATACAAACCAATAATTACGATTGAATCTATGATCGTTTGTTTAACAACTTTTATCGTAAGTTGAATAAAATTCTGAGACTTAAATTTTCAATTGGCAAGGTAAATTTATGAGGATTCGAAATCTTAATTTCACTTTATTTGGTTTACTTTTTTGTTTAAAGTGAAATTCATCGGTACGTTTTCACTGCAAACTCAACTCCTCGTGATAAACTAAGCGCCAAAAGAAAGTGTACCATGACGAAAATTGTTATGGGAAAAAATAACCAATTGCATTGAATGAAATTTCATATGTATTTGAAGGATGGATGGCTTCCACAGTATTTACAATGGTTTACACAAATTAAACAAAGCAAACTGTACAGAGAAAAGATTCACATGGGGATCAAATGTCAGTTTCACAATTTAAATCATAGAGTTTGAAATTCGTTATCGAGTTCAATGTACGCTCAGGGATGTGTGTGTGGTCAGTATCCTCCTCGAGAGTTAATGCACCCATAAACACGACGTCTTACTAACGTTGTGAGACGTCTGATGACGTCATTGGGAATGTTCTGACATTCCTGTGATAACGGTCTTCATAAGGGGTCTGGCAGTTCTCGGTCTATCCAAGGTCGTGCCTGACTGTTGAAAACGTTCCATTAATCTGTTGATGGTTTTACGGTGGCATTCAAACGTCCTTGCAACGTCGGCATGAGACGCGCCCATGTTGGTCATGTCTATTGCTCTTTCTCTTTGTTCGCGGCTTAGCCTGCGCATTTTAAATATGTTTTCCTGTCACCTAAGCTCAATGGGGTTGCATTCACAGTGATTTGGTTTCTCAATGTGAATTTTGTGCATTTGGATATGGAAAAGCATGCATTTCTGTTTTATTCACAAAGTGCACGAAATTCCAGATTGTTGGCAATTTTTTATTTGACCCACATTTGGGATACTTTTGGGTGCACAGAATTTCAAAATTTTGATGGTACGCTTTCTTTTGGCATTTAGTTTAGATCTGGGGATCGGGAACATACACCATTCCAACTGAAACAGGCAATATCGGGTACAAATGTCATTCCTTCTGGTTTATGACAAAACCTGACTTTAGCTTTTACATTATGAGAATACACTTGAGGATTTAGATCATATCCCGACATCGAACTAATTACTGACCCGACACGTTCTGTGTGAGAAATAATTGAGTGCAATCAAACCTTATCGATATATTTGTATATGGACCAACATATATTTAATGTATTATAGCTGTCATGGTGTGAAAACGGTCGTATATGGGGACGATCAAATCTAAACTTCGTTATTGTAAAATTTGCAGTGTACAGTTATCGCCCTTTCCGGTTGCTGGTTGCGCCAATCGTGGTTCGAATGTTACATTCATACTCATATAGCTCTTAGAGCCAGCTCGTTCGTTTCACCAAATGGGTCGAAGTCAAGTGGCCTGACATCCCGACATAAAATCCACAAAACAGACAGACACATACGCACGCACGCACGTACACACACACACACACACACACACACACACACACACACACACAGAGTTACGCCAATGCAAATCCCACATAAAAAAACACACACTGAACACATGGAGCACACGAGGCCTGTGTGAATCTTTGATCTTCTTACCTTCCCAGGTAGACGTGACCTACAGGCACAAGGGTCATCATTCTACAATCACAGATGGCACGTCCCGATTCCAGCTCCACAACAACATGACCTTTCCTGACACTTTACCAACCTGTTCACAACTGAACCTTCAGGTCTGAAAGGTCTCAAATCTGTTTGCTTGCTGTCCACTGCCACTCGGCTGTATTCAAGCTATATGACGGTCGTCTGTAAATAATCAAGTCTGGACCAAACATTTCAGTGACTGAAGTCATGAGCATCCACACATTTGAACTCAGGTATTCACGGGTCCTGGGTCCCGTTCTTCAAAACGATTGTAGCGCTACGACTGTCGTAAGCCTATGTTAAAGTATGGGAGATACGATCGTCTTACGGTTACGATCGCTTTGAGGAACGGGGCACTGAACGGACAGACATAGGCCAAATGAAGTCAAGAGAAACCACAGAACATCTGATATATAACTTAATAGATTGATTATGTTCTACGAAGAATTTACCAACATTAACAGTGTGTGAATTAGTTAGGAGTTTACGCTGCTTCTAGCAATATTCTGCTTCTCATGGTGGGGAAACTAGAAATAAGCCTCACACATAGTACCCTTTTTAGCTGGTAGAACAGCCAGGTGTGCGAGCTGTACGTATGAAAATGAAATTTCACTACACTCGCTTGTACATTACCTGATTGTTCTACATATAGGAGGAGATAACTTGATTGAAAACGTGAGTGAGTGAGTGAGGATGGTCCAACGCCGCTTTTAATTATATTCAAGCAATAAGATGATGAGGACAACAGAAATGGGCTTCACACATTGAATCCAATTGGGAATCGAACATGACGAGCGAACGATTTATCCACTTGGCTACCCCACCTTTCCTCGATGAAAAAGAGACATACTGGGACGGCCTTCGGAGTGGTCTACTTAGGGTTATACCACTGACAATAGGTGCCCGGTGAATATCCGGGTTAGAACTGGTCTTCAGCAACCATTACTTGTCGGATGAGGCGAGTATATGCTTGTCCTAAGAGGAGAATTACTGGATAGGGTGTTCAGGCTCGTTGACATGGTTGATTTGGCAGTTGTACACCAAACTGTCTCTACAGAAATCTCTGTCACATAATCTGGAATATTGTTGAATTATTGTATTGTTTATTTGTTGCTTGGCGCCTCACTCAGCAATATTCCAGCTATACGGCGGCAGGCTGTAATTAATCAAGTCTGTAACTGACAATCCAGTGATCAACAACGTGAGCGTAGATCTATGCAATTGGAATACGATGACATGTGTGAACCAAGTAAGCGAGAATGACCACCCGTTAGTCGTATCGTACGATAAGCTTTGTTTGCTGCAAATCAATTCTAACCAGCGAACGCTGGAAACGCTTTATGGCCAAAGTGTGTGTGTGTGTGTGTGTGTGTGTGTGTGTGTGTGTGTGTGTGTGTGTGTGTGTGTGTGTGTGTGTGTGTGTGTGTGTGTGTGTGTGTGTGTGTTTCTGAATGTTACTTCGGTAAGTTGATTTGATGGTATGAAATTTCACAAGCCAATTATATACAATTAAATTTTTGTTGTGTTCATTGTCATCGATACATTCTGATCACCTGAACGTGTTATTGTATTTATTTCCCAAAAAGGTAAAAATTAACCACGCCCACCAACGCGTACTACTTTGAACGTTCACCACTAAGGACTCCTGGGAATCCCCAAAACAGTCGAGGTCCATTTCACCATACCTGTATCATCATTGCCAGCGTTTGGAGATATGAAGGAGGAGTCTACGGCGTGACGTGCGACGGCTTTAACTACTAGGCCACCCCACTTCATATAGACATCACAGTCAATCATGAATAAAAAATCACAGTATTGTTTATTACTAAGTTAAAGTCAAATATAATACAATCGGTTGGACACATTGGGCTTAACTTATCATTTGGACTGACTGACTGACTGACTGAGTTTTGGAACCTGGCTGCAGAAATGCTTCACTAAGCCAGCTGTCCGGTTTCTTTGTGAGGTACCCTTACATTTAGCTGTTCTTTGGATACCACATTTAGCTGTAAGGATACTACTTCATGGCTGTTATAGGGTATTATATATAACTGCAGGAATGTCATCGTTGGATCGAAAAATTCCACTAATAAACCATTTCGAAACAGACTCCCCGTGCCATATATTAATTATACATTCCTTAATCTCTTGAAGCATAGTAGCTCTATATCTCGAAGTAATGATAACACACACTCGGAACAATAAACACACAAGCCAGATAGGTACAGTATGTTTATTCTCGAACAATCTACATCAACGACGACTGTTTATAATGACTACCCAATTAAGGAATGTGTGATGTTACGAAGTTCCAGGTTAAGGATGCTGTTGACATAGTTATCTATGATGCCTGAAACTGGAGACATACACAGATGACTAAATGAATGGAATGGGTGTGAAGGCGACAGCTAAAAATGAGACTAGACGGATATTGTTTTTACAAATGGAAAATTAGTAGAATCGGTAGAACAGGAACACACCTCTGCACCGACGGGTTAACATACTTGCCCACCTCTTTGCCTAGGCCTTCTGACTGTTATATTGCGTCTAATGTATTGTTAACAAATAAACACATGTATTTCTATTTGTTTCTTGTCATTAACAATATGTATGTCAACACGAAGATGAAGATGTACGGAAATTACCGATGGTATGCGAATGCAAATCAATGGAAGGGAGAAAACTCTAAATTTGTTGGGTTTTTGTCGTCTTGTCGCCTGGTACTCCATATCATGATCCGATACCCGTGCTTGAAACAGTTCAAAATTACCATTGAGGTGTTCAGTAAGATAAATACGGGCTCAGGGAACATAAACAAACATCGAGGGTACATCAGCCCATGTGCCCCTCGAGACCAGTGAACAACTTATAATGTCCCTCCTTTGCTTCTTGCTTTTTCGGTGTCCGAATGCATGATTGACTAATTATCCCGGCCGTATAGTGCCATACCACTGCGATACCATGATGTAGTTTAACATAATGACCCTACTCAGACTGATTCCATATCGACCAGTCCATGTTTCACCCCCATTTTCTCCCACAGCCTGGGAAGTTCCACCTATTTAACCTCATGTTTGAAACAGGCATTTCGATAAATGGATGATACAACATAAAGATATCTCAAAATATGGATATTATCCCAATTCTCAAAACAGTAGTCACAATATGGCTGAAATATTTTGCCGATGTGACTTTAAATCTTAACTCACTCACTCACTCTCAAAATAGGTTCTGCATCACCCAAATCTTTCTCTGGTACATACACACTCACGCTCTCTGTGTGTATCTGTCTATCTCTTTCTCTCCATATATACTCTCCATATATATTCTCTCTCTATCTCTCTTCCTCTCTATGTATTAATGTCTCTCTCTCTCTCCTCTCCCTCTCTCTCTCCTCTCATCTCAGCCCTGGTTCGTGTAGCCGGCAGAAATCTCGATTTGATTTGTCTTCTGCTCGTGACGTCAAACGTCGACCTTTTGGGCGATCTCTCTCTCTCGTCTGCATCCCACTCTTTCATCAATCGGACACACATGCACGACGAATGGGTGGGTTTAGCTGCTAACGTTTTTCTAGAGTCGAAAGATAGGACTACCGCTCAGTCTCTGGACACAAATATACTACCGCTCAGTCTCTGGATAAAAATGTATTCTTATAGTAACTGAACAGGAGCCCTAGTGAAAAGGGCGAATTTTAGGAATTCTAGACTTGCTTCATTTAGAGACAAATTAATACACACACGGCTTACTATAGTACTATAGTGTTCAGACTTACCCTAATCTTCCGGATTTGGTCCGTGGCTTAGAGGATAATATACAGCTCGTTGAAGGACCATCTGGGAACATTGAGTTTGTGTGTGAAACAAGTACTGTATAATCCGACACTCACTGGAACCATGAAAAATGTCGGATTATACAGAGTGTCGGATAATTCAATGTCTCCTTGCTTGAATATTTTTCAAACAGTACCATACATCGTAACTGGCTTATATTATGAAATTAATGCTTAATAGCTATTTTCTTGGTAAATAAAGGGAAGAAAAAAACAACAAATTCTGTATTTACATGTACATGTATATCATTGGACATGTATATCTTTGGACTGTACATGTATATCACTAACTGATCTCACCAAATTGGTAATTGATCTCACCAAATTAATTGATCTCTTTTTGAGAAAAGAGATCAATTAATTTGGTGAGATCAATTATGGTGAGACCCATTCATCCTATGCTGGACAAAACATACCTAGGTCCGCACATTGGCCACTCAGCTTGTAAACACAAAGGTACCAGCGTTCTCACACTGCTAATTACTTCCCAATTAGCAAGTGCTGGGACCAAAGAGATTACCAGTAACAGGATGTTAGTTGTCAACTGGCCATTGACAGGTTGATTGGCTATTTTAGTCCAATATGGGGAGAGGATGTCGGATTGTACAGATTAATAGTGTCACTGGGACCAGAAAATGGTTTCGGAATTCGGAATGTACAGATGTCGGATAATTCAATGATTAAGTGATGATAATATGGAAGAACGCAGCCGGGTTCCCAAAGTATGTCGGAATTCACAGATTGTCGGATAATTCAGATGTCGGATTATACAGATTAATAGTGTCATTGGGACCAGACAATGGCGTCGGAATTCGGTATGTACAGATGTCGGATAATTCAATGTTTAAATGCTGATAATATAGAAGAACGCTACCGGGACCACAAACATATGTCGGAGTTCACAGATTGTGGGATAATTCAGATGTCGGATTATACAGATTAATAGTGTCATTGGGACCAGACAATGGTGTCGGAATTCGGAATGTACAGGTGTCGGATAATTCAATGTTTAAATCCTGATAATATAGAAGAACGTTACCAGGACCCAAAAATATGTCGGAATTCACAGATTGTCGGATAATTCAGATGTCGGATTATACAGAATCCACTGTACTATTTCACGTGCACCGTGTGAACTGAAGCAATTATCATGCTCTGCTAATCACTGGATTGTTTAAACCAGATAGACAGACAGACAGACAGATAATTTATTTGAGTCTCACCTCAACATCATACATATGTACATAGAAGGGAATAATAAAACGTTGAGCCAATCTTTACAGACTTATGAGACTATATCATATAAAATACAAAACTAAAAGAATATAGGATATATAATATATATTTACAGTACGAAGTTAAGAATATAAAAGGGCATGTCGACGCCGAAGGATAAGAAAGCAGGTTTGGGCTGTATTAAAAGACACCTGTTGATTGGACAGTAAAAATCGGATGCATAGCACGTGCATATATATATATATATATATATATATAAGATCAATGTATATATGTTGCGCCAAAGGAGTCAAAGCAATCATGCAAACAAACATTATTGCCATACTTTTTTTATGTGTATGTGATACTTTTGACATTTGTTACAATTTTGACTGCATTATCAAATATTTCAGTCTAGTTACGACGGAGATAACAGCACAGGTGGGATTCGAACCCACATAGGTGTATGGCATGCCTCATAAGCACAGCGAAACCAGATACCATAGACCAAGCCTGTGCCCTAGAAGTATAATATTTATTTACAATTACTGGTGTTTTCATACCTTTCCGATAGCGTCAAGGCCTGGTTTGAACAACCCAGAGATAGAGCTTCCCAGACCGCTGACCATGTTACTCTTCTTCTGCCCAAAGGTTGTGGTAACGACTTTAGTTACATCTCTCTCTAGGGCTTGCAGGAATTCGGTAACCAGAGACCTGTACTTAGCTGAAAGATGAATACAACTCGTACAATTGTGTTCAAAGAAACCTCATTTGTCAAGAACCCCATTATGCAGGCCAACCCTCCTGGCGTTCTCATTGAGTGCGCAAGGCTTGTATTAATTCGATAGTCAGAGACCCTGTACTTGGCTATAAGATAAGTACAACTTAAAGTTGTGTTCTGTAATCCCCCCTTAATACACACCTATCTTTCTGTTTGATCACGAAGCGAACGCCAGGGTGCATGCACGTCGCAAAAACTACTGAAAGTCCTCATGGATCATAGTATGGTGATCTACCTTCAGTTGCTGGCGATCTATAGCCTGTTTTTACATTGTTTTGTTCTCTTTAATGGTATCGTTGTATGATAACATGGTAGTTTTACCTTATCGGTGGTGCTCTAGTATTTTTACAGTTCATCGTCAACAGTTGTTTTTCATTTGTAATTTTATTGCTCCTTAGTATGATAAATGATGATTGGCTGAAATATTGCCGATGTGACGAAAAATATTAATTCACTCACTCACTCACTGAACGCCAACATAGACAAGGAACAATATAAACGAGAACACCAAAATGTTAGCTACAATTACTGAATGAAGTTAGCAAAGTCACGCAAACCCATTACGGCAAATCTAGAAAACGCGGTCCACTGTGATCCTGGTTACATGCACTTAACAACCAATCCCGAAAAACAAAAGAAAATGCCTCCAAATACGTATATGACAGAAAATGAATGCAGTGCACGCAATAGGCATAACTGAAGCTGAACCTTCACAAGAGGAAGTTGCCAAACACTCTCGGGTACCCTAAAACAATTAACCGCCCGATGGATGAAATCGGGATGACTAGGCATCGTCACAGAACTAGTGCTGCAGTCAACAGCCAGAGGCATCAAACAGTCACAATATTGTCATGGATAGCCGAATAACGTCACTGACTGAACACTTTGGGTTCGTCCATAGCACACAATACTAGAAGAATGGAGGACACCAAGGGAGACAATCCGGCGTTTGACATCCAGTATGCCCAGCAGATGTCGTACCTCACGATGCGCATAGGTCATGGAGCAGATGTTGACTGTTCTATGAATATTCAATTGTGCCAAGACTCTTCGTTGCATATATTTCTGATTATGTTTTTCTTGCCCAAAAAAAAGTTGCCCAGTTAAAATAATATTAACAAGGACCTGAGTGGGTATTCATCACTGCGGCAATCTCAGTTAGCACAACCAGCTAATGTCTGGGAGTACAATCAGCCGCACATACACATACATACGCGTGCACGTCGTGAGCATTATAACGTTAAACCCTTCACCCCACCTCAAATACAGTCGATAACGTTTCTTGCCCAAATACAGTTGCTCAGAGCCAAATCCAATGATTTCCGCATCACATAGAAACCTCCGAATAATCATTGCCTGTGACATTTGTGTTTAGAAACAATTACTTTCTTGACAGATGCGACAGCTGTATGTCAAGGGAAAGATAAAACAAAAGAGCATTTAGTTTCAATTTCCTAAAGCCCGGGAAATACAAAATTATGTACTTTTGAACATACCATCTTTCCTATACTTGAAAGCAGTAATGACACACTGGGTACATGGTTTTGGCCAATATTTTCGGTGTCTTTACTACTGATTATCACAAACTAAACGAAAGGTTTTCACAAATGTACCTTGTCTTTGGAACAACAGACGCATATATCTGTATATATCAATATATAACCGACAGGTAACGATCAGTCCCGCTGCAAGAACACTTAATGCCATGAACCGACAAATGGTGAGGCGCGATGCTGAAGAAACTAGAGAGATGATGACCCAAGGTGTGAACGTTCTACAGCAACCATATTTGGTAACCATATCAGTGTACAGATGATGTTGTTTCAAGACTATGTCGTATATACAAAATTCACATTTTACCTACACTGTCCATTGAAAAGATAATGATACGATCAATGTGTATTCCTTGTGAATGTCTTAATGCTTCTTGTACATCTGATCAGGTGATACCTCGTTGGTATCTTATTACAACGCCTGCTACAATGATACAATATTACACAGTATATAAGGAGTTGCTCTTAGCAATATTCCAGCAATATAACGGCGGGGGACACCAGAAATGGGTTTCATTCATTGTACCCATATGGGAAATCGAACCCGGGACTTCGGTGTGACGAGCGAACGCTTTATCCACTAGGCTACCCCACCGCCCCTAGAATACAAGGAGTGTCTGGATGTTTCATACAAACACTCTTGACCATCTTGGGGCTTTTCGTTGTTCCCTACAGCGTAAACAAGTGTAACGACCTCCCACCGACCCATCCACTTGGCTAACCACGTGTGTAACTGCGAAACCAACCAGCAACAGCATCAATCTTCTTTTCAGCATCCTCAGGGTGCATCTCAAGGCTCTTGACCTGGGTATAGATGGTCTGAATCTCTGAGAATACCTCGTCGATGACATCAGAGAACTGTGAGGTGCCAAGGTCAAGTAGGTTCTTCAGCTCTGACATAAAAGCTTGGCTTTGCTGGACCAGATTGCTGGAATAGACAGGTATGGATCAGAAAGTTTGCTTGTTTTTTTATTAACACCGCACTCAGCAATATTCCAGCTATAATCGCGGCGGTGTGTTAACACTGAGTCTGTACCAGATAATCCAGTGATCAACATCGTGCAGCTGCGATACGATGGCATGTGTCAACCAAGTCTGAGAGCTTTCATGTGGGACAACCTCAGTATTTTAGTTTCATTTGTAGCTTGTGGACTGGATTCTAAGCTGGGTGGCAAAATAAGACATTTTCTATACATACGGCGTATCTCTCTTAAAGTGGAACAGTTTTGAAAGGGCCTGCCCAAGGAGATCTGAAAAAGTAATGGACGGGTATTATTCACATTCCTGCATGAACATTGGCTTACATCACCCTACAATTCCTGCCTGAACATCTGCTAATATCACCCTACCAATTCCTGCATGAACATCTGCTAATATCACCCTACCAATTCCTGCTTTAACATTGGCTTATATCACCCTTCCAATTCCTGTATGAACATCTGCTAATATCACCCTACCAATTCCTGCATGAACATTGGCTTATATCACCCTACAATTCCTGCATGAACATCTGCTAATATTACCCTACCAATTCCTGCATTAACATTGGCTTATATCACCCTACCAATTCCTGCATGAACATCTGTTAATATCACCCTACCAATTCCTGCATTAATATTGGCTTATAACACCCTACCAATTCCTGCATAAACATTGGCTTAAATCACCCTACCATTTCCTGCATGAACATCTGCTAATATCATCCTACCAATTCCTGCATGAACATTGGCTTATATCACCCTACCAATTCCCTGCATGAACTGGCTTATATCATCTCCCTACCAATTCCTGCATGAACATTGGCTTATATCATCCTACCAATTCCTGCATGAACATCCTCTAATATCACCCTACCAATTCCTGCATTAACATTGGCTTATATCACCCTACCAATTCCTGCATGAACATTGGCTTATATCACCCTACCAATTCCTGCATGAACATTGGCTTATATCACCCTACCAATTCCTGCATGAACATCTGCTAATATCACCCTAACCAATTCCTGCATGAACATTGGCTTATATCACCCTACCAATTCCTGCATGAACATTGGCTTATATCACCCTACCAATTCCTGCATGAACATTGGCTTATATCACCCTACCTATTCCTGCCTGAACATTGACTTATATCACCTAACCAATTCCTGCATGAACATTGGCTTATATTTATACAATTTTGCTTTTCAGACTTTGGTGCTCACACCATCATTGTAGAGCTCCATTTGTGGTTAAAAAGCATGTTGGAGTTGTAGTGATGAAACCGAAGTACTGTACCAGTGATTGTGCTGCCAACCATCTTGAGAGTGTCGTTCTTGAGGGTTTCGAGAAGACCTTTGCCCACAGTGGCGGCATATGGCACGAAGTCCGTTCCTGTCTGTTTGATAGCTCCTCCGATGGTGTTAAGGTCATCCTTCAGGCCGGTCAAGACGTCCCTTTCTGAGCTACGATTAAAAACATACATGTAACTGTGGTTTTGCATTTGAAAGAGTGGTTCGATGCACCTCAGCATTATAAATTACGTTTTAGGGTGCAATGAAGTGAATTTGGTCAATTTTCAGACATGAAACCTTTGAGCTACTCCCCAAATAGAGCAAGCACATTTTGTAGGCAAGCTTTAGGAATCAAATATCATGCATACTTACATATCTCTCTTGCCGTGGAATAGGTTTGCAAGTGCCTGACCAAGAAGATCTGAAAGAATAAAAGTGAACGGTATGTTTTTCCATTCAAAGTTTACAAACGTCCCAGGTTGTACTCTTTACTTTACCGTTTGTAATGCTTACATGGACGTATTGACCCTTAAGTGTACATTGTGCTCATGTTCTATACCTGTGAATGTGCCACTACGTTATAACAAACGCGCTTGTAAAGAACAGACGGATAAAACGAACACAGTTGTTTTTCCTCTCTTGGTCACCTGCTGCATTTTAGTCGGATTGCATATGTACGGTTAGGAGGTGAGAAGACGTGAAATTGGGTTTAACGTCGTGCTTGAGAATATTTCGCTCATATGACGACGTGCATGCATGTGTATGTGTATGTGCGGCTGCTTGTATTACCCCAGACTGAAGCTGGTTTTATAGTGCTAGCCCACTGAGATACCATGCCGCAGTGAAGCATGAATACCCCACTCAGACACATTATACTGACTCCGAGCCGACCGGTCCTTGTTGTACCCATGAATGCCAAGCGCCAGACAGGGACCAACAAGCACCATATTTAACGTCTTTTGATTTGACGCGGTCGGGGAACCCGCGACCTGCCGCTCTCCGGGCGGACGCTCTAACCACTACACCACGGATGCGGTCCTCAAAATAGGGAAGTATACCCAACATAGTGTTCCCCATTGATGAATCAAATGTGTATGTGGTCTCCACATATCCTCTGCAACCTTGTGATAGCTTTCGACCATGTAATATACGTATGCAACTTTTGAGTTCCGGAGGACCTCCAAAATTGTGAAATGTAGACAACAAAGGTTCGAATATTTAAGCCTAAAAATGAGTCTTGAAAAGTTTAATTCACATCTGAAATCTCCCAGGTGGTGTTCATTTTAACAGCGCACTGATTTTTCACGCGTGAGCTCACATGTGAAACAAACATGTTTCACTGGACGTTTTTATGCCTGTTTGAGATGGATAAATCAGTGGAAGGGAACTGGTCGTTTGACCATCACTGAAAGATATCAGATTATCAATAGACCGGAAGCCTAAGTTTGATTTCAAGGCAAGATTGCCTTAAATTTCACTTGAAATAGAATAGTATGGTAGACATGGAGTTGTTCAATGCAATTCTCTGCTTATGACTTCAGCTAATTGTATGGTCATGTGAAGCTAAATGTTCTTCGTAAGTGTTTGTTGTGGCGCCACAGTTTGATAGTGATTCGTAAATATATATGTAAACCATAGGCAAAATCGTGCAATGTGCCTTGCTTATAGCCGAGATCTGTGAATATGGACAGAGTTTTGCTGCTTTATTTACAGTAACGTATTGGTGTTTATGCACACAATTGTGTGGCTTATGTGAGTGGTTCATATGATTATGTCTTCAACGTCTAAGTGCACACTGTGTTGTGGCGTTCAAATAATTTCACCATTGCACATCTCACCGGTGATTGTGCCTCCAACCATCTTGAGAGTGTCGTTCCCAAGAGTTCCCAGAAGCGGCAGTTGAAATGTGCATTATCGTTAGCTATTTTATAGTTAACATTAGCCGATACAATCAATGAAAGCGTTTCTTGGTATGTTCAGAGAGTATTTGGAAAAAGTGGAATTCTAAGTTTGTGAATTCAAAGAAAACCTCAAAGGAATTGCTTGGACGTTTGCAATCTTATAAAAAACAACGACTGACGTCAATGAATTTACGGTCTTAAACGTCTTCTTATCGTCTTTGTGTGCATTTCATCGAATCTTGAAATATTTCCGTCAACGTATATTTTACCACTCAGTGTTCCTCCCACCATCTTGAGAGTGTCGTTCTTAAGAGTTCCCAGAAGATCTTTGCCAATGCCTGCAGCATATGGTACGAAGTCCTTTCCTGTCTGTTGGACAGCACCACCGATGGTTTGCAGATCGTTCTTGATGTCCGTCAGGATATCCCTTTCTGAGCTACGAATTCATAATAATTCATATGATCTGGTGCGGTATTTGTTAGGGTGTCTTTCTAAATGATCGCTCTAGGTATGTTAACAATATCCAGTGGGGGTCAAGGGGTGTGAATGGTATGTGCGCATATCTGAAATGCAGCAGTGTAATTAAGTTTCATCAGATATTGAGACTGACAGCTCCTCCTTAGTAGAACATACACTTGGTACAATACACTTAAAGGTGGATCACAATAAGTATAGGATATTGTGTATACTTACAGATCTCTCTTGCCATGGAATAATTGCCCAAAAACATCTGAAACAGAAGAATTTGTTTTGTTTTTGTGAAAAGTGTTTTTTCACTAGGTTTTCATAAATTATCTTCGTTGTGGTGTTCAAGGTAATGTTAGTATTATATACATCCGGTGTTAGTGAGGGTAAAGGGATTAATGTGGTTATTATAATTGCATTGTTTAAATTGCATATATTACCATTGTTATCATTGTTCTAAGGACGGATCAGATGGAACTACACTAACCATCAAAGGTTTAGACTCACTAGTGTTAATGTAGCCACTTACTTCAGTCAACTGTTCTGAACTAGATTGTGCTAAATATTCCATACTGTTTAAAGGAACTGATGTATTGTAAAACAAATTCGTAACGTTGAAAAGATTATTGTAATGAGTTCAATAAATGATGAAACTGGCTGAAAATTGGCGAATTCTTAACAAAACTTTACACCAAAACGCAGCTGTTTACATGCACGATACTAGTATTTGCATATGCTTTTCAACATTTTGATGCATAATTCTCGTGCAGTTCACCTGCATAAGGTTTGCATTTGGTTCCCACAAGTTAGTGGAAAAATTCATCTTCGATGTAACCACATGTATATACATAACATATAGTGAGTGCTTTAAGTGAGTCTAAACTTTTGATGGGTAGTATACTTTACTACAATGAAACACTGTTGTGTCATACTCTAATGTTGCGTCGACTGTACGGGTGTCTCGAAGTAAAAGCATGGCCCTTATATATTCCTTTTAAGTGATCATTTTGCGGATGAATGGATCCTAGAAAAAACCCAAGTATACTTCGAAGACAACTTCGATACAATATTGTTTGTCTGCATACTGACTTAACCAAAACCCTAAGGGTTAGAAAATGTTTGATTTCAGAGTGGAACTAAGTTGAATTCTGTCAAATGTATCCCCTCTGAAAACCGCTATTCAATATAACAAAGGTAGCTAGTAACAAGCTACTGAGCATCTTTAAATATTATCTCCTGTCTTTCAGTAGTGTCGATATTTATTTTTTCAATCCTGAATCGTTATGCACAGGCCTGCATGTGAAACACTCGAGGCGATCTCACTGATCTTTACAGTGGGGCGGTGGGGTAGCCTAGTTGTCAAAGCGTTCGCTTGTCACGCCAAAGACGTGAGTTCCATTCCCCACATGAGGACAATGTGTAAAACCTATTTCTGGTGTCCCCCGCCGTGATATTGCTGGAGTATTGCTAAAAACAGCGTAAAACTAAACCCACTCACTCACTCACTCACGCCTGTATTTTTGGCTTGGCAAATCTGTGGAAGGGAAATGGTCAAGTGTCCGTTGCTGACAGATATGAAAGCATGGTGTTGTGGTGTTGAAATATTATTGTGTGATAGGACATGATTTACCGCTGACTGTGCCTCCAACCATCTTGGCGGTGTCGGTCACGAGGGTTCCCAGGAAATCTTTGCCAATGCCTGCAGCAAATGGTATGAAGTCCTTTCCTGTTTGTATGACAGCACCACCGACGGCTTCAATGTCATTCTTGATGTCGATCAGAAGATTCCTTTCTGAGCTACGAGTTGACAAGAAATATTTGCTTTAGGATTCTGTTTGTTTTCTTTTCCTTTTCGTTGTTGATGGGTCTATTTATAATCTCTCAGAGTATGACAACAGTATCAAGTGAAGGTGTATATTTGTATATTTTAGATGATAAGTAATTAGGTTATATCAGTCGTCGATATCTTTAAAGGTACTATTTCACACCACACTTCTCTAAAAATATATAATGCATTTCTCTCACTAATACTATCAGCCCTCAGAGAAACTACCATATGATATATTCCAAACAAATGTGTATTTAGATTACAATATTAAATTAAAAAGTTCGGATGACTATAATTATAATAATTTATATGATCTAATGCTGTGATTGTTAGGGTTCCTTTCTGAATGAACTCTCTAAGTGTATGAACAATATCCAGTGGGGGACTACGGGTGTGAATTGTGTGTGCTTATATCTGAAATACCGTAATTAAGTTTCATCAGGCAGTGACATTGACAACTGCTCCCTTAGTAGAACATACACTTGGTACAATACTCTTAAAGGTGAATCAGAATAAGTATAGGATATTGTGTATACTTACAGATCTCTCTTGCCATGGAATAATTTCGATAGAGCTTGCCCAAGAAGATCTGAAACAGAAGTGAAGGGGTTTTCGTGAAAATTGTTTTTGCCATAGTTTTCAATAAATTATCTTCGTTGTGGTGTTCACGTTAGAGTTAGTACTGTCTAAATTCCGGTGTTAGTGATGATAAAGGGATTACAGTGGTTATTATCATTGCATTGTTTATATTGCTGCTGTCTTGCATATATTACCATTGTTGTTATGCTACGGAAAGGCCAGGCCATATGGAACTAATATACTATAGTGGAACAATGTCGAGTCGGACTCGTATGTGTCGAATGTAGGGTTATCTCGAAGTGAAAGCTTGATCCCTGTACATTCCTTTTAATGACTAATTTGAGGCTCTGTCGAACCTACAAGACTTCAAAGTATTTACGTACGTACCTTCACCTTTGATACAATATTGTTTGACTAAACCGAACCCGAAGGATTTGTTAGAATATGTTTAATTTCAGAATGGAATTAAGTTAAATTCTGTCAAATGTAGTCCCTATCCACCATGGACACCACTATTCCATATAACAAAACTAATGGAACAGTTTGATCCACTGGATATTGTAACTAAACGTGGATACCATAGATCTGAACAATGTCAGAAAATGTCACAAGCTACTGAGAATCTTTAAGTATTATCTCCTGTCTTTCAGTATTGTCAATATATACCTTATCACTCTAAATCGCTATGCATAGGCCTGCATGAGAAACACTCGAGGCGATCTCACTGATCCTAGGACGAGAGCGGTGGGGTATCCTCGTTGTCAAAGCTGGGTACAATGTGTGAAGCTTTTTCCTGGATTCCCCCGCCGAGATATTGCTGGAATATTGCTAAAAGCGGTGTAAAACTAAACTTACTCAAACCTGTGTTTCTGGGTTGGTTTGTGTGTGGAAGGGAAAGGGCCATGTGTCCGTTGGTGACAGATATGAAAGCATGGTGTTGTGGTGTTGAAATAATATTGTGTGATTGGACATGATTTACCGCTGACTGTGCCTCCAACCATCTTGGCAGTGTCGTTCATGAGGGTTCCCAGGAGATCTTTGCCAATGCCTGCAGCAAATGGTACGAAGTCCTTTCCTGTTTCTTTGAAAGCACCACCGATGGTTTGCAAGTCATCCTTGATGTCGGTCAGAAGATTCCTTTCTGAGCTACGAGTTGATAAAATATTTGCTTTAGGATTCTGTTTGTTTTATTGTTTTGTTTATATATGGAAGAATCTCTCACAGTATGTCAGCAGTATCCAGTGATGATTAAGGAATGTCAGGTGTATGCTTGGATATCTGACATGAAAAGTTAAGTTATATCAATCGTCGATATTTGTAAATGCTTCCAAAGTAGACCCTATGCTGGATAGAATCAGGAGGTTGTAAATCAGGAGATTTAAAGGTGGATCATGATAAGTATGGGGTGTTGGGTAAACTTACAGATCTCTCTTGCCATGAAAAAGGTTTGCAAGAGCCTGACCAAGAAGATCTGAAACCAAGGAAATCGCGGCAGTTGAAATGTGCTTTATCGTTAACTATTTTATTGTTACCATTAGCCGATACAATCAATGAAAGCGTTTCTTGTAATGTTCAGAGAGTATTTGGAAAAAGTGGAATCCTAAGTTTGTGAATTCAAAGAAAACCTCAAAGGAATTGCTTGGACGTTTGCAATCTTATAAAAACAACGACTGACGTCAATGAATTTACGGTCTTAAACGACTTCTTATCGTCTTTGAGTGCATTTCATCGAATCTTAAAATATTTCCGTCAACGTATTTTTTACCACTCAGTGTTCCTCCAACCATCTTGAGAGTGTCGTTCTTAAGAGTTCCCAGAAGATCATTGCCAATGCCTGCAGCAAATGGTACGAAGTCCTTTCCTGTCTGTTGGACAGCACCACCGATGGTTTGCAGGTCGTTCTTGATGTCAGTCAAGATATCCCTTTCTGATCTACGATTTGAAACAAAATGTATTTAATCTGGCATCTCTAAGTACGTGAATGATCTCAAGTGGGGACTAGGGGTGTGAATTGTATGTGCGTATATCTGAAATGCAGTAATTAAGATTTATTAGACATTGACATCAGCTCAGTTAATAGAACATACACTTGGCACTTAAAGGTGGATCACAATAAGCATCAGATATTGTGTATACTTACAGATCTCTCTTGCCATTGAATAATTTCGATAGAGCTTGCCCAAGAAGATCTGAAAAGAAGTGGAGGAGTTTTCGTGAAATGTTTTTTATTCATTAGATTTTCAAAAATTATCTTCGTTGTGGTGTTCACGTTAATGTCAGTATTATCTACATTTCGGTGTTAGTGATGATAAAGGAATTAATGTGGTTATTATAATGGCATTGTCTATATTGCTGCTGTCTTGCATGTTTTACCATTGTTGTTATACTCCTAAAAGGCGGCGTCTTATGGAACTAATATCCTATAGTGGAACACTGTTGAGTCGGACTCGTATGTGTCGATTGTACGGTTGTCTCGAAGTAAATGTTTGATCCCTGTACATTCCTTTTAGTTAACAGGCAGCTTGGGTTATCCGGGGTAATAATGGCCTTGATTGTTAGCGCTATGAGCATACCTAGTGTGGAGTTTGGCGCTATATAAATGGACACATTATTATTATTATTATTATTAATATTTTGAGGCTCTGTCGAACTTACAAGACTTCGAAGTATTTACGTACGTACCTTCAACTTTGATACGATATTGTTTGACTGCATATTGGCTAAACCGAACACTAAGGATTTGTTAGAATATGTTTAATTTCAGAATGGAACTAAGTTAAATTCTGTCAAATTTAGTCATTATTCACACTGGACACCACTATTCCATAAAACAAAACTAATGGAACAGTTTGATCCACTGGATATTGTAAGAAAACGTGGATACCATAGATCTGAACAATGTCAGAAACTGTTCTTATCTTTCCCCAACGGCGGCACCCGTCACAAGCTACTGAGAATCGTTATGTATTATCTCCTGTCTTTCAGTATTGTCAATATTTACTTTTTCACTCTGAATCGGTATGCAGAGTCCTGCATGTGAAACACTCGAGGTAATCTCACTGGCACTACGAGGACACCGGTAGGGTAGCCTAATGGTCAAAGCGTTCGCTCGTTACGCCGAAGACCCGGGTTCGATTCCCACACGGGTAAAATGTGTGAAGCTCATTTCTGGTGTCTCCCATCGTGATATTGCTGGAGTATTGCTAAACGCGGCGTAATACTAAACTCACTCACTCACGCCTCTATATCCGGGTTGGTAAATCTCCGGAAGTGAAATGGCCATATGTCCGTTGGTGACAGATATGAAAGCATGGTGTTGTGGTGTTGAAATAATATTGTATTATTGGACATGATTTACCGCTGACTGTGCCTCCAACCATCTTGGCAGTGTCGTTCATGAGGGTTCCCAGGAGATCTTTGCCAATGCCTGCAGCAAATGGCACGAAGTCCTTTCCTGTTTCTTTGAAAGCCCCGAGGATGGTCTGCAGGTCATTCTTGATGTCGGTCAGAAGATTCCTTTCTGAGCTACGAGTTGACAAGAAATATTTGCTTTGGGATTCTGTTTGTTTTGTTTTGTTTTATGTTGTTGTTGGGTTTGTTTATAATCTCTCAGAGTATGACAACAGTATCAAGTGAAGGTGTATGTTGGTATATTTTAGATGATAAGTAATTAGGTTATATCAGTCGTCGATATCTTTAAAGACACTATTTCACACCACACTTCTCTAAAAATATATAATGCATTTCTCTCACTAATACTATCAGCCCTCAGGGAAGCTACCATATAAATTATTCAAAACAAATGCGTATTTAGATTAGATATTAAATTAAAAAGTTCGAATGACTATAATGATAATAATTTAAATGAGCTGATGCTGTGTTTGTTAGGGTTCCTTTCTGAATGATCTCTCTAAGCATGTGAACAGTATCCAGTGGGGCACTACGGGTGTGAATTGTGTGTGCTCATATCTGAAATACCGTAATTAATTTTCATCAGACAGTGACATTGACAACTGCTCACTTAGTAGAAGGTACACTTGGTGCAATACTCTTAAAGATGAATCACAATAAGTATAGGATATTGTGTATACTTACAGGTCTCTCTTGCCATGGAATAATTTTGAAAGAGCTTGCCCAAGAAGATCTGAAACAAAAGTGGAAGGGGTTTCGTGAAAATTGTTTTCATAAATTATCTTCGTTGTGGTGTACAAGGTAGTGTTAGTGTTATCTACTTTCCGTTGTTAGTGATGATAAAGGGAGTAATGTAGCTATTATAATTGCATTGTTTATATTGCTGCTGTCTTGCATATATTACCATTGTTATTATGTTGCTAAACGGTTGGGTCATATGGAACTACTTTACTACAGTGAAACACCGATGTGTCGGACTCTAATGTTGTGTCGACCGCGTGTTTGTCTCGAAGTACAAGTATGGCCCTTGTATATTCCTTTTTAGTGATGATTTAGCGGATGTGTGGATCCTAGAATAACTCGAAGTATTTACCTACGTACCTTCAACCTCGATACAATATCGTTTGATTGCATATTGACTTAACCACATCCTAAGGATTTGTTAGAATATGTTTAATTTTAGAGTGATACTAAGTTGAATTATGTCAAATGGATACACTCTGGACGCAAATATTCCATATAACAAAGCTAGCTAGACTCATGCTACTGAACATCTGTAAGTATTATCTCCTGTCTTTCAGTAGTGTCGATATTTACTGTTCCACTCTGTATTTCCGGGTTGGTAAATGTGTGGAAGGGAAAATGACCATTTGTCCGTTGGTGACAGATATCAGATGTTGTAGTGCTGAAATAATACTGTGTGATTGGACATGATTTACCGCTGACTGTGCCTCCAACCATCTTAACAGTGTCGTTCATGAGGGTTCCCAGGAGATCTTTGCCAATGCCTGCAGCAAATGGCACGAAGTCCTTTCCTGTTTCTTTGAAAGCCCCGCCGATGGTCTGCAGGTCATTCTTGATGTCGGTCAGAAGATTCCTTTCTGAGCTACGAGTTGACAAGAAATATTTGCTTTGGGATTCTGTTTGTTTTGTTTTGTTTTATGTTGTTGTTGGGTTAATTCATCAATCTCTCAGAGTATGACAACAGTATCAAGTGAAGGTGTATGTTGGTATAGTTTAGATGATAAGTAATTAGGTTATATCAGTCGTCGATATCTTTAAAGACACTATTTCACACCACACTTCTCTAAAAATATATAATGCATTTCTCTCACTAATACTATCAGCCCTCAGGGAAGCTACCATATAAATTATTCAAAACAAATGCGTATTTAGATTAGATATTAAATTCAAAAGTTCGAATGACTATAATGATAATAATTTATATGATCTGATGCTGTGTTTGTTAGGGTTCCTTTCTGAATGATCTCTCTAAGCATGTGAACAGTATCCAGTGGGGCACTACGGGTGTGAATTGTGTGTGCTCATATCTGAAATACCGTAATTAATTTTCATCAGACAGTGACATTGACAACTGCTCACTTAGTAGAAGGTACACTTGGTACAATACTCTTAAAGGTGAAACAGAATAAGTATAGGATATTGTGTATACTTACAGGTCTCTCTTGCCATGGAATAATTTTGAAAGAGCTTGCCCAAGAAGATCTGAAACAAAAGTGGAAGGGGTTTCCGTGAAAATTGTTGTTTCATTATGTTTTCATAAATTATCTTCGTCGTGGTGTACAAGGTAGTGTTAGTATTATCTACTTTCCGGTGTTAGCGATGATAAAGGGATTAATGTGGTGTTTATATTGCTGCTGTCTTGCATATATCACCATTGTTATTATGTTGCTAAACGGCTGGGTCATATGGAACTACTTTACTACAGTGAAACACCGATGTGTCGGACTCTAATGTTGTGTCGACCGCGCGTTTGTCTCGAAGTACAAGTATGGCCCTTGTTTATTCGTTTTTAGTGATGATTTAGCGGATGTGTGGATCCTAGAATAACTCGAAGTATTTACCTACGTACCTTCAACCTCGATACAATATTGTTTGATTGCATATTGACTTAACCACATCCTAAGGATTTGTTAGAATATGTTTAATTTTAGAGTGGAACTAAGTTGAATTATGTCAAATGGATACACTCTGGACGCAAATATTCCATATAACAAAGCTAGCTAGACCCATGCTACTGAACATCTTTAAGTATTATCTCCTGTCTTTCAGTAGTGTCGATATTTACTGTTCCACTCTGAATCGTCCTGCATGTAAAACATTCGTGGCGATCTCACTGGTCCTTACGGGGGAACGGCGGGGTGTAAGTGGTCGCTCGTCACGCCGAAGATCTGGGTTCGATTCCCCACATGGGTACAATGTGTAAAACGTATTTATTGTGCTCCCCGCCATGATATTGCTGGAGTATTGCTAAAACTAAACTCACTCACTCGCTCACTCACGCCTGTATTTCCGGGTTGGTAAATGTGTGGAAGGGAAAATGACCTTGTGTCCGTTGGTGACAGATATCAGATGTTGTAGTGCTGAAATAATACTGTGTGATTGGACATGATTTACCGCTGACTGTGCCTCCAACCATCTTAACAGTGTCGTTCATGAGGGTTCCCAGGAGATCTTTGCCAATGCCTGCAGCAAATGGTACGAAGTCCTTTCCTGTTTCTTTGAAAGCACCACCGATGGTTTGCAAGTCATCCTTGATGTCGGTCAGAAGATTCCTTTCTGAGCTACGAGTTGATAAAAATATTTGCTTTAGGATTCTGTTTGTTTTATTGTTTTGTTTATATATGGAAGAATCTCTCACAGTATGTCAGCAGTATCCAATGAGGCTTAAGGAATGTCAGGTGTATGCTTGGATATCTGACATGAAAAGTTAAGTTATATCAATCGTCGATATTTGTAAATGCTTCCAAAGTAGACCCTATGCTGGATAGAATCAGGAGGTTGTAAGCCCAGAGGATTAAAGGTGGATCATGATAAGTATGGGATGTTGGGTAAACTTACAGATCTCTCTTGCCATGAAACAGGTTTGCTAGAGCCTGACCAAGAAGATCTGAAACCGAAATGAATCACTGTAAATGTTAAACACCATTATCTTACATAACAAACTTAAGAAACAGCTTCATCTTTGATCAATGGAGAACGCGTTGACTAAACGTGGAAATCATACATATTGTTACGATCTTTGGCATCAACGCTTCAGTACAATTTGTGATATATTAGCAAACAAGTGTAATAAAATATATTTGTGAAATGACGGACTTCCTGATGAAAAGCATCAGTGATTGTTTGTTCTTGGAAACCACACAACGCAGAGTTACAGGATCCATAAATAATCAAGTTTGCACCACACCACCAAGTGACTGAACTCGCTGTCAGCATCGATTGGCATATGCAGACAAGCATCACCAAAGGAGCGAACCTGACCACGCAAGTTTGTTATTCACGTCGTACAACAAGGACAGGTTATTGTGAACCATTTCTAACAAGGATCTTCAATGTTAGCATCTATGTAAACCCGGGACATACAACACATTTTTGCTGAAGTTAAAACTGCTTTGGTATTCGCTGCACATGCTCATTTTGATAATGAAACTTTTGACGCTTACATGGACGTTTGAATCATACTGCGTCTCTAGGTGCATTTTGTTTTCGTGGCATGTGAAATGTTTCCGTCAACGTATGTGTTTTACCAGTAAGTGTTCCTCCAACCATCTTGAGAGTGTCATTCTGAATAGTTCCCAGAAGATCTTTGCCGATGCCAGCAGCAAATGGTACGAAGTCCTTTCCTGTCTGTTGGACAGCACCACCGATGGTTTGCAGATCGTTCTTGATGTCCGTCAGGATGTCCCTTTCTGAGCTACGAGTTAAAGCAATATATATCTGGCCTTGTGTTTCCTTAGGTTCTTTCTCTTTTAATAGTAAAGGACAAGGGTAGTAGTACAACTAACATGCGTTGAGTACCTATTCTATCAGACATTGATTTGGTAACTGCTCCCTGTCCTGGGCAGACCATACATTTGGACACTAAAGTGTGGATCAGAATAAGTACCGCATTCTGTGTCATTCTTGATGTCGGTCAGAAGATTCCTTTCTGAGCTACGAGTTGATAAAAATATTTGCTTTAGGATTCTGTTTGTTTTATTGTTTTGTTTATATATGGAAGAATATCTCACAGTATGTCAGCAGTATCCAGTGGTGCTTAAGGAATGTCAGGTGTATGCTTGGATATCTGACATGAAAAGTTAACTTATATCAATCGTCGATATTAGTAAATGCTTCCAAAGTAGACCCTACACTGGATAGAATCGGGAGGTTGTAGACCCGGAGTGAGTGAGTGAGTTTGGTTTTACGCCGCTTTTAGCAATATTCCAGCAATATCACGGCGGGGGACACCAGAAATGGGCTTAACACATTGTACCCATGTGGGGAATCGAACCCGGATCTCTGGCATGACGAGCGAACGCCTTAACCACTAGGCTTCCCCACCGCCCCTTGTAGCCCGGAGGATTAAAGGTGGATCGTGATAAGTATGGGATGTTTGGTAAACTTACAGATCTCTCTTGCCATGAAACAGGTTTGCAAGAGCCTGCCCAAGAAGATCTGAAACAAAAATGAACTGATGCAAAATAAAACAAGGTTTATTGTTAACATTTATGTTGTTCACGTTTATCTGTTATAACAACTACACTAGAGATTACATAAGGTTTCTTGCGTATTTGTTACTGTGTAAATAACAAAAACAGTAATTCTACAAAATTCAGGGAATACAAAATATATTAAATAGAAATACAAAGTGACTGGTGCATTTTGTTGTCATTTGGCGTCATTTTCATATTTTATATGGTTCAGTCTTTGTTGTCTACTTTTCATTACTTTTGGGATAGATTCGAGTAGGCACATTTCGACGAAAATTCAAAACACGTCCTAAGGATCCTGGTCGAAAGTCGTTACAATATTCAAGGCCATGGAAAACTATCAAAAACAACCTTGCTATGTTCTGGTATTATGTATTTGTTCTGTGGTGTCTGTTCCTATATATTATTTATGATTTATGACACGATTTTGTCACTAACATTCATATGATCATTTTAATGAGTGAGCGTTAATAACATAATGTATTGTGCTGTTGTGGTGAAACTTCACTCAAATATTTGTGTTACCAGTGATTGTTCCTCCGACCATCTTGAGTGTGTCGTTCTCAAGAGTTCCCAGCAGATCTTTGCCAATGCCTGTAGCAAATGGTACGAAGTCCTTCCCTGTCTGTTTGATGGCACCACCAATAGTTTCCAAATCGTCCTTGATGCCGTTCAGGACATCCCTTTCTGTGCTGTGTCAAAAATGTACAACTGTACTTTGCTTTTCTTAAAAAGGTACTTTGTGGATTGCAACATTTACACCAATACGCATTTATGCTAGTGGATTGATGGCCAAATAGAAGTAACTTGGATTTCTGTCTGACATCAATCTTTTGAGCAACTTCCCAAATATATTTACATGCGAAGTAATATTTCTTCATATATCATTGGAAATACGTTTTAGGCGTTGTGCGGCTGAAATGTTGAGTAATATGCTGTATATCAAACATTTCAACTGTTCCCAAATTAGCACCTATATCTGATGCAGTTAGAGGTGTGGAAACATGCATGTTATGTGATAGGGTGGATGATAATCTTAAGTGATAGACTACAGTCTGTACATACACCGTATCTCTCTTGCCATTATGGAACAGTTTAGAAAGGGCCTGTCCAAGAAGATCTGCAAAAGAAATGAGTGAGTGAGTGAGTTGAGATTTACGCCGCACTCAGCAATATTCCAGCTATATGGCGGCGGTCTGTAAATATTCGAGTCTGGACCAGACAATCCAGTGATCAACAGCATGGGCATCGATCTGCGCAATTGGGAACCAATGACATGTGTCAACCAAGTCAGCGAGACTGACCACCCGATCCCGTTAGTCGCCTCTTACGACAAGCATAGTTGCCTTTTGTGGCAAGCATGGGTTGCTGAAGACCTATTCTACCCCTGATCTTCCAGGGTCCCAAAAGAAAAGAAATGCATGCAGTGAGTGCTGGCACTGAAATGAGTGAGTGAGTAAGTGAGTATGGTTTTAAGCCGGTTTTAGCAATATTCCAGCAATATCACGGCGGGGGACACCAGAAATGGGCATCACACATTGTACCCATGTGGGGATTCGAACCCGGGTCTTCGGCGTGACGAGCGGACGCTTTAACCACTAGGCTACCACACCGCCCCGAAATTTATGTTGAAATTCATATTGTCGTGTGTGTAGAGTTCAGCTCAAGTATCATCTGTCGAGTGTTAAATATGAAGTGCTTATATGTCCTTAGTTGTAATCATAAGATTCATGTGCAGTGGTTTCTGCATTACCACTGTGGTATCACTACTGACATTGAAAAAGTACTGCTTACATTCCTACGCGGTGCTCAGAATGTGGTTGCAGTTATTACATTTAGAGGGTGGTGCTTACATATGTTTACGGTAAGGTTGAAGTAGTACTTATGTTTTTGTAACAGAGCTTAAAATACCTCTCTGGTGCTTACAGTGAGACTGCAGTGCTTACATTTATGTCGCAGTTTTTAAATATCACTGTGGTTCTTGTATTACTGGGTAACAGTACTTAATGAATGGCATTCATAAGTGTTACACGTAAGGAAGAGGGTTTTATGGTTGTCAGCTTCTTTATCATGAGGAACACAACGTTTCGGAGTATATCCTTACTCCTTACGTAATAATGCTTTGGCACCTTACTGTGCTTATATTGATGTTGATGATCTTACGATAACTGGGTTGGCACCTTACTGTGCTTATATTGATGTTGATGAGCTTACGATAACTGGGTAGGGCTTAAGTGTTACTATTATGCTTACATTTAAGTTACACTACCTACATTTTCGTTGCAGTGCTTACATTTACGTAAACGTTCTTGGCGGTGCCTGCTGTGAGGTGGGTGTAATTAAATATCTGCAGTAGTGCTTAAATACCCCAGTCGTGATTATCGCAAGTATGCAGTGCTTATATCTTCGTAAAAGTGTTTAAAAACCTTCACTTTGCTTACAGTGTCATAATAACGTTTAAATAACCCTGTGGTTTTCATCTTAGGCGAACGGTATTTACATTTACGCAGTAGTGCTTTAGTACTCTTACTATGCTTACAGTGAATATGCTGTGCTTACATGTACGTAGTACTGGTTCAGTTTTCTGAATGTGCTTACATTTAAGTTGCAGTGCTACATTTAGGTAGTAGTGCTTACATACCTTTATGGTGCCTGTAGAGGTTGCCTCGTCACTATATGGCTGGAATAATGCCGATGTAACATAAAGCCCAACTCAACTGTAGAGGTTGTTGACATGACATGTGTAGTAACACTTTAAAACCCTTGTGGTGCTTACAAAACGCATTGCTGATTATGCGTTTGTGCGCTCCTTGTGCTGTCGTAATGCTTAACGGATGGAGGCATGTGCATGTCTTACCCGAGATAGTGCCCTCGGTTATCATTTTGAGAGTGTCGTTCTTAAGGGTTTCGAGAAGGTCTTTGCCTACGCCGGCAGCAAATGGTACAAAGTCTTTTCCTGTCTCTTTCTTAGCTCCTCCGGTGGTTTGCAGGTCGTCCTTGAGACCGGACAAGGCATCCCTTTCTGTGCTGTGGGTTGATAAAATTATATATAACAATACTGTAATTTTATTTTTGACACAAGAAAATATTTGTGGATCCCAATATGTACACAGTTACGTTTTAAGGAGGATGAGTTGAGGGAATTGTAACAAGTTGCTGAGCTTTCTAAGCGACATCGAACCTTTGAACAAATCCCTAAGTTAGTCATGTGTTTTTTTCTTAAAGACTTTTTATGACGATGCGAACATATTCATTTTAGGGTGAGTTTGACTTTGAAATTTGTATTTTATCGTATATCGAACTTTTGAAACCACCTCAGTTGACGTATACCTAGGACCATCGGAAGGGTGGAAAGTCTAATTCAAGTGACACAATATTGCCAGTACATACACCGTATCTCTCTTGCCAGTATGGAACAGTTTTGAAATAGCCTGTCCAAGAAGATCTGGAACAGAAAGAACTGTTATGCGTGATGTGCTTTTGCTCTCAAATTTATGTTCAAATATATTGTCATGTATATAGTGTATATGTAAGGTTGTGCTTAATGTGCCTTGGATGTGCTTAATGTTGGTAGTGTACCTAACTGTTGTATTCCCGTGGAAGTGTTTAAATACCACCATGTGCTTATATCAAGGTTGCATTGCTTACATTTATCGTTGTATCGCTTAAACACTTTGTTGATGTTTACATTGACGTTAGGGTGTAATTCATAAATACCATTTTGGTGCTTATATTGAGATCCAGTGCTTACATTTGAACAGTACGACTAAAATACCATGTTTGTGCTTAAAGTGATGTTACAGTGCTTACATTTACATGGTGTTGTTTAAATTCCCTACTAGTGTTTACATTAAGGTTGGAGTGCCTTATCTTACACAGTGCTTAGTGCTTAGATAGTATTGCCATTCAGGTGCCTGCAGAAGATAATGTGTTATCATTTTAGTGCTTATTTTGCCGTTGTGGTGCTTAGATAGTTTCATTCATGTGGTGGTGTGTAGTCCTGTGGATAGAGCTCATGTCACAATCAGTTGTGAACTTTAGCAACATTGGGCGCGGAGAGTCTTTGGATGGGTGACAGTGTTTGGCAGCTTGACTCCTGAGAGTTTCTAGGACTTCAGTCCTGCCCTACAACGAAGCACATGCGATACACGTGATCTCACCTTAGGCAAGTGAGTTTGTTCAAATTTGCCTCTGTTCATCCAGCAGAAAATGGGTACCCGGTGAAATAAGTCGTGAGACTATAACCTTCTAGCGCCTAACAGGCAGAATGAGTTATCCGGGTTAATAATGATCAGATTGTGCGCTTTGAGCAGGATACCTAGCATAGAAAAGGCGCTTTATAAATATCCTTATTCTCATTATCATGTATGTGTCGTACCGGAGATTGTGTTCCCGACCATTTTGAGAGTGTCGTTCTTTAGGGTTCCGAGAAGGTCTTTGCCAACGGTCTGGGCATATGGTACGAAGTCCTTTCCTGTCTGTTTGATAGCTCCTCCGATGGTTTGGAGGTCATCCTTGAGGCCGGTCAAGACATCCTGTCCGAGGGCGACACTCAGCGTCAAGGCCAGTACCACTATGAAAACCTTCATCTTTGCTGTTCTGTAGTAACAAAAGTAGAGGGAATGTAGAAGCAAAATCATATTTGTCATCATATGTTAATAAACGTCTATAGAGTCATTATTAGCATGCACCTGTGACATATTTACCGGAAAAAGTGCTTCAATTGCAGGCGAGACTGTTAATTTTACAAATTTCAAATCGAGCACTTTGTCAAAACATTTTGCAGTGCGTAGTCTCTTGTCGAGCGGCTGATTTGAAACTGGAGCCGTACAGCTCGAAAAAGCGGTCTTCTGGTTGTCTTCTGATTTTATTTGGAATGTAGTATTTCTGACGTAACCTGTATTGACAAATCCTCATATCCTAGTTTAGCGGTGGCGAGCGTTATTAATGGGACTGAGGCTCTATGACCTGGTTGAGTGCATGTCATTGTTTCTGATGTGCGTGGATTGATGATCACGATGTCATTCACTGGATTTTCCGGTCCAGGTTGTCGAGATCGAATATTTACAAACTGTCGCAAAGGAGTTGAATGTTGCTTAAATGTGGAAATAATAACTAACAAACAAAAAGTATAGCATATATTATATATCACTATGTTACCATTAATAATACCATGGGGACGTGCGATACGTGCACGGTGTGGCCTGGAATTGCCGTACATGAAGACAGGCCAAACGGTTCAATGTTTTCTTGAAAGGTATTATTCTGCTGAATGATACTTTATCAATGAAACCCAAAGTTACCAATTTATTTATTTGACACCCCAACATGTTCTATTGATTGCCATATGACACCCCAACATGTTCAATTGATTGGCAAGTGACACCCCAACATGTTCTATTGATTGGCAAGTAACACCCCAACATGTTCTATTGATTGACATGTGGCACCCCTACATGTTCTGTTCTTTGACATGTGGCACACCAACATGTTCAGTTGATTGGCAAGTGACACCCCAACATGTT
Organism: Haliotis rubra; assembly: GCF_003918875.1. NCBI lineage: Eukaryota > Metazoa > Mollusca > Gastropoda > Lepetellida > Haliotidae > Haliotis > Haliotis rubra. The sequence continues at coordinate 453,066 of NW_025766869.1, forward strand.
CTATTGATTGGCAAGTGACACCCCAACATGTTCTGTTCATTGACTGGTGGCACCCCTACATGTTCTGTTCTTTGACTGGTGGCACACCAACATGTTCTATTGATTGACAAGTGACACCCCAACATGTTCTGTTCATTGACATGTGGCACCCCAACATGTTCTGTTCTTTGACATGTGGCACACCAACATGTTCTATTGATTGGCAAGTGACACCCCAACATGTTCTATTGATTGACAAGTGACACCCCAACATGTTCTATTGATTGACAAGTGACACCCCAACATGTTCTATTGATTGACAAGTGACACCCCAACATGTTCTGTTGATTGACAAGTGACACCCCAACATGTTCTGTTCATTGACAAGTGGCACACCAACATGTTCTATTGATTGACACGTGACACCCCAACATGTTCTATTGATTGACAAGTGGCACCCCAACATGTTCTGTTGATTGACAAGTGACACCCCAACATGTTCTATTGATTGACAAGTGACACCCCAACATGTTCTATTGATTGACAAGTGACACCCCAACATGTTCTATTGATTGACAAGTGACACCCCAACATGTTCTATTGATTGACAAGTGACACCCCAACATGTTCTGTTCATTGACATGTGGCACCCCAACATGTTCTATTGATTGACAAGTGGCACACCAACCAACATATTCTTTGACATTGCCCACCAACATTGATTGACAAGTGACAACATGTTCTATTGATTGACAAGTGACACCCCAACATGTTCTATTGATTGACAAGTGACACCCCAACATGTTCTATTGACTGACAAGTGACACCCCAACATGTTCTATTGATTGACAGTGACACCCCAACATGTTCTATTGATTGACAAGTGACACCCCAACATGTTCTATTGATTGACATTTAACCCTTGGTGCTTCTCTTTTGTCTAATCCATTCAGCACCATTTCATCATTCAATACCTCTTTGTATTTTTGCAACTATGTATTATTTTCGATTTGAGGGAACATTTAAAGAACATATTTTAAGTTCTATCCATCCATACGATGCTTAATTGTAAGACCATATATTGCTGCAGTTCACAAATATTACAGACAAGTTTTCCCATGTGTGAGTATGAGTGAAATCAGAAATTGTTGCAATCATTTGTAATGAATAGGAACCTTCTCACTGTATTCAATTGGCGTTTCTCATCCTAGATTTATGAGGGCCCAAAACAACGATTATCTAACGAAAACTATAATATTATGTGATATCATTACCCTCAATGATTTTATTAAATGTTAACAGGGCTAGAATATATAACCAAAGGGTCGCATTAACCCTTTGTTACCAACGATTGTATGACCATTTCCACACAACAACACGTTATCTGTATTCAGTATGTCAGACTCCAAATATTATCAAAATATTATCCAGAAATCATGGTTCGAAAAAGCCATATGATTTTGTTTAAAAACGTATATAATTTGAAAAAAAATACAATACTGGGTTTTCAATTTTGTATGTTATTATTCTTAAGGGTCCTCACGAAAAAAAAAAATATTTGGTCAAATTGAACAATATTGACATTTTCAGTTGCATTGGGGTCCCTTTCCATAAAGCGCCTTTAGCTATTTGGGTTCTCAAATATTACCTCAGCACCGAGGTCGCTTTTTGAACGGGGCCCTTTGGAGGCATTCATCCAATGGGCGTTCGCCGTTTGGTCACGTGAACAAAAGTTATTTCGCAATATTAATTCTCCATTAATGGAAATGCAATAATCCAGCGAAAGGCTTCCAGATCCACTTTGATCCAGACCCTTTGACAGGGAAGTACACAGACAGTCTCAGAATACGTCCTAAGCACTCCATTCCTGTCGTAGGGGCGACTAACGGGATCGGGTGGTCAGACTCGCTGACTTGGTTGATACATGTCATCGTATCCCAATTGCGTAGATCGTGCAGGCCGCCGTCGTATAACTTGAATACTGTAGAATTTTACAGCGTTAATGAAAAACAAAACCTAAAAGTACGGATGGGATGTTTGTGACTCTTACCTGAGACTGCTTGTTGTAGAAGTCTAAAACTAATTATATAATCAGAGGACTTTATTGAGTGTAATCACGTGACATACATAACACGCGCTCTGCCACCGCTCCTAGGGAACTGAGCATATGCTTGGCATAGGTTGGTATTAAGATAAGGTGTGGCAAGATAACGGTTGTATCTCGGACCAGTGGTCTTTGTATATAAACTGAACATGTATACAAACTGAAAGTCTCCGGACTTACGGGCGGGAGTTCGTTGTTATAGTGACCTACGTCTGTCTCAAAAGACGACCAACTGGATCGAGAGGTCAGGCTTGTTGATTGCGTGTCATCCCGGAGGCATGAATCGGTGCTCATAACATCGATCACTAGATTTTCTGTTCCAGACGTATTGTTGTACATGGCGCTCTTGTATATACGTTTAGAAAAGTAGGGGTAGTGGGAAATAAGTTATGATTTCCACAATTGTAAGAGATATTAGTTGTTTGATACTAACAGAGTTCGGAACGCATTACAACTTGCAGGCGCGTAGCAAGCTAATTTTGACGTGTAAGCCCGATAGGTTGGAAAGCTTTACATTAAGACAGTATAGACCGCCCAAGCTTTTAGCAACAATCATGTGTAAGCCCGGTATTTTTTCATAATGGTAAGTACACCCCTGACTTGCCATGAAGTAGGAGAGGAAATGTTTGACCTATAGAGCTGTTTAAGGACGATAGAGACGGGAAATTTAACACTTGACGTTTCGGGATCAGGAGTGTGGGTGTCCTCCCATCACCCAGACAGGCAGTTCGCAGACGCCTTAAAACAACAACATTTACGGTTCAATGAACAGATTAGCTACTCCCTGTTACCTACACATTATAATGGAACAGTTCAAATAAAAACAAAAGAACAAAGCTGAAACTATATTATTTACTTTGAAATGTGGCCGAAAAGACAATTATTTGAAATTTGATTGCTGCAATATTTAAAAACAGTTGATTTTCATAAACATTACGGTTTAACCTTGTCGTCTAACGGGAGTTATCATCACATTGAAAACATTGTCAAGAAGACATGTAGAATTATTGAAGCATTTCAGAAATTAAAGTTCCTACTATCTAAATAGAACAACACCAGTTTTTCTTCAGGATTTACTCCCACCTGTACTAGTCAACCGGACAATCTATGAGTTAAGAAACTAGGATAATTTTAGCCAACCATGTACAAGACTGAGGTACTCAACATCATCTTTTATTCCCCTAGCTATTAGAAATTGCGACTGTGTTGCATCATTTAAATCTTATATCAACGTGAAAGAAAACTGTGTACCTATATCAGGATCAGGAACCTGATGATAAAATGTGACACCCTGAATCTTTGGTGTTGTTCTTTTTCTTTTCACACTTGTAACATACCAAATAACCTGAATTGAGCTTGTTAAGCAATGAATGGAAAGGAGTTGACGATGTTTTGATTACGCTGCCATGTTTGATCACGTGATTGCTTGCTACTACTTGTCTTATGACAACATGTATAAACGTAATCCGACTTGAAAGACGCAAGTCATCTACCAAGGTACAACAAACACGTGGCTGGAGAATGTCTGGTCTGGCTGATGTGCTTGAGTGACTTTGAACAATGACCAGTGATTGTAACCAGTGATAATTACATGTGGCTTGAGATACCTGTAATGAGGAAGTTACCTGTATTGGTGTAATGTGTAGTGTCAACAGATTTACGTTTTCTGTCTTTTATCAAGTAGACATCGTCAGACTGAAATGCGTTATTATAATAATGCGAGAAGAGTACAGACGCATTTTTCGCATTAATAAAATCAGTATACGTGCGACCAATAGCTTCTGAGACATTGTGTCAAGCATGTGCTTTATATGTGCATTGCAGTATGGTAGGGTATAATCTACATTTAAGTAGTCGCTCTTGGATTCAGATGTTTTAATTACGGCTCATGTGAATATTTATCATTAACAAAAGTGGGAGACACTCAGTTTCAGAGTGATACTATTTGAGAACCAAGCTTCATTATCGTATACTGATTCAGAAAATGATTATTCCATTCAATACGTATCATGAATTACGTGGAAGCATTCTTCACCACGTGCACATGGTCGGGGTAGAATTCGAAATTACCAGTATCAACTGACATTGTCTTGCCGTATTGTTTAGTGATTAAAAACATATTATAAGTGTTTCTGATATTTTGTGTAAACGTTTGTCATGTCACAAACGGGTCTGGCTGGTTGGAAGCATCGATTGATTGATTGATTGATTGATTGATTGATTGATTGATTGACATTGATTGAATATTCCAATTGAATGAAGTGTGGACAATGTCATGATTGATTGATTGATTGATTAGATTGATTGATTGATTGATTGATTGATTGATTGATTGTATATTTATATGAAAAGACAAAAAATTCAAATGCAACATCTTGATTGTTGTGACACACATGATTGAGATTGATTGATTGATTGATTGATTGATTGATTGATTGACCAGCATGAATCGTTGTTTTCAAGAACATTGGTTGGTTTGGTTGTGTTGATTTGATATTGGTGGTTGGTTGGTTGGATTATTGGTTGGTTGAATGGGGTCCATTCCCATCGTAAAGGTCTTACTATTGGTTAGAGGTTGATGTTGGTTGATTGATATACTCAGCAATATTCCAACTATAAATAATCAGTGTGGACAATCCAGTGATCAACAACATGAGCATCGATCTACGCAACTGGGATACGATGACATATGTCAACCAAGACAGCGAGCCTGACCACCCGATCTCGTCAGTCGCCTCTTACAACAAGCATGGGCTACTGAAGACCAATTCTAACCAGGATCTTCACGGGTCCATGTTGGAAGCAGGAACAAGAGAGACAGGATGCCTTAACATTTCACAGTCAGCAGTTAACAGGTTTCAAGTGATCAGCCCTGACCCAAATCAATCAAATGATTTTACCTATGATTGATTTTAACCTTTTACGCCGCTGTTCGTGTAGTAAATGTCGAATGTGGTGTTGTTTTCTTGGTTTTGTTTCGTGTTTGACAGTAGCATTAAATAAATACAAAGCCACAGAACTGCACAGTGATAATTTGACCATTCCGCATTCGTCACCATTCGCACGATTCCCTAACCTACAAGAAGACTCGTCTGTTGAACATAGAGGTAAATAGGACTTTTTTGACAGGTGACCTACTTCATTTGATGAGTGTGATTAATGAGTTTTTAATCCCTCTCACGTGACCTCTAGACTAATGCTTAGTCTCTGAATATATATAAGTTTGATAGTAACAAACAAGCCCATTTAAATTGAAAAGGAGCCCTAGGGAGACCAGAGATTCAGAACCTGAACCTGAGGAAATCTAGACTTGCTTTATTTAGGGCTTTAGCACTGCAGAGAGGAGCTTGGCAGTGGGGAAAATAATGTGGTTCAGGGACTGTGAGACAGACTAACGTGACCTCATACGTGGGTTGCTAGGTGACCTAATGGAAAAACCCATCCTTATCAGTTCATGACACGCATAAGGACATGACATGACATGACAAATAAAATTGTATCACCCAATCAAAAACAGTATCCATCAATGAATAGTTGTTTCTGTGACAACTGAAATAGGTGAATACTATGTAACTGATAAGATACATCATATAATCGGTTGATATATGACTTTAAATAACCCTATTGAGTCCACAGGCCCTTGTGTCTTTGCGAGGATAAATGATTAAAAAGATATTGTTTGTGAGATGACCCCCGACTCGAAATGCTCCACAGTACAATACATCATAATGTATTATACTGTGAAGCATTTCGAGTCGGGGGTCATCTCAAACTTTTGTATATGTTTTATAAAATCTTTAATCCTCGCAAAGACACGAAGGCCTGTGATTGGGTCCTCAAATAGATAAGCCCCTCACGTGACCCATACTCTGTTTGCTAAGTAACCTAAAACCTAATGGATAATCCCTCCAGTACATTATTGATGATTGTATTGACAAGAAAAATAACCTAAAATACAGAGACGACAACCCAGTGTAATCAACACAGTTTAGCATAATTCCACTTGTAGTGTTACTATACGTCCTTTACATGCAAATATCAAAATAGCAGTCTAATTCTTTTTGGTCTGAAAAACGTCTGACAGTTCTTTAACAGTTTTGTATATTTCTTAAAATATGCTGATTCGAATGGCCAAAGGGCTCCTTAGCACACCGTCCGTTCCTTTCCAACAAAGACTAAATCTTCTTGGCTGCTGCAGTAATGTGTTTGAGCAATGGCTAGAAAATATCTAAATACTACCTTTATCACTGACTAACGGGTGTAAAGTCCAGGACAAGACCATGCAGCCTTCACGTGACAAGAAGTTTAACACACAAGGTCGTTAAGGCAAGAGTGTTTATTGCCGTGACGGTTTTGATCTTTACAGGGAACCAGCAAGCTGTTTGACAATGGTTTCACCAGCGTTTGCAGCAGTCTGGGCCATGCTGCTGAGGGCGGGCTTGGCGTTTTGTAGAGTCTGACCTGTAAAAGTGTAATAATGGAATCAGAAATAGGGTAAAATGTTCCTGGTGTATAACCTCAAATATACATCGTGGGTGTGATGGGCAATGGGGTAGCCTGGACCTGGGTTCGATTCCTCACATGGGTACAATGTGTGAAGCCCATGTCTGGTATCCCCGGTTGCGATATTGCTGGAATATTGCTGGAATATTGCTAAAGCGGTAAAACCGTATTCACTCACAATTGTGGTTGTGAAAGGTGATTAAATGCAATGCTTATTCATAACGTTGTGTTTTAATGAATCAAGGTTGGTCGTTAGGTTGCCACGACTTTCCTAAGCAGTGTCGGGATCATCTGAATTGTCAGCGTCAGGCAAACATTTTTGAGTCTTTTGTGAATGGCGGATGCTACTGGCAGCGCAGGACATGCCTACTTCTATCGCAAACACCTATGTCATCACGCTTTTTAAGTGATCCATTCATATAATTTTCTCAGCTATTTTTGCCTGTAGGCCAAACGGAGTCTGTTTCTGAGGATAGACAAGACTTGGTATACTTTTGCACTGACGCTCTATATCTAATACGACCCGATTGTGATTCTTCATCAGGAAAATCACCATTTAACCTGAGGGCGTTTCTCCTCCAGTAATCTGGCACCACGTCACTGTAGTGAGTGAGTTTAGTTTTATGCCTTTATGCATATCCAAGACATGGCCCGTGAAGATCCGGTTTAGCATGAACCTTCAGTAACCCATGCTTGTCGCAAGAGGCGACTAACGGGATCGGGTGGTCAGGATCGCTGACTTGGTTGACACATGTCATCATATCCCAATTGCGCAGATCGATTGCTCATGCTGTTGATCACTGGATTGTCTGGTCCAGGCTCGATTATTTACAGACCGCCGCCATATAGCTGGAATATTGCTGAGCGCGGCGTAAAACTAAACTCACTCACATATCCACGACATAGGCTATCAACCTGGTCGTTGTAGTATTGCGAACGGAGTTGGACTAAACTGGTGCCAGGATGGGGTAACTCACTGAAGATGTCCTTCATAGCGTCTTTCATGGCGTTGATGGCGTTGGTGCCGTGTTGGGTGAGCTGACCGATCTGGGAGGAGAGAGCGACGACGTGGGGCTTCAGCTGTTCCCCGAGCTGGGAGATGGAGTCCTTGGCAGCGCTCAGGAGGCCATTAGCCGCGACGCTGATAGCAGATCCTGCTCCGTGGACCATCTGCAAACAAAACGTACATGAACCAGACACTGGGCGAGGAATCAACGTTCCTGGAGAGACTTTGGGGTCAAGCAAGAGGTATGTTCCCCATAGCACCAACTGTGCACCCCTTCGAGCTGAAAACCGTTCGGTTTACACATTTAAGCAAGGAGTGGGCACGCCAATGAGAACCAACCGTGCGAGCCTTCTTGCTGAAAACTGTTCGGTTTACATATTTGAGCAAGACACCGGCACGCCAATGAGCACCAACTTTGCACCCCTTCGTGCTAAACAATGTTACACATTTAAGCAAGATGGAGACTTGTCCATGGGCTATGATTATGCTCGCCTTCTTCCTCATCATTGTTTCTGTACGTATACAATTATTTGCTTGAATTGGCAAAACCAAAACTAAGCGAGTGAGTGAGTGTGTTTAGTCTTACGCCGCTTTACGCAGTATTCCAGCAATATCACGGCGGGGGACACCAGAAATGGGCTTCACACACTGTACCCATGTGGGGAATCGAACCCGGGTCTTCGTTGTGACGAGCGAACGTTTTAACCACTAGGTTACCGCTCCCAACGCCCCAAAACTAAGCAATTTAGCCAAGAAGGTTCACTTAAACTTCATTTACGCGCCTAAACAATAAATAATAGTTTGAAATGATGTTGTTTTGATCGAATGATGCATAGGCTATCGATAAGAGTCATCAGGAAAGGGTGAGGTGAGGTGAAATTGGGTTTAACGTGGTGCTTGAGAATATTTTGCTCATATGACGATGTGCATGCGTGTGTATGTGTATGTGCGGCTGCTTGTACTAGCCCAGACATAAGCTGGTTTTATAGTGCTAGCCACTGAGATTCCATGCCGCAGTGAAGCAAGAATACCCCACTCAGACACTTTATACTGACTCCGAGCCGACCAGTCCTTGTTGTACTCATTAATGCCGAGCGCCCGGCAGGGACCAACACGTACCATATTTTAACGTCTTTTGGTATGACGCGGCCGGGCATCAGGAAAGGGATTAAAATAGTACCCATAACCGAACCCCAGCCTCCGAGATAATGGGCGAACGTTACATCCACTTAGCTACCACTTAGCTACCCTTTCTTTGGGCTAACACTAGGACATGCGTCCTGACAAACCCGTGATGATTCTCTATAGAATTAGTCTTCAGCAACCCATGCTTGTCGTAAAAGGCGACTAACGGGATCGGGTGGTCAGACTCCCTGACTTGGTTGACACATGTGATCGTACCCCAACTGCGTAGATCGATGCTCGTGATGTCAATCACTGGATTGTCTGACCAAGACTCGATTATTTACAGACCGACACCATGTAGCTAGAATATTGCGGTCCGGTCTCGTGCACGCACCCAAACATGAAAACACATACACGCACGTCGCTGTGAACGTTGTCACTTCAACCACGTTTCCATCTCATACCTGTGAAACAGAATCAACGGCTGGCTTGAAGGCAGCTGCGATGGCGCTCCCCAGGGAGCTGAGGGTGTCGGTGACGACGTTACGCTTCTTCAAACTGAACACCGACTTCACGACTTTGGTTGTGTCTCTCTCCAGGGCTTGTAGGAACTCTTTAGACAGAGATGTGTGCTTGGCTGGGAACAGAAACCAGCAGGTCATCTACATAAAACAATAATGGTAAGTGCCAAGGAAGGTCAAAGCGTTTATCATGTAACGGCCAGTGTCATCGACACGATTAATTCATTTAAGTTATAGTTAATCAATAATTATAATTAAATTTGGTATCAGATATGACCCCGACAAATCGGAAGTGAAAAGATTATTTTTCATTTGGAAATGGTTAAACCTTTATTAAACCATCCCTGTTATTCATGGAGCTGCCTCCTTTGTCTAGTCTGCACAGAAAGCGGAAGTGGTAGTGGTTCGATATTCAACCGCGTCATACCACGATATCGGGTACTTGATGTTACCCTGCCTGGCACATTTAGGGGATAAACGGACTGGTCAGCTTGGGTCAGTTTTGTGTGTCTGAGTAAGGTATCCTCGTCAATCAATCAGTCAAAATACTCAGTATATACCCGGCAACAGATTGCTGCTCAAAAGCGCTTTAGACCCGTGAAGATCCGTGTTAGAATTGATCTTCAGTAACCCATATGCTTGTCTTAAGAGGCAACTAACTACACAGATCGGATGGTCAAGCTCACTGACTTGGTTAACACATGTCATCGTATCCCAATTGCGTAGATCGATGCTCATGCTGTTAAACACTGGATTGTCTGTTCTAGTTTATTTACAGAATTATTTATTGCTGGAATACTGCTGAGTGCGGCGTAAAACTAAACTCACTCACTCACTCAAAATCGCTTTGAATCATGGGAACTTATTAGTCCTTGAACAGCCGGGGTTTGAGCAGTGATTTAAAAGTGTTTAGTTCATTTTTTTTAGTTCTCGTGGTAAATTATTCCCTGATGTTTTCATGTCCAGATGATTTTGCACAGGACTTGGATGTTAGAAGAAGATTTCGACCCCCTTACCGTGTTCGTAAAGGTTCATAGCCCTGAATGTAGACTGGGGCCTGGTATCTCAGTAAGCTGGCACTACAATACCGGCATTAGTTGGGGCTAGCAGGCACATACGCAAGCACACATACGCACGCACACATGTGCAGGCACGTCACTATATACATTGAGTAATCTTGACAGCCACCCGTTAACATGACCTCTTTTCTCATTCTTTGTTTCTACCCGTGAAGGTCCGAGTTAGAATATTGATCTTCAGTAACCCATGCTTGTCGTAAGAGGCGACTAACGGGATCGGGTGGTCAGGCTTGCTGACTTGGTTGACACACGTCATCGGTTCCCAATTGCGCAGATCGATGCTCATGCTGTTGATGACTGGATTGTCTGGTCCAGACTCGATTATTTACAGACCGCCGCCATATAGCTTGAATATTGCTGAGTGCGGCGTAAAACTAAACTCACTCACTAACTCTTTTGTTTCATTTCAGGCATAGCATGCCATTAGGGCGTGGAGTCATCAACTGCTATACGACCTTGACATATACCTCCTGGATTCAATCACGCTCAGATTTCACTCTGGCGCCTACAAGAAAATATGAAACCTACCAAGAAGAGCCTCGACCTTTTTGAGAGCATCCTCGGGGTGAATCTGAAGGTTCTTCAGCTGGGTGTAGATGGTCTGGATCTCTGTGAACACCTCGTCGATGACGTCAGAGAACTGGGAGGTGCCGACGTTGAGGAGGTTCTTCAGCTTGGATTCCAGAGTCTGCATTTGAGTCATGATCGCGCTGAAATGAAGTGAAGAAGTAAATATTTTAATGAATCTTCAAGGTATCTGGATCGGAATTGGTCCCCAACACTCTGACCTTGTCATGAGAAGGGGCCAGACAGGAACGGGTTGACTGTCACTGTGATTTGGTTGACGTCCTTGTACCTCGAATCGATATCAACCCCTGCCTTGTTCTGGGTTAGTTTCATTAATAAAATAGACCTGACTATGAGTAAAATATAAATTTCAATAACCAGTTATCTGTATCGACGCCACTATTTCGCGTTCCTTTTTGTCTGGTGTGTCTTGGTAAAGGAGGGGGAGAGAAGGGAAGAGAGGAGAGGATGCAGACATAATTTAGAAATCATTCCCCCATGTCTAACACGACACAGTCAACTGTACACAGGCCACTTATTCACTCAGTATCTGTTGAAATTCTTCTTGTGTAGATTCAATACATTTGGATGAATGTATATCCTGATATATCAAAATACGTGTTTCATTATCAGTGCATATTTTGTATAGTTATGCATTTATTACAAATGATAGCAATAATAACAGATTTGTTTAGTTTTTGACTTACGGCATGTCTCTTTGATGATGAAACAGTGATGCAAACGCCTTGCCAATCAGATCTGGAATCACAGACAACAGAATATAACCGATCCCGACGTTGGAAACACGTGTTTACACCTGGATTTACACCTGGACAAAAACGTTAAGAACCGATATTTATTTATCTATACTTTTACTGGACGTTCGTGTACGAGTTTACATTGATTCACTTTAAGAAATCATCATCATCATCATCATCATCATCATCATCAAGCCACAGCATCATCACCATCATCATCATAGAGTCACAGTATCATCATCATCATCAAGCCACAACATCATCACCATCATCATCATAGAGTCACAGTATCATCATCACCATAATCATCATCATCATCATCATAGAGTCACAGTATCATCATCACCATCATCATCATCATCATCATTAAGTCACAGTATCATCATCACCATCATCATCATCATATAGTCACAGTATCATCATCACCATCATCATCATCATAGTCACAGTATCATCATCACCATAATCATCATCATAGAGTCACAGTATCATAATCATCATAATCATCATCATAGAGTCACAGTATCATAATCATCATCATCACCATCATCATCATCACAGCATCATCACCATATCATCACAGCATCATCACCATATCATCACAGCATCATCACCATAATCATCATCATAGAGTCACAGTATCATCATCACCATCATCATCATCATCATTAAGTCACAGTATTACCGTCATATATGTGTGTGTGTGTGTGTGTGTGCGTGTGTGTGTGTGTGCGTGTGTCTCTGCTATAACGTGAGCTAACATACTCTCAGCGCATGTTCATTCTCAGCCCTATCTTTTCATTCCCATCCCCCTGTATACAACCCAATATGCATGTGAAGTGCTGGAACGTCAACAGCCCAGTCACACACAAACTAAGATGAACTTTGTTTTTCTTACCAGACAGAGTGCCGCTGACCATCTTGACGGTGTCATTTTTCAGAGTCCCAAGCAGATCCTTGCCAATGTTAGCAGCAAAGGGAACGAAGTCCGTGCCAGTCTGTTTTACCGCACCGCCGATAGTCTGTAGGGAGTCCTTGATGTTATCAAGAAGGTTGCCTCCGCTGGCAGCACTGAAGGTGAGGACGAGGACAAGCACGAGGACCTTCATGTCTGTTGAGAGATTCAGGACAATTTATTAAAAATATGAGCATATGTCATCATCAGAGGTAATCCAAGAAAACTGTGAGTTTGGTTTTATACCGCTTTTAGCAATATTCCAGCAATATCACAGCGGGGGGGGACACAGAAATCTACACATTGTACTCATGTAGGGAACCGAACCCGGGTCGTCAGAGTGACGAGCGAACGCTTTAACCACTAGGCTACTCCTCCGCTTAAATACTTGGAATGCTATTAATATGTACTGGACATAAAAGAAAATTACCCACCCTGACTTATATTTAAGCTTAAATAGCGTGAAATAAAAGTATCAACCAGATTTTGGACTGAGGAGATTATTTTAACTTTAGTAAATTCCACTTTCCCTGATCCAAAATAATAATAATAATAATAATAATAATAATACATATTTATGAAGCAATAATCCAATAATCCTTTGGTGGTTACATTTTACAACGTTTGACTAACAATGAAGCATGTTCTGTTTACGAAGATGTCAAAGAACGTCATACGACTCTTGTCCAAAGGCTGCTTGATCAAGTTTACAATGCTCAAAGCCAAGTAAAGCTGTGAAAATATGTAATGAAAGACGTGTGAAGTACAAATGTCACTCAACTGTGACAAAACTGCATTTACTTATCTTAAAGGCACAATGTCACACATTTTCGACAATATTTTGGCGTATATTTTATATATTGGGGGCACATGCACTCACTTTAGCTTCCTACTGATGCAACAAAAGACTTATTATCCCTTACGACATGCCTGAAATCGATAATTGAAACTTCGAGGCGAACAGCTTCCAAATAGGTAACACTTGCCATATATGGAATGTAAATGATTGCTCCGTACATCGAAACCTGTCGCACGCGGTGTTGTTGGTGTTTGCCGAACTGGTTTTAATCACAAGTTGTGCGTAGGATATTCGTAAAGAGCGCCCCAAGGGACATAACTCTACGGGGTTCGCTTGAAATAATGTTCGACCCGTAGAGGGCGCTAGAGTCGATTTAATGCAGCGTTGCATTAATTCATGCGAACCTTTTATTTATTATTGTAATCTAAATACTTATTTTTCTTTGGAATAAATTATATGTCAGCTTCCCTGAGGGCTGATAGTATTATTGAGAGAAATGCATTATGTATTTTTAGAGAAATGTGGTGTGACATTGTGCCTTTAACAATATGTTCCTGCGCCTTTTCAAGTGACCAATTGACTTGCCGTTGCGTGTATTTCTTACGTGTGGCGAACGCCAAGTATCTTCACTGTTTTGATGCTGATTTATAAACATACGTTTATGATATAGTGATAATCATACAGTGGACTTATGATTATGGAAATGTGTCTTTTCGCTTTTATATATTTTATGTGGGCAGTTATGTTCCACCTTTGCAGTGGGGGCATGTAAACTGTCTAAGCATGCAAACTTGTAAAAGCTCCGTCATAGGCATTTTAGAAGTTGAGTTATGGATATACAACTTTTTTATTGTGAAAGGCGACGTTTCGACATAGGTTCTAATGTCGTCGTCAAGCAAGTGATACATGAGAAACAAATTGAGAGAATATATACATGGGTTGTTATTACAGTAGACTGGGAATGAGTTGTTTATACAATAAGTTAGGTTGATGTACAACGCTTGTTTTGGAGATTAAGTGAATTGTACATGTATAAATGTTTATATACTCTAAATTTGTTCCTCATGTATCACTTGTTTGACAACGACATTAGAATCTATGTCGCAACGTCGCAATTGATTATGCATAGTTACGTCCCTTATACGTGCAAGGATCCAGTGGTTGTGGGTTCGAATCTCAGATTCAGCAATTAACATCAATCTACGCAATTGGGATACGATGACATGTGTCAACCCAGTCAGCGAGCCTGACAACCAGATCCCGTTAGTCGCCTCTTACGACAAGCATGGGTTATTGAAGATCAATTCTAACCCGGATCTTCACAGGTCCGATTCTGACGTGAAGTAACATATGAAATGAAAGAAAGTGAAAAGGAGGGTTAATTGCAAGCTTATGGATGTATCAAAAGTGATTAAGAGTTATCTGATAGAACAATTAGAATACCTACAACCAAAGCTTAGACGTAGTTATCGGCCATGAAGCATAGTTTTCAAACACGTTTGGATAATGTTGTTTCATCAAATATTTTAGGAGTGTGAAGCTTTGATTGACCATATCATTGAAGTTTAGCTCTATTCCTATACTGTATTAAACATGAGACCCCAAATGGGTTGTTTGGATTTCATATCAGTACAAATTTAGTCCTCCACTAAGTATATGTAGTTAAAATACAATGGCGGACGTTTTGGCGGCCATTTTGAATTCTGGGTAATATATAAAAATTCCTAATAACATGCCGTCACTCTAGAAGTAAAGAGAAAACAAAACAACTTGTTTTAGTAACAAAAATAATGTTAACATTAAATAAATCACCGTCACACATTTCCATGAAAAGTCGGGGAATCGCTAAAATACCCCTGTCTCAAAGAATAAGCTGTAAAACATTAAATTACCACAAGATGACCGTACAAAATGATTTGTTTTGTGCCCTAGCCATCACTCTAGGAGAAACCAATGTCAAAAAACATCAAAAGTATCAACTTTGGATGTAAATGGAAACGTTCGGTGTACATTTTTATGTAGATTTAAGTGCTGAGAAGGCAAAACACAACAAAACAAAATGGCGGCCATTTTGACTTTCTTTTTCAAAACAAAATTATGTCCAATAATATCAATCCTTTAGCAGTACACAGAAGTCAAAATGAAAGTGATCAGATTGATAGTAGTAAAACCATCAATGATTAACTTTGAGGTGTTGTCGGGCAGCAAACCAAATGTGACGAAAATGCTCGCAGACCCCAACCACATATAATGGCCTGTAAAAAAACCTGATACCACAATCTGAGAGTATTACAGGCCTTTTCATGAGCCCAAGACATCATACTAACTGAAAATAGTGTCAAACAAAATCAGTACTGGGGAGGCTACGAAATCCTATTTCTAGGCCCCTTTTGAGGTTCTCCTCCTGGACTAAATGATCTTTCGTTTTCAGCATCATACTGTACAGCAACGTGATCAACGTATCCTCACAACCTGGCCCATTTCTAGTGTCCCACGCCGTCATAATGCTGGAATATTGCTAAAAGCGGCATAAAACCATACTCACTCACATTTACAACTGACCTGATACAGCTAGATTAATTTTCAAAAATGTGCTGAATTCACTCACACAAGTACCTCAATTATTCACTATCGCAGTTCATACTACTGACTGAGTTTTACGCCGCTTTTAGCAATATTCCAGCAACATCACGGCGGGGGACACCAGAAATGGGCTTCACCCATTGTGCCCATGTGGGGATTCGAACCCGGATCTTCAGCGTGACGAGCCAACGCTTTAACCATTAGGCTACCCCACCGCCCGCAGTTCATACTAACACAGACACTACGCAAATAACGTACCTTAAGCCTTGTTTTTTTTCTCAAGCCTGTGAGACGTATCAGCAAAAAGTAATATATTAAGGTCGCGGCAAAAGTCACGTGATTGGTCAGTTTGATAAAATAGTTCCACACCCCGAGGACAGGGAAAAAACACATGGTGAAGGTGTGACCATGTCATTGATAAGATTGTATTTTAGGACGATGTCGTATAACGTAGTGCCCTACATTACACGTTGAGTATATGCTGACAGTGTGACCTTAACGCCAGTAGGGGAGTGGGGTAGCTTAAAGTACTGTCGGAAATAGAAAATAACTGTTTTTAGGCTGTTACTCTGTATCCCTAAAATTTACACACCTGCAAATAGCATATGTCGAAATAACCCACATCGGCCTAACTGGGCGTTCAGTGGGATGCGTAATAGGATATCCAGAAAAGCATGTTTACTCGTAAAATCGGGCAAAACTTAGAAAAAATACGAATGGCTGCTGAAAACAATAGATCAGACTATAGATGGCAATTTGGTCGCTCAGCCAGGTATGACGTCCGTCGACTCACCTGGCATGAAATGCATGTACTGCATATAGGCACAAGGGGTCATCTCAAAGATATTAGACTGAACTGCAAAATAGGCCGAATTTAGTTTAACAGATATTTCACACTTTCACATATTAACAACATAAATTATTGGTATAAATGCGAAAAAAACAGGATTTTTTACTATTTCGACAGTACTTTAGTTGTGAAAGTGTTCATTCGTCATACCGAAGACCCGGGTTTGATTTCTCACGTTGGGTTTAAATGTCTGATGCCGATCCCTCGTGTCCTCCACCGTGATATTGCTGGAATATTGCTAAAAGTGGCGTAGCAAAACTAACCTCACTAACACCGAATACCCGGGTTTGATTGCCCACTTTGGTACAATCTGATAAGTTCATTTCTGCCGTCACCCGCCGTGATGTTGCTGGAATATTAGTAAAAGCGTGGTGGTGGGTAGCCTCGTGGTTAAAGCGTTCGTTCGTCCGTAAAGGGGTTCGATTCCCCACAAGTGTGAAGCACATTTCTGCTGTCCACTGATGTGATATTGATGGAATATTGCTAAAGCCATATTCACTCATTCATTCACTAAAAATCGGCTTACCATCACACTCACTCACTCACTCTGAAGTTTGTTCTATAATGGCTGGGATGTTTCAGTGGCCATACTGTCAAATGTCGACAGTTTACAAATATAAACTAAGGAACAAAAGAAAGGTACCGACATATTTATAAAAAGTAACAATTTTGAAAGGTCTTTTATTGTAAACAATACCAAATCACCAGGCGTGAAAGTCAGTTTATATCTGTAAACGTATTGTTTCAATTTTGTTAAGTCGACTCAACAGTATAGAACCCGTAAATAGGTCACGACACTTTGGGAAACCTTACGTTGTTTAGTACTTCCGGTGGCAAACAACGTTTCATACCTTTTCGAATGACCTCGTGGTTGTCACTGACGGTAAGGAACCGATAATCCTTGCAGAAATAACACATTTCTAGCCAGCCCCAAATTAGCCAAGTATTACAACTGTCATCAGCAGTGACAGCCAAGCATGGCTGTACACTTGGTCAGGTCTAGTAAAGTCATATTTGGCGGTCGCGCAATTTGGAGCCAGAACTAGTTCTTGAATATACGCCTGTCACCGGAAATCTGGTACCGGAAGTAGCTCCTTGCGAGACTTACGGGCCCTATTAACAGAAATATAACCAAAATTTAGATCGTACGAAGGTCTCCTACAATGTTGTCAGAACACGTGATCCTTCAGTTACCTCCCACCCAACCGGTAACTGAACTCAGATAACTGCATCACTCAGTACTTGGGATGCAATGACATACATCATCCCGATCTCGTCGGTTGCAGCATCCCACAAGAATGGGTTGCTGAGACAAAATTTATCCCATCTCCAAAGGTGATTTTCGGGTGTGTCAAGATGGTAAAGTCTTTCACTCGATTCGTTCAAGATAATGCCCCATTTGTTAAAGCGTTGGCTCGTCACACCGACTACAAAGGTTCGATTCCCTTATTTTTTAGAATGTGTGAAGCTCATACCTGGTGTCTTCCGCCGAAATATTCCTTAAAAATGCGTGAAACTATTCTCGTTCACAAGCTCTCACACCCAGATTCCTTTGGCAAAGATGATTCATAGACCTTATCACGTAACTCCCCTAATTTGAGTCTTTTTTGGTTCCTTTTAGAGTGTTTGGTAATGAAAGAAAACACGGCATGTGTTTATAAATAACGTGATTGGGTGGACACGTTCGCAGTCGTGCTTGATGCATGTTATCGCATACCAGCTGGTGCAGATAGCTCTTGTCGTCAATCACTGGATTGTCTTGTTCAGACTCGATTATTTACAGACCGCCGTCATAAGCTGTAATATTGCAGATTGCAGCATTAAGCAACAAACTTAAAGAAATATCACAAAATTGACTTACTGGTTCGTGATGAAATTAAACCATAGTGTGAAGAGATATGTTATGAAGGCTTGCGGTAAAATGTATGGATTCAGACAGCGTACAAAACATACATTGTGAAAATATATTTCTCTTTTTTTAATCCAGATTTGAATTTCCCACTGTATCATTCAGGTGGCCAGAGGAGGTGCGTTTCCAAGCCTGTGAGTCATAGGCCCCCACTGCCAGTCAGAAAATCGATAAACTAAGCCCCGGTTTACTATCCAGCCCCCTACTATACTATTGTAGAAGGACTGGATAGTAAACCGGGGGTGAGTGGGTTAGTTTTGGGTGAAGTTTTCCTTCAGGGTTATATGTTTCAGCCAGACTGTGATAATGCCCCCTCCCAACTTCCCTGACCCCATGCTGTGCAGGGGTTAGGGCTGTACACTTATTTGATGCTGACATCACCATGTTGAAGATTTTATTTTCAGAAAATAAGTATAATGTGAAATTCCATACATGCTAATCAAATTAAACTCATTAGTCATCAAAATATGTAGTGGAACCAGGAAGGGTTGTTGGGCATTTACTATATAAGGCACATGTTTATTTTAGTAGTAAATTCCAGGGTTAACCTTTGACATCGCCAGGCACCGATAGCCCTTACAGTCCTGTCAACCTTGGGCAGATCTACACTGCTGAGGAGTAGCCACTGGGACTAATTGGAGACCCGTTGGTTGTTTGGAGGTTTGCAACCCGGCCTTTAACCCTTCGCAGGATAGTCAACACTGTGTGAAGAGTTTTACCTTGGCCTACTTTCCAACCTTCAGCTGTACTTTCTACAGAAGTGTTTGTGTATCTTAAAATAAAAGTTCAAACTGACACGAACCACAAAGAAGGTATGCCATATTCTTGTGCAGTGAGTTCAGTTTGACGCCAATGTGGACAGCAAGAGCTAAATGTGAAAGAATCTGTTTGTTGCGTACTGCCAACTGAAGAGAAACAAAACCGTATTAAGTAATTCGTAGGTCTGTTAGGGCCATTTGTTTTTCAATCTCTATTTTCTTGAAATTTCTAAATACTAACTTGAAATTGCAAGAAAAGGTCGGTTGAAATTTGAAGGGAAATAATCGAGGTGAGTGTGGAAGCTCAGGGCGCGAGCCTGAGTGGAACCGACTGGGGTGCAGATGTTAGTTGTAGTAGCAATCATTCAAAAGATAACGGCAGATTATTAGACAGACCCTAATTACTGGGCAATCCTTCAGTCACAGACAGTTGGAGCACAGTGTCACAGTGGAAGCAAGCCAGACTATTGGGTAGTCCTTCAGTCACAGTGGAAGCACTCCAGACTATTGGGTTGTCCTTCAGTCACAGTGGAAGCACTCCAGACTATTGGGTAGTCCTTCAGTCACAGTGGAAGCACTCCAGGCTATTGGGTTGTCCTTCAGTCACAGTGGAAGCACTCCAGGCTATTGAACAGTCTTTCAGTCACAGTGGAAGCACTCTAGACTATTGGGTGGTCCTTCAGTCACAGTGGAAGCACTCCAGACTATTGGACAGTCCTTCAGTCACGGTGGAAGCACTCCAGGCTATTGAACAGTCTTTCAGTCATAGTGGAAGCACTCTAGACTATTGGGTTGTCCTTCAGTCACAGTGGAAGCACTCCAGACTATTGGGTTGTCCTTCAGTCACAGTGGAAGCACTCCAGACTATTGTTCAGTCCTTCAGTCACAGTAGAAGCACTCCAGACTATTGGGCAGTCCTTCAGTCACAGTGGAAGCACTCCAGACTATTGGGCAGTCCTTCAGTCACAGTGGAAGCATTCCAGACTATTGGGCAGTCCTTCAGTCACAGTGGAAGCACTCCAGACTATTGGGCAGTCCTTCAGTCACAGTGGAAGCACTCCAGACTATTGGGCAGTCCTTCAGTCACAGTGGAAGCACTCCAGACTATTGGACAGTCCTTCAGTCACAGTGGAAGCACTCCAGACTATTGTTCAGTCCTTCAGTCACAGTAGTTGAAGCACTCCAGACTATTGGGCAGTCCTTCAGTCACAGTGGAAGCACTCCAGACTATTGGGCAGTCCTTCAGTCACAGTGGAAGCACTCCAGACTGGACAGCTTATTGGGTTGTCCTTCAGTTCCAGACTATTGGGCAGTCCTTCAGTCACAGTGGAAGCACTCCAGACTATTGGACAGTCCTTCAGTTACAGTGGAAGCACTCCAGACTATTGGGTTGTCCTTCAGTCACAGTGGAAGCACTCCAGACTATTGGACAGTCCTTCAGTTACAGTGGAAGCACTCCAGACTATTGGGTTGTCCTTCAGCCACAGTGGAAGCACTCCAGACTATTGGGTTGTCCTTCAGTCACAGTGGAAGCACTCCAGGCTATTGGGTTGTCCTTCAGTCACAGTGGAAGCACTCCAGACTATTGGACAGTCCTTCAGTTACAGTGGAAGCACTCCATGCTATTGGGTTGTCCTTCAGTCACAGTGGAAGCACTCCAGACTATTGGGTTGTCCTTCAGTTACAGATAGTTGGAGCACTCCGCTTATTGTGTTTTCCTTCAGTTACAGATAGCTGGAGCACTCCGGACTATTGGGTTGTTCTTCAATTACAGATAGTTGGATCACTCCAGACTATTAGGTTGTCCTTCAGTTACAGATAGTTGGAGTACTCCAGACTATTGGGTTGTTCTTCAGTAACAGATAGTTGAAGTTACAGATAGTTGAAGCCTCTAGACTATTGGGTTGTCCTTCAGTTACAGATAGTTGGAGCACTCCAGACTATTGTTCAGTCCTTTAGTTACAGATAGTTGGAGCACTCCAGGCTATTGGGTTGTCCTTCAGTTACAGATAGTTGGAGCACTCCAGACTATTGGGTTGTCCCTCAGTTACCGATAGTTGGAGCAGTCCAGACTATTGGGTTGTCCTTCAGTTACAGATAGTTGGAGCACTCCAGACTATTAGGTTGTCCTTCAGTTACAGATAGTTTGAGCACTCCAGACTATTGGGTTGTCCTTCAGTTACAGATAGTTGGAGCACTCCAGACTATTGTGAAGTCCTTCAGTTACAGATAGTTGGAGCACTCCGACTATTGTGAAGTCCTTCAGTTACAGATAGTTGGAGCACTCCAGACTATTGGGTTGTCCTTCAGTTTCAGATAGTTGGAGCAGTCCGACTATTGGGTTGTCCTTATTGGGTTGTCCTTCAGTTACAGATAGTTGGAGCACTCCAGACTATTGGGTTGTCCTTCAGTCACAGTGGAAGCACTCCAGATAGGGTTGTCCTTCAGTTACAGATAGTTGGAGCACTCCAGACTATTGTTCAGTCCTTCAGTTACAGATAGTTGGAGCACTCCAGGCTATTGGGTTGCCCCTCAGTTACCGATAGTTGGAGCACTCCAGACTATTGGGTTGTTCTTCAGTTACAGATAGTTGGAGCACTCCAGACTATTGGGCAGTCCTTCAGTCACAGTGGAAGCACTCCAGACTATCGGGTTGTCCTTCAGTTACAGATAGTTGGAGCACTCTAGACTATTTGGAAGCCCTTCAGTCAGAGATATACTGAACAGGAAAAGAAACGCAAGTTTCGAAAAAATGAAATCACATGAAGGTAAGCGTTCATGTTTATTGAACGTTCATGGTAAAGTGACGTAATGATCCCAGATGAGATGATGTCATGCAATTGGACATCCATACGAAACATTCGCACAAACACACCAACAGTGCAGCAAAACCATAATTTTAGCACATGCATCGACGGTTATGGATGAAAAGCACGCATTTCACTCTGAGGTATCCTTTATAAAGGTTTGTGTAAAAAAAACAGTTCAGTATTGACGCTAGGAGGTGTACACGCCACACAAACAATGTCTAGACTAACGACTGAGCAGAGGGGAATGGCCATTGGAAAGTTACACGGAGGTAGCACTGCAACCGCTGTAGCTAGACAATTGGGCTGTCATCTTACCACCATTACACGACTTGCTCAACGTCATCAGCAAAGCGGGTTGCTGCTGATCGTCCTCATACCGGACGGCAACGAGTGACAACTCATGCGCAAGATCGGTTCATCCGGGTCACTCATCTAAGGAACCGAACTCAAGCAGCAACAGTAACAGCAGCCTTAGTTCTTGGGTCAAGGGGAGCAGTGCCAAGCGATACGATTAGGCGTCCGAAGGCCATATGTTGGGCCAATTTTGTCAAGTCAACAACGCCAGCGACGTTTGCAGCCCTCACACAGCAAGGGTGTCGATGGATTATCTGGCTCAGAACAAGATTAACGTCTCTTTCTCCAGATATTGCTCCCATTGAACATTCTGGGACGAAATTGGACGGAGGATTGCTGCAGGTAGACAGCCACTCACACTTGCACAATTGGAATAGAGATTGGTGTTTGAGCGGAACCAGTTGCACCAGGCATTCTTTCAGACTCTAGTGAACTCAATGAGGCCACGTTGCACAGCCTGTGTGCAAGCTCAAGGTGGCTATATGCGCTAGTAAAGAGATTGTCACTTTTCGCGTTCAGGGGTATCTCCATTTGACGGACTGTGATCAATTTGAACTTATTGCAATTCAATGTCAACAGCAACTTTTAGCTGTTACATTGACAGTGTTTTCTGTAGAATAAATGATTAGACATAATTTGGGTTGTCTTCTATTCAAAAACTTGACAAAAAGCCACACTTGCGTTTCTTTTGCTGTTCAGTATAGTTCGCACACTCTAGACTATTGGGTTGTCCTTCAATCACAGTGGAAGCACTTCAATCTATTGGGCAGAGTTTTTGGTGTGTCGACTGGATTGGAGAGCAGTGAAACAGAAACCAAAAAAACAAAGTCAAATTTGAGGAAATGAAATATTTATTTTAAGACTTATTATGAATATGACTATGATCATACAAAAACAAATGTTAATGAAAGAAATGCGTGTTAGGGTACAAAACTTACAAAACATGTGACATGGTTATATCTGCAACCAGCCATATGAGGTCAAATTCACATGAAACCAAACAACCCCTACTCAATGCTGAATGAGGGGCTACCATTACTCTCTACAAATACAGAAATAATACACCTTGCAACATTAAAACTCATATTCATTTAACTATACATGAAACCATTCATCTATCACTCTGAAAATAATTATTTCAATATCTTACAGAGACAAAGGCAATAGCTATTTCATTTCTGAATTGACAACAATCCAAGGAACATTCTTATGGAGCAACATCCCTCCTTTACAAATCAAGGACTTTATTCATGAAGTTTAATCAGTGTAGTAAAGGACAAGGTATGTTAATGGCCTTGTATGGACCACCAAAGTAGACATTCGAAATGAAGTGTCAAGGGGATTTTGGAGAATAGTATTTCAGCATAAATTATGTATGTCTTGACTTCTAGCAGCAGGTATTCAACATGTTATATCTGTTCATAGTCGACTGAGAACATTTAATACAGGGATAAGGTAAATGAACAGTACTGACTTTATAAATCTGCAAGGTCTACAAGCAAAGGCAAAGATGTTCAAAGTCACCTAAACATGGGCCATTCTATATTGAACACACATAAAAAAGTGCTCTTTTTACAAGTGACCTTCTTGACCTTTGCCTATTCTAGTGGTGAAACATGACCATTGCCATACCTTGTCCTCAAAAACCAGAGTTACAACGGCACCAACGGTAATATGCTCACAGTAACAAATACCAAATGTCTGAGTAAAAATATACATCCATGAGGAACTTCTCTTCTTTCTGCAATAAAAGTATTTGCATATGACCATTTGTAACATGACTGTACCATAGTCAAGATTCCGGTCTTAACATCCTGTCTAATTCAAAGGGAAAATCACAAGAGATATATACTATCAGTGAATGTAGAAAAATGGAACCAAAGGATTAACACTGAACATTTACCCTACTAGCATTTTAGGTAGAAAACAGTTTTTCGCAATTCCGATTAAACAATGATACCCATCAATAGGGCTTTGCATTGGCAAATATATCGCATTGCAACTGTGCTACAGGGATCTGTATTTTGACAAATATTGCAGTTTATTACTCACCCGTGGAAGATACTGCAGTGTAATATTTTAACGGCAATATTACACTAGTGTAATAACGCTNAAGACGTATGACGTCATAATGGTTTACAGTTATGACGTCACAATGCTAATACCTCTGTCACAATGGTATTAGGCCTTGCCTGACCTCGTGGACAGCTGAGAGTCATCCCACCGTGAGGCAGTTTCTATCAGTTTCTATTTGAGAGTAATAAACAGAATAATAAACTTCGCTTCAGTGAAATACCATTTTTATTAAACTCGTGAAAAATTTAGCATCAAACTCGTTTTCACTCGATTGATACCAAATCACCAACTCATTTAATAAAAATGGTATTACATGGAAGGTCGTTTAGTATCCTCTATATATTTGCCAGTGATGATGACTGTACATGCACATCCTATTTTCTACAAACATGGCAGTAAAACATGAACTGGTTCTGACATCAATCCCCAATACAGGCTGGAAAGTTCGGGATTCCTTCTACTGATTCAATATATAGCATAAAAAGTAAGACCCTTTTGTTAATTAATTGCAATGGGAAACATTAGAATTGAATGTCTGTGTAGCTTTTACCTCAAAAAGAGATAATGACAGAACTTGTGATATGTATTTTAAATCTAAAATACTGTGCAGTTCTACCATCAAGATTGTTATTGTTAGATTTGTAACCAGGGACATAGGCGACACCACGCTTTGAACAGATCAAATTGTGATCTATCACCTTGTGTCAACTTGATGTTGGAGTGAGTGAGTGAATTTAGTTTTACGCCGCTGTTAGCAATATTCCAGCAATATCAGGGCAGAAATGGGCATCACACATTGTACCCATTAGGGAATCAGACCCAGTCTTTGGTGTGACAAGCTGAAGGCTTTAACCACTAGGCACCCCAATCGACCATCTTGATGTTGGTGATACATGTACCTAGCTATGAGTGAACCCATTTACCACTCACGCTTACCCAACCACCCATAACAATATCTTTTCACACGGTGCACCAATAATGTTTAAATCTGACTGAGAATGGTGACTAGGCCACTCATACAGGAAAAACAAATTCATATTGTATTTATTCCTTTCACTGAAATTATTGGAACTTTATGACTAAGAAAATAAATACTAACCATCCTCTTGGAGAACAATAAAACAAAAGACAGTATATAAATTATGACGAAATAAATATAATATTTAAAATCAAACTTGAAATAAAATACATAAAATATGACCACATGAACAGTTATTTTGTGGTGATGGGATTTCTGTTTCTGATCTTTTAGTTTGAGATGAATATCCTCATTAAATAGTTATCTAAAAGTATTCACTCAAGACAGACAACCACATGTTCAAGTAGTTAAATCAAATTTAATTAATCTGAAATAAAATGCTTATTGTACAGAAACCATGACAACAAACTACCTAGATCCGTGGCATAATGAGCTAATGAAAATAACCTGACAAGAAATTCAACACTTGATCCTTTCTGATAGAAACATTAACATCAAGTTACCCATGATTTGTTGGAATGCCCAAAACATGACTATAAAGGCACTTATCATACATACATCTTCAAAAGACAAAGCTTTATGTCTGAGAAAATTGGTCTGCATTGTTTCTGAATTTGCGAAGTGTATCCCTGACCAGGGTGGAAATAACTTTAAAGTTGTTAGTGTACTCCGCACAGTGGCACATGTAAAATCACTTGTCCTGATAATTTTTCCACTATACTGACCGCTTTCTTGTTGATTTTCTAAATAAACAACATAATTAACATTGGAATATCACCTGGACACCGGTACAGTGTGATATACAAATTTGCTTTGCCTGACAGAAAAAACACTGGACTCGGGGCCGGGCAATGGGTTATTTCCACCTGCCGACTCTCCCAATACCTCATTAAATCCATGTAGTGGTGGATGACAACATGAAGTAAGTACCACACCACTGTGTGAATGACAAAGGTCTGATGACAATAAAATAATCTGTCAATATACACTACTCAAAATGAGCTAAAGACGAAGACAGATTTTTCATGACAGATATAATGGTAGTATGGTATTATGAAAGAATTTGGTATTCTTTACCTTTATTTAAAAAGCATATAACACACAGGCGACATGACGGACATGAAGGATTCTGTACCCTGTCAAGAATATAACTCTCTATGACATCACAATATGAATTGGATATATTTTGAGTTGCCAGTATTGAGATGAATACACACAACTTGTAAATGTTGGTGTATGCACTCTTTATCAACATACTACTAAGGCTTTTTGGCTAGAATGCACTTTACCGGGCGCAGCACTCGCTGCTCCCTTTACGATCCTTAGGGTTAGGGTATGACGCCCTTTATGACCCTTAGGGTTTGGGGTTAGGCACCCTTTACTATCCTTAGGGTTAGGCACCCTTTACAATGCTTAGGGTCAGGCACCCTTTACGATCCTTAGGGTTAGGGGTTAGGGTTTAGGGTTAGGGAACCCCAGCAGCGTTAACTAATCTGGAAAAGTGCGCCCGGTAAAGTGCAGTAATCCTGGCTTTTTTTATTACCTGCCTAAAATGTGAAGAAAGTGAAAAAAAATTTTTTTTGAAAAAATCCGTAAACCAAGTAATTAATAAAAAAGTCTTAAAGGGATTTCTACAACCAGACACTAGACAGATGATATCCAGCACTACACACTAAAACCCATGTTCGGACAGAATTCCAGTTCATTCACAAACTGTCAGTTTAATGTATTTCCTGCAGTTTGTTTAATCCCATACTCAGCTATATTTTTCAGACCAGACAATCCCTTGATCTGACATGTTGAACAATCAGGATGCAGTGACATGCAAGTCGATGAGCCGGATTGTATGATTAATTGATGTGAGTTTAATTTTACGCCGCACTCAGCAATATTCCAGCAATATGGCGGCAGTCTGTAAATAATCAGACCAGACAATCCAGTGATCAACAGCTAGAACATCAATCTATGCAATATATGTGATGTGAAACCATGTATCTATCTGTATTCTGGGCCAGTGGCCTTTTACTGAATAAAACTGTCTGTCTGTCTGTCTGTCTGTCTGTCTGCAATTGGGATATGATGACATGTGTCAACCAAGTCAGCGAGCCTGACCCTCCGATCCCATTAGTCGCCTCTTATGACAAGCATGGGTTACTGAAGATCAATTCAACCCCGGATCTTCATTGGTCAATAACTGAAGAAGCCTCTTACATCCACTCAACCAGTCTCAACAGGTTTCAGCTTAAAGAGGGAGGAAAGCATGAAGTGATAAAACTGTGATGCTAACAAACCAAGTACCGGTATCACAAACTCAAACCCACTATCACAGCATCCTCTCCCACAGAAGGGACACAACTCTAGTGGGTGAGTTTAATGACATTTCTAGCAACATTCCAACTCTATCATGGCAGAGGACACAACAAATGTGCCTTACGAGAGTCATCGAACCCAGGCTGACTGTCAGTTTAGTTTGGTTTTACGCCGCCTTTAGCAATAATTCAGCAACATCATGGGGGGGAAACACCTGGAATGGGCTTCACATTGTACCCATGTGGGGATTCGAACCCGGGTCTTCGGCCTGACGAGCCAACGCTTTAACCACTAGGCTACCCACACCGCCCCATCGAACCCAGACATGACAAGCAAATGCTTTAACAGCTAGGTTACACAACTGCCCCTCTGTGACTGGCTTTTCACCATGCCCATGACCCTCATGGGCTGAGCTTCATGATCTGTTTATGTCAATGTCAGATCATAGAATTAGCATACAAGGATGTGTACGGTATTAGCATCTCCCTTCCACAAGGAACAAGAGGAAAGGCAATGTTGATGAGGCCTTACAAGTCAAGCATCTCCACTTCCTGCCAACTCTAACACTGACCAATGTTAGGTTGTGACAGGAAACCAATTATGACTCAAAAACACTTAACATGTCAAACTGAGCTTATGGCTATCATGGTTGATTATGCTTATAAGGAAAACACATACTATTTCTCCTACATATTCAGTATTTAAAAAAATATATGTCTGTTCCCCAGTGTCATCGTTTAAGTGTATGACAGTTTTAAACTACTAGGACAGTTCATCAACATCTTATCAGACCTGCTCTGCCAACGTCATGGCAGGTAAAGGGAGGCCAATCTGGCTGGAAGGTTATCCCAAACATGTCACACAACCATACAAAGATTATGAAAACATTATCTCTGATTGTATTCATGATTAATAATATTTAACACGTTTAATCCAAGGTAGCTATGGTAGCTATGTCTGGCCTTTTTTTAGTTGAAAATGAAAAGCCAAGAGATCACAAATCAATGAAGATATCTCCATTGTTAAAACATATGTTCATGTATGGAGCTTGAAATAATGTTAAACACTGACCAAGAGATTCCACAATAATCATTGGGGATGAAGATATGGGCTTCACATTGTGCCCATGTGATTAAAACCTTATGTTCATTTAACCATGCTACCCCACCTCCCTGAAATAATGTTAAGTACAATTCAGCAGAGTAAAACAATCATGATCCAAACATAACTGTTCCAGTTGAATCTTCTGGATTGGAAAACTTCAAACATTTAGGAAAAAAACACATTGAAACTCATGAAAAGCGACATCATCTAAGATCTTATTCCTGATTAATTGTTCTTTATATAAAAGTGGAATCTTTCCAAACACAGAAGCACTAATGCTGACAAGGCTTCAGTCAGCCAACTTTTCATCAATCATGCATCAAAAATGCAGAATAAAATGCAGATTTATGTGAATAATCAAATGTCAACAAAATAACTTTGAACAGCTTTAAAACTGGTTACGGACGATTCTTTCATATTACTGAAGATAATCTGACATGCTGATTAGCTATAGTTATATGAAAGTACTGGATATTCCATAACATTTTAGTAGTATATGACAACAGTGATTCACCTGTGAAGTCAAGCTATACTGTCGTCATTTGATTCTTCTGACTGACCAATAAGAATGCTGCCATGTTCAAAATCTGATTGCAACAACAGTGAAGTACAAATGTTGAATACAGATTCATCAACTTTAATAAAATCAATCTCTAAACATGTTTAAGAAACTACATACAAACTCGACGAAAGACAGTAAAAGGTCACAAGTTTCCTCACTATTAACATGATTAAGATAAAATCCTTCAAAAATAAACACTGTGAGATTAAGCTTGAATCTACTACACTATTCATATATGAATAGATTGTATCAAGCAAGAGCAGCCTTGTACACACGTGACATTTCACAAAAAAAGGCAAAATAAATATCTTCTAAAAGTATTCTTCTTCTAAAAGTGGCAACAATGTCACAGATCAATCTCAAGACAATCATATCTTTCATAATCCTGCGTGAAGATCTGGGTCCGTTTAACAAAGAGATCGTAGTGCTACAACTGTTGTAAGTCTATGTTAAAGTATTTGAGTTACGATTGCTTTGAGAAACGGGCCCTGACCACCAGCTCATGGAAGGATGTGTCAGGCAAGGCTCTAATCAGTCTAGCATTTAAAGTTTTGTACTACCACACCAAGTATTTCAGAGAAGCTTTCAAAAATGAACATAAACAGTAAGTTCTGAATGAAATAATAAAAGTGGCACTACTATTGTTGCAGATATCAAATGCATTGTCTGTGAGAACAGTGAAAACGTCACACAACAGGAGAACCAGCGATGGGGCGTTCATTGTTGTCCCCTTGATATATTACAATGTGGTAAAGAACTGACTGACTGAGTTTAGTTTTTACGCTGCTTTTAGCAATATTCCAGCAATATCAGCATGGGGACACCAGAAATGGGCTTAACACATTGTGCCCATGTGGGGAATCGAACCCGGGTCTTGATACGAGCCGCTTTAACCACTAGGCTACACCCTGTGGTAAAGAAAGACAAAAGGGCTGAAATCGGATGGGCCCTAGAACTGACAGATCCATCATTCAGACTGGCCTTTCAAAGTTATTTCTTGGTTCATAGACTTGACCCACGATGGAGATTGGGTTTGTCAGATCTTCATGCAGATATCAGAGTCAAGATTTGATTTTAATGAGATTGAGTCACTGATATGACGGAAACATTAACCAGTTTCATAAATGCTGAATCATCACTTTTCTCAACAAACACTCCAGCACAAACGCCTATGCAGCATTACTGTCATGTAACATTTTTATCCCTCCCTTTAAACTTCTGGTCTAACTGGACGAAACAGCCAAAGTTGCAAATATTGTTCATGTTTTAGCACCATTTGTTTCATAACGCATAAAACCATTTTCTTTCCAAGAATTGTCAGTACTAATGACAGTATCACAATCTCCGAAAACATGGGAACGCCAGGAATCCTGTAACCATAGCAACGGATGCTTCCACGCTTCACAGATCATTTAATAACAGATGTGATCTTGTAGCACAGCCTTGACCTTGAAACATCAGCTTTGTTGGTAGACATCTTTGGCCTGAAGCTCCCTAAGAGGAATGCTGAGTGAGTGATCACAAAAACACCTGTCTGGAGCCATTGCTGGAAGACCGGAGCTGTCCGGAACCTCTCATTTAAAGGAGCATTGGTCTGAATCAAAGAATACAGGAGTGAGCTGACGTTGGTTATTTCAAATTGCACACAGTGAGTCAACTTGATGTTGCAGAAATCCAATGTTCAAGTTCAACAGGTCACTGACATTTACCACTTTCTCAAAAACTCACCAACTTAGATATTGTGTTAAACATGGATAAAGGATCATGGTCAGATCACATGAATAACTTTAACCATACATGGCAGCTTGGTTTGTATACTCCCCAGGGGGTTGAGAATGACAAAAGAGTAATTACACAGTTGCACCATGAGATTCTGCTTCATGAACATTTACTTCATGAACAGCCTGCGAAGATCCGGGTTGGAATTGGTCTTCATCAACCCATGCTTGTTGTACTGCTTGGGTAAGGACAAGCACGATAGCCTGTTCAAGAAGTTTGGACTTACGTACTCTTCGCCTTAATTCTGAGCTAGTTCCTTTGTATAACACCTGTGAAGATCAGGGTTAGAATCAACCT
Organism: Haliotis rubra; assembly: GCF_003918875.1. Taxonomy (NCBI): domain Eukaryota; kingdom Metazoa; phylum Mollusca; class Gastropoda; order Lepetellida; family Haliotidae; genus Haliotis; species Haliotis rubra. The sequence continues at coordinate 484,833 of NW_025766869.1, forward strand.
TCAGTAACCCTTTCTTGTCCTAAGGGGCGACTAACATGATCGGGTGGTCAGACTCGCTGACTTGGTTGACACATGTCATTGCATTCCAATTGCGTAGATCGATGCTCATGCTGTTGATCACAGAATTGTCTGGTCCAGACTCGATTATTTACAGACCGCCACCATATAGCTGGAATATTGCTGAGTGTGGCGTTAAACAACAAACCAAAACACTTCATGGACAGAATCAAAGAACATATCAACATAACAGTAAATAAACTAAGGGATGTAACTCCACATGCACATGAGATGGAGGCAAACTTGGATGAAGCATCAAATGGCTTAAAATTGGAATTTCAACAAGCACTATCAATGTCCGTTGTCGGGTGCCGCAGGAGATCTAGCACTGACCATCCACTCTCCAGGCAGAAACTCTAACAGTGAGTGTGTGTGAGTTTAGTTTTACGCCCACTTTCAGCAATATTCTGGTAATATCACGGTGGGGACACCAGAAATGGGCTTCACACATTGTACCAATGTGGGGAATCAAACCCGGGTCTTCGGCGTGACGAGCGAACGCTTTAACCACTAGGCTCCACCACCGCCCTAGACACTCTAAGAATAGCTAATAAAACACTGCATCAACAAACAACTTACCCCTGACTGTGCGAAGAGCCTTTTGTTGTAGTTATACTTCTTGGACTGTAAAGACAAAAGCAATAGTCAGTTACCATGGTAACTAGGAATGACAAATCTTTATGGATGATCAACTTCTTTATTGTACAATACTTGATTATCAATAAAGACTTGTCATTCCCATTGCTGACAACTTCTAGAATGCCTCTCGAACAGACCATGGTTACTGTTGACACCATTTCTATTATTATTTAGTACAGCTTGTTCAGCTTGACCTGAGCTACTCTAGCTGAACAAGCTGTAGGACTGCAACAAATACACTATGTGGCGAATATGATATGTATCATGAATATTGGGTAACGAATATGAATAATTATTCACGAATACAATATTGTAGTTAAGTGACTGATGTACAATATGGAATATTATTTAGGTTAACTAATAAAATCAAAGGACTCATATCTGTATGTCCAGAATTTTTAGGTATTAATTAGTCAGAAGCTGGAGGGAGAGTGGACAGGAGACCATTAAATATCTCACATCTTTAGAAAATGCCTTTCAGGCACATACATTGTGACACACCTGGCTTACCGATTCTTGTTGTGGAGGAGACTCATAGCTGAAAGGCAATGTGAGACTGGTTAGTGAGAGGCAAAATAGTCAACGATTCTGCAGAAATATCTCAGAACTGGCCACACAAACGAACAAACATGCCCTGAGTCTTTCTCACAAGAGTAATAAGTTGTGGGTTTTCTGGTAAGTTATCACAGTTCTCAGCAGTATTCCAGGTACACATGGTCTCAAGTCTGGACCAGGCAAGCCAGTGACTACAGGGTTCATACAGCCAATTAGATTCAAGGGCTTTTCAAAGAATTTTCATGGACATATGATGTGTTTTTCGCGCTGCACTTTCTTCCCAAAGTATCTTGAGACAAGTTTCACTTTTAGTTTCGACATTGTCGCTTCCAGCATTAACAACAATCTATCAGAACGCAGTGCGAATGCCCTATTCACAGAAAGAGCCCTTTTTCTTATTTTATGATTCAAGGAACCAGGAAATAGACGCAATTTTATCAAAACAATTGATTGATCATCAGTGCAACCACAACAAATATGTTAATGAAATTTCAAGTACTTTTCAAGGACATGATAAAAAATCCAGCACTTTTTAAGTACTATCGTGGTAAATTTCTTTGAACATAGTTAAATTCAAGCACTTTTCAAATCTGTGCGAACCTTGGACCATAACATCAACTAACACACATGAAACACAATGGCATGCTTTAAGCAGCTGCATGCTATTGGGGATAACTCTGAACTGAGTCAGACAAGTATCCTGATGGAAGTACACTTTAACCACCAGGCTATATGAAAGACCATGGGTTCAGAGCCTGGTTGATGACACTATCATAAAGCTCATGTCACCATTGTAAAATGATGGAAATAATCAAATAAATGTTTCTGCAGTTTGCAGTGACAATTGTTCATTTGTTTCATAAATATTCATTTCGTGTAGGCTGACACATGTGACCGCTTCCATCAGACTTATTGTTGTCCAGTAATGATCGCTTACTGACCCACGGTCAAGCTTACCTTGGGTTTTGTACGGAGATCGTCAATATTCCATCGTTCTGTGATGAAGGAGCTTGAACAGGCCGACTGCGCCATCTGAAATAGATCAAACATGAATGCTTAGGGAAAAAATGAAATGCTTTAATTCTCATTCATGTACTAATATGTATGGTACATGTCAATACTAAGTTATGCTTTTCAAATACTAGTAGCCCATATGGGTGGAGTTGTAGCTGTATCAAACCATTTCCTTATGTCATCGAGATACAAGTCATGTCCACCAGCGTTCCAGGTGAGCTGTGTACTTGCATAAAATACGCACAATACATCACGATTATGCAAAACAATTCGAAGTTGCTAACATACCAATACAGGGCACTATCTTTATAATGCCACACTGATAATAAACTGATGAACGTGAACAAACTGTTTTCATCCCGGATCCCCTTTCACAAAGCACTTAAGGTGTTCACAAGTCACTAAGGTGTTCACAAGTCACTGAGGTGTTCACAAGTCAATGAGGTGTTCACAAGTCACTAAGGTGTTCACAAGTCACTGAGGTGTTCACAAGTCACTGAGGTGTTCACAAGTCACAGGTGTTCACAAGTCACTAAGGTGTTCACAAGTCACTGAGGTGTTCACAAGTCACTGAGGTGTTCACAAGTCACTAAGGTGTTCACAAGTCACTAAGGTGTTTACAAGTCACTGAGGTAACCTTAGTGCAGTAAGTTAAAGAATGAGAGTTAAGGTTAACCTCAGTAAAGGTTGTTTCGTGAAAGGAGCTCCTGGAGACTTGCGGAAAGTTTAGTTGAAATGCAAATAACAAAACACACACAACTTAGAGGCCCTTGGAGTGCATTATGAATTTTACAAAAGACAATAGTATGATGGGTACAACGATCAAGCAAATTACCCAATATAGCCTCTAAATTGTGCACCTGTAATTCTTTAAATACCTTTGCTTATTGATCCAAAGTAGCAACACCTGTCTCAGTGATACGGGCGTAATACGGATAACAAATATGCACGCGCATACGGTAGGAAATAATTTAGAAAAGCGAGCACATACACACCACGGTCTTAGAATCATTTACAGGCGTATTTATCTGATAAAGTATTGTTTTATTGTTTATTGACCTGTTTACACAAGAGTAGAAATGCTGTGGTGCATATATGACATGAAACACAAGATTACTGATATTCAGTACTCTAAATGTACTCTTAAGGTTCTCGAGTACTCCTATATTGAAAAATAAGGAGTATGCGTTACTCTGATGTTGAAAATTATCTGGAGCCCTGGCCACTACTTACTGCCTCTTCTTCTGCTTGACAGTGCCACTTGACACAGAGGAGTTGAGAGATAAGGTGCTGCTGTAGTTGCTGCCAAGACGACGTAGTTTGCCACGTCCTCGACCTCCCCCTCGACTCACGTTCTGATAAGCAAACCCATATGATGCGACATCGACCTGATTCTGTACTTCTGGTTACCTCCCCTTGCATTGTAGTTTTGTCGATTGAGACCTGACCCGATCCACCCGCCCCTCCCACGGCCCGCGGCCTCGTTAGTGTTTTGATATTGCTGCTGCTGCTGTGATGATGTCTGAAAGAGAAAACAGCAAGCGAAAGTTGAGAATACTGACAAACATTGTCATCACATCTCAAATATATATATTTGACATCCAGTAATCTGCCATTAATAATGGACTGCCTTTGCAGAGACATAACAATTGATTTATTGGATATAAATCAGAAACTGCAAACATACAATCAAAAACATAGTGCCTCCACTTGGATCGCAAGGCCATATCTTCTGTTAGGGATAAATAGACATGATTCTATTGAAATATGCATAGACATGGTATAGATGACATTTGTGTATCATAGCAAGGTAAAAGTATCCTTATGAAAAGTGGACTAGTATACATTCAACTAAAGGCCTCTGATCTTAAGCGATTAAAGACTCCGGCCCCTTGTTGAACAAATCTTTATGCTTAAGGTGATTGTAACTTCCAGGGATGAGAATGGGTAGGAGTGAGAAAAGAGAAAAATGAGCCGGGGTCAGTCTAGGTGGCTGCAGATCCCCACGCCAGATCCAATGACCCCAGCATGATCAAATCTGAGAAATTCCTCAGAGAATTCTCATCCCTGAACTTCCATATGTTAACTGGGGCATACAGTATTCAGGGCTCCAGATAATTGTTCATGATCAGGAGTACGTACTCCTTGTTTTTTCAGTATAGGAGTACTTGAAAACAATAAGAGTACATTTAGAGTACCGAATGGAATTTAATGGAGCATCAGTAATCTTGTGTTTCGTTTCATATATGCACCACAAGATTGCTCTCTTGTGTAAACAGATCAATAAACAATACTTTATCAGATAAATACATTCTAAGACCGTACACCATTGCTGTGGTGCGTATCTGATTCACGCTTCTCACGTTTATTATTTCCTACCCATACTTATTTTATATATATATATCGCCTCTTTATCTGGAGCCCTGAGTAGTCATGGCCCTTAGCTTGGTTTGTACAATGATCCCTGGGGTACTATGTTTAAGTTTTTAAACATGTCCTAGACTCATATATTCTAACTGAGATCGTTCCAATCGAAGGCTTTCACTACTTCTCCCCAAAAATAGATAGAGATATTGCTGAACAAGACAAGAGAGAGAGTGAGCCTAATGTTTGTTGTTTAATGCTGCACTCAGTAACATTCTAGCTATATGATGGTCTATTTATTCAAGGCACACTATCCCCACAGTCCAGGCCTGCCAAAGAAAACTTTGCCACTGTGCAGAAAAACGCAGAAAAGCCCACATTAATCGTGGAAATAGCAACATAGACATAATACCTCGCTACTGAAACAGTAAAAACGGCAACGAAAGACTATGAAACTGCAACATTCTTTATCAGCGAGCTTTGACCTCTACTGTGCATGCACACTACGATCAAGCTTCTTTCCAATTCTCCAAGCAACCGTGGAATTAACACATTGTTGTGCCCATGTGTAGAAAGTATTAAATATGTCAAATAATTGCTGTGAATCATTTCATACTTGAATGGATAGTAAATTAAACAAGTGTGCACACAAGTATCATGGATGATAAATGCCAAATAAACAACAATAGAAATACTTTAAAAGGGAATGTAACTTTTGTCCAAGCTGGAAAATGTCACAATGCGGTCAAGACTTCCTCTTCCATGTGCGCATGCGCAAAATCCAAGTTGCAGGCTCTTCGTCTTTTTTATGCAGTTTTAGCGATTTATAGTTGCCGCTTTTACTGTTTCAGTAGCGAGGTATTATGTTTATGTTGCTATTTCCATGATTAATGTGGGCTTTTCTGCATTTTTCTGCACAGTGGTCAAAGTTTTCTTTGGTAGGCCTGCAGTCACCTAGTCTGATTCTTACCTGGGCACAAGCCCATTTCAAAGTCACTTGCTGGAATACTGCTAATGGCTGCTCAGCAGACAGTCCAGTCCAGCATCCCAGAAGTGATAAAAGTGTAAAGTGCACACAAGGATCTTCATGAACATCTGACAAGACGAGAAGCTATTTGTCGACTGTGGTATTACCTGAAGCCCTCGGCGCTGGTTGACGTGATTCTGTCTGCCAGCTGCCTGTGCGCGTCTATTCGAGCAAGCTGGTTCTTTGCTTTCTTCAGGGCTAAGACGGCCTTCAGCCTCTGCTGCTTGTAAGACTGTTGTTGCTGCTGCCGACCTTGACCTTGGTTGAACTTGCCACCTCTAGTTGACTTAGGATTTGTAGAATTCTTCAAACTTTGCTCCTGAAAGCCAATGACATCTTAGATATGATCAAGGCCAACATCAAGACTATGTAATAGAGGGTTAAGGTGAACATCTTGTCTGCTATAGTATAACATGGACTTAGGGACCCGCTCATAATCCATGGCTAGGGAGATGATGATGATGATGATGATGATTTTATGGAGAAGCATGTACAATGTGAATGACCCCACCTAATATCTATGTACAAAATAAGTGATACTTCCACCACCACATGCCATCTATGATCTACATAATCAATGACACCCCCCTCTTGTCCATGTGTACAAAATTGAATACAACCCCACTCCCACCCCACACCCCAGAAACAAATTGGTGACCCCCCTTACAATCAACATCTTAACATTTAAATACCACAAAACCACACTCAGAAATATTCCAGCACACAATAAATGGCAACAGGGCAAACAATCAGTAGTGGACCAGGCAGCTATCCACACTTCTGGGGTACAATTACATACAAACAGCCAGAAAACTGAGGTGGGCCATCCCATCAATCTACCACCTCATACAAAGTGCTTGTGATGCAATCAGTAGTACCTGTGTTCTATTGAGGGGACTAATTCCAGACAGCCTCCGCAGTCGCCCCCGTCCACCACGTCCTCTCATTCCTCCTCTCTGTAGGTTGGTGCGGAACTGTTTTACCTTGCTCACTCCTGCCCCTCCTCCTCCCCGTCCTCGGCTGGACCCCCGATTCAGGCCGCCACGACCTCTACCACCACGATTCTGCTTCTTGTTCAGCTTAATGATGTCATCTGGGGCAGAGAAACAACCATTCCATGTCATGTTTCTACTCTAAACGTCCTTTCCCATAAAAATAGAAAAATACTGCCAGTGTACTGTAGTTCGTATGAAATTGAGACGGTTTAAAATCCTCATTGTCTTTATATCCATGTCCATGATTCCAGACATGTCAGGGGTTCAAAAATCCCATCGCCCAATACAAGTCAGCTTTCATTTTGGGCAATCAAATAATGGTACCTTACTAGTCTGAGGGTTACTAGACAATTTCCACTTATGGTTTCAAACTGCAAATAAACTTGGATTTAATTTCATATCTGCTCAAAATGTAGCTATTAAATTTTGCAAGGATAATAAAGTAGAGTTATCTTTCTTTGCTATTTATCACTTTTCAATAAATAGTCCAGTAAACATTAACATCAAATACCATGTTGATTTATTATTTAATAATTACATCATCATAATTATGTCATAAAACAGGACAAGTGGAAAATTAGTCAACACAAGTTACTAGTACTTTCTTAAAGTCACTTTGCCATGTGGCAGTACATTTTTTATTAAAAAATTGAACTGATCTACTGCATGTCTCGATTTAACATGGAATTCATCTAAGCATACATTTGAGTATGTTATAATGCTGGAGTGACTGATCTACTAAGCAGGACTAACTTCAATCGACCACCACAGCTTCCACAAAAATGGAAGTCGGACAACTGGTTGTCTGGACCACGGGCTGTGTGTTCCCTGCTGATAAGTGTAAATTGGCACGGGTCCCACAGCCGATAGGTATGAAAACACATTGTAATGCCATTTACAAAGTGGTCAAATTTAACAAATGTTAGATTTAGGATTACACTTTCTCAACAAAGTACTGATTACCATGATCAAAAATTGCGATGATTGCTTAATGGTACTTGGAAATGGAAGTATACATGTGTTATATCCATGCATTGTGGCTCGGATCACTGGTTGGATGTCTTGGTAAACACATGATACTGTTTGATTTTATATTACTTCACAGCATATCTAACAAAATTCAATCTACATGATGCTAACAAGGAATGATGACATGTTGTCAACCAAGTCAAGGAATCTGTCCATCCAGTCCATTGTGTCACCTCTGTCAGCATAGCTTGTCCATAGTGAGTGAGTTTAGTTTTACGTCTCTTTTAGCAATATTCCAGCAATATCACGGTGGGGGACACCAGAAATGGGCTTCACACATTGTACCCACGTGGAATCGAACCCAAGTCTTCAGCGTGACGAGCAAAGCGCTTTAACCATGTTAACCACAAGTCTACCCCACCACCCCAGAGTGTCCAGAATGTATAGAACAGACACATAGCAATTCTTATTGTACCACATACACCATAACAGTGACCTGAGAAGTAAGAGGGAATTGACAAATGAGGGTGCTTATTACAATGACAGCTAAGCTAATATATTGTCAGAGATCATGTCTAGTAACCTAGTCTAACATGTTTGAATGTTCATGCAACTATTACAGTTTGAATAGTAGTCATCTGGCAAAATACCCAATTGAGTTTGAGTGAGGTGGGTACAATTTATTTGGTTACTCAAATGAAAATTAGGATACCCAAATGAGATGAACACAAGCGAAAGTACATAACTCAATGACCCAAAATAATCAACAAAATATGCCCCATGTTAATTTCTCAATAATGCATGGTGCTTATAAAGATTAAATACATACTTGCTGGTTTGCCCAGAATTTGAGGCTTGTATTGATGCATGGCAATAATACAGCAAATATTATATCAAGGAAATATCTACGATTCCAAACGATGTATTCTTCACAGGCAAACTCTTTATTCAAAATCAAATTTTATACATTTGGTATATTCTCAAATAGGATGCATTTTATGCGCTATATCGGGGGAGCATGCGTGCGATCGGAGTGCACAAGCAGTTTCGGATACCCAGTCGCTGCCATGAGAAGTTTTATTGACAATGGAAATCGGGAAGTAAAGTTATATAAAAAGCAAACAAACATCAATATCATTTACCCGAGATTATTAATAACACTTCAGATGAAAAATCGAAAACCCATACAAAATCCCTGGATGTGGCAAGCAGCAACAGTTTAGCCCGATATGATGTCATCAAGCGCTATTTTTGTAGGAAACACTTGATATTTTTGTGTGAAATAGGTGAACATATCCTTTATCACTCAAGGTTAGTAAAACATAAACTTTAAACATGGTAAATGATATTGCAGATATAAATGTCGAAAACTCCTGACACCGGGATATGTCATCATTATATGTCATCATAACAATAGCAATTGGTGTAAATGGAACTCCTAAACATGGCACTCTAAGGATCAACTGTTGCAACTCATAATTCACAGAAAACATAATGAATTTTGTGTACTTTCTAGTGCCATTTTTGTATACAGCTTGCCCTGGTTTCTTCGTGTCAGCCCAATGTGCCCTGGGTTCACTATTGACACAACCTGTTCCACCCGACTAAGTGTTTGTTCAGCGGGTGTGGCCCTATTCATATGGCAACAGCTATGCCTGAATGATGGTGAGGTGTATTCGTGTATAACGATCTCCACCTATTGATCGCAGCAACATGTGTTTGGAGAGTGAGCATGCATTTGGTGACGTTGTCGAAAACACGAGCTCTCCTGTGATATCCCTATGATTAGTAATACCATTACACACAAAAGAGAATTCTTGATTTCGGGCTATTCTGTTGAAAATTACTATCATATTCCTATGAAACTGTCCAAATATCACATGATGTCTTACGAAACGGATTAGTTTGACGAGAATCCCTCAAAATATCACCTCAGTTGCAATCATGGATGAGCATGTTCAAAATGTACATGGCTACACATAAACAGTTTATTTTTGGAAGTAACACTACTGTATAAGGTAGTCAATAACATAATAGGACGAAAACAATGTCAAACTTTGACGCCAAACGAGGTTGATTTGTTCACTTGGCCAAGTAGCGAATATGAGAATATTTCAGACACCAGCGGAAGTAAGAACTGTTGCATTTCAAATTAGCGTATTATATTAACAACGCATCATTTCAGATTTCATACATACCAAGTGACATGTCCACTTTGTTTATCGTAGACATGTTTGGGTAATCCGCGATATCAATTTCACTGCCAAACTTAGGAAAGTTTTATCAACGTCCGGCAGACGGCGCTCTTGGTGCTATATGGGGTACGACTAGTAACCATGCTAAGATTTTATAGCAACTCCTGTTGACGTGTTCATTATCTCAACGTCATAAAGGGACTGAAAGAAAGCATACATTCGTTCATGCATGAAGGACATTTCTCCTTATACAATTACAACGGACACATACTTGATATGACGTTTCTCTGAAATGTCTGCGGGAAGAAAAAAAATGAAAACTACCAAAGATTAATCAGAATTAATATATTGTCGACAAAAAATCTAAAATTTGTGTGTAAATTTAGGGTTTACTCACAATTAAATTTCACCCCGTTTGGATGTACATGTATTTACATATATGCAAAATGACATATTGTTGTTCACATGTGTGTTATTGATTATAATTCATATCATAAGTCAGTGTATTACCCTTTGTATACTGTTGTAATTCCCCATGTATTTCCTATGAAACAACGACAAGAGTTAGTTGTGCTTTAATGGGGAAATAGTATCGGTTTAACTGTTATTTAAAAATTAGATATGATAACATACAAATAAACAATATCATTATCATAACAACTTTTCTAGAAGCATCATATTGTTGAAACAATTAAATACACCATTACAATAATTATTTGAAACCGTCTATTAACAGTACTGATACATTGCCGAAGGGCGAAGAAACAAGAGGTGACGTTGATAGAGACGATAGTTAACACGGATTAAAGGCGGATCAACACCTTTGATCATTGTTAACGTAAAACGATAAACGTCAAAAGAAGATACAGATGTTAATATCTGTAGGTACAAGGTTTGTGGCTGTGATTGACAGTGAGTTATGTCCAACGTCACTTTGAGCAGTATTTAGGTATGTCAGGCCGTGTCAGCTTGAGGTAGGGTGCATCCTCGATAATCTCCAGGGTATACGTTACGATCACTCTCTATAGTGAGAGTGATCGTAACGTATACCCCGGAGATTATCTAGGATGGGTGGGGTGAAGTGATGGATAGTTCTGGCGTTTACCACTTTTTCATATTGTGAGGCTGGAGTTGTTCGCTCGTTAGTTCTGGGTTCTTGTATTTTGTTTTGTTTTTTTGTTTTTTATGTTTGTTTGGTTTGTTGTTTTGTTTGTTGTGTGTGTGTGTGTGTGTGTGTGTGTGTGTGTGTGTGTGTGTGTTTGTGTGTTTGTTTTGTTTGTTTGTTTGTTTGTTTGTTTGTTTGTTTTGTTTGCGTATTTATTTTAACGCTGCACGCGGCAATATTCCAGTCTGCAAAATGGCTCAGACAATCCCGTGATTGTCATCGGTTTATGGGTTGGGAAAATGATATATGATGATATGTGTCTTTTAAGGTAAGAAATGCAAAATGTACGCAAGTTCAGTTTCAGAGTTTGTTTATTCTGAAGTCCAATAGACGTCTCTGTTCACGTTGTGTTACAAATGCCGCGTGGAAGATATTACTAAAGCAAATTACTCATAGGATTTCTAAAACGAAATATGAATACATAGACATTGAGTTTATAGAAAATGCACGAAATTGGTGTGTTTTAAATGAAATATGTTACATTTCACTTCTTGGTTTACATTTGTCATTTTCATTGTTCAAGCAATCGTCACGACTGCTGACATTATCCCATGCACAGTCATGGCGATTTTATGTGCGTTTACTGTAGTTATATTGTCACTTCACAGTCAACAGGTCAGGAAGGTCTTTGGAAATACCCCGACATTTTGCGTAAATGTCTGTAAGTATAGCAGAACAAATATTACACAACCTTCGATATTCCTTCTCGCAATAAATGGGCTAAATTTATAAAGTTGTGATTCTTTTATTAACATACATCTCGGATAAAAATTCACCGAACTCATATATACTGATATTCGACATTTTGATCAAATGTAACCTGGGTGATATAGTCATATTGGGTTTGTTTTGGTCTTTTAAAATTATGACTGAAATTTGGGGACTTTCGGAAATGTCAAACTATGACGTTACTGATATATACACATTGTGTTTTCAGTGCAGGGCTGGTAACCACAATATTTTAACTAAACTGAATTTGTGCAGGACACTTGGATCGCTGCCATGGACGAAGGCCCGGAGACAGAGAAGGTCAGGAACTTCAACGACTACGTCACGAGTACATATGGACTATGAGGCACGTTTCCGGTACGGATCTGGACGCAGTATGGAAATATTGGCCCGCGGACTAACAACCACCTTGAGGGGTGGCACCTGAAGCTGAAAAACCTTATTGCCAAAGCCCACCCAAACATCTACCTCTTCATCTGCAACATCAAGAAAATCGAAGCCGTAGACAAAGCTAAACGTGCTCAGCTCGACTGTGGTGCCCTCCCAAGTCATGCAAGGGTGTTACAGAGAGCTCGATGCGAGACCTCCAGAGCGGCAGAAAACGCCTCTTCAGGACCTTGATACTGCTGGACATCTCATCAAGTTTGCAAAGTGATTGTCAGTTGTGTGTAATTGTGAAACAAGTAAAGACTGTAAAACCAGTGAAAGACTGTCAAACCACTGAAAGACAGTAAAACCTATTAGTTTTTTTCATGATAAATCCATGTCTCCATGCAAAGTCTGAGAATTCTCAGAATGAATAAAGATGTCCTACCAACCAACACTGTCATTTTTGGAAACTTCTGTAGGCAGAGTGGGAAGACATCATAGAATTAACCAGCTAACTAGTCAAGTTCATTTTAGCAAGGGTAGAACAGGTCAGATCGGTGTATTCACTTCCTGATCACTGGACCGTATCATGTTGTTTTAACCTGTAGGCAATATGGGAATACACCGAATAATGACAAAATTTAATGCACCCTCTTCGATGTTAGTCAAAATATTGATTTTAACTGGAGCTGTGTCCAATACTTTGAATGTGTTGTGGATCTCTTCAAGAAAGCACCGAATATAGCCTCAAAAACAGTATTTATTTTAAAATAGTCTTTGTTAAAATAGCTAAAGCGAAGGAGGCACAAACGAACGTTGAACACTAGACTAACAACTAGTCTCTGAAATGAACATATTTTACTGAAAAAAGTTCAGAGTATCACGCCGAAGACCTGGGTTCGATTCCCCACATGGGCACAATGTGTGAAGCCCATTTCTGGTGTCCCCGCCGTGATATTGCTGGAATATTGCTAAAAGCGGCGTAAAACTAAAACTCAGTCAGTCAGTCAGTTCATAGTAAAAAAAAAATAATATAATGAAAAAGGAGCCCTGAGACTTTCTTCATTTTCAGACTGAGGAAATCTAGACTTGCCACATTTTGTAGACTTGCGTGGGCTTTCTTGGATATATTTGCTTCAGGGTCTGTACGACAGACTAGTTGAACACGTACTCCGTGTGAACTGTTACATACTCATTCAACGGAAATGTATTTTACCAATGCCCGTTGAACTCCACGGCAATCCTTCTCGCAGATTGTTCCTGAGTTTTATTAATAAATTTTGCCATCCTGAAGATCAGGATTGCAATTTGTCTTCAGCGGAGCACGATATTCAAAGACTGTCCGTACTTTTACTGTGTTTTCCATCTTCCGCCACCGTCATTTTGACGTGAAATAATAATTTTTTTTCTGATGTTAATTTACCCACAGCCGTGGAAATATATGTCCTGTGTGATAAAACCAATATTCTTACTCTTGCGCACTCATTAACTATATTTCAGTTGGATCTTTCATTATCTAGACTTCTTAAAAAAATATTCTGAGACAAAGAAACTCAATCTAAAACTGATTTGCAAAGAGAAAAGTACACAGGTTGTGTTTCTTCCAATAAGATAAAAATAACAAAACCTTTTGATGAAATGGAAAATGTATGTTGAAGCTAACACCTGCAATAAACGTTTTTATCAGCAAAATGACATTGTAACAATAAACAGCGATGTAGTGATGACCACTGCAGACGGTTCCTACGATGCTGGAAGGTCAAGGCCATTCCACGCAGCGGTCGGTAGGCTCCATACATGCCAGCAGGACGAAGTCGTCTTGTCACTGTGAATCGGCTTACGCGATGACCCAATGATGTGGCTGCTGATGACGTCACCGTCAACATCCAGTTGCGTAGGTCAATAACCCGCAGATAGCAACAACAATTACACCTGTACTTTCTTTTGCTCGTCAGTTTTACATCATAAACTAATTTAAAGACTATTATCAAATAATCCAAATTTTTCATTTTTGTGTGTTGCACTTTATTGATGCATGCCATCGTATCCCGATTGCGTAGGTCGGTTCTCATTATGTCCATCACTGAACTGTCTAGTTCGTTGTTTGCAGACCGCCGTCATAGAGCTTGAGTAATGCAAAGTGTTGAACAGCAACAAACCTATTTGGATTATTGCGCAACAAAAAAGGGAGCGGGTTAAGATATTGTACGTGCGCATCAGTGCATTGCCATCACGTGGATGGAATGTTCAAACATTGAAATTCACTGGATGCAAACATCATTTATCCAGTGAGTTGGGTTTTACGACACTTGTAGCAATATTCCAGCAATATCACGGCAGGGGACACCAGTAATGGGCTTCACAAATTGTACCCATGTGGGGAATCAAACCTGAGTCTTCGGCGTGACAAGCGAATGCTCCAACCACTAGGCTACACATCCAATATTCATGACAAATGATGCATGAGCATATAGCAAAGATAGGATAGCCAAGTGGTGAAATCGTTCCTTCCTGTACGCCCAAGGACTGGGTTCTATTCCGTGCACATGGCTAGAAACACGTTGATGAAGCCCTGGTCTGGTGTACCCCACTGCGATTTACTGGCATTATCTGCCCATTCTTCTTTATGCACGATAAATTGCAAGCGCTAGAAGTCGAAAATAACACCACAAGCGCTTAATCAACTAAAAATAATATTATAAATAAAAAAAAAAAAATAAAATACATTGTATAGACGCATATAGTCAAGACACGCACACACGCCGAAAAGGACTTTCTATTTGAGAAAGGGGAGACAACTCGAGCAGCCTTGGTGCCATGAGGTTTTGTATCCAGACATACAATATAATCAAACTGCGTGGCGTGAATAGAATAGGCGTGAATCACAAAAACATTTTTACTGTCCTGTTCTACGTTTAGGTTATCAAAGCACACTAGACTTTTCTA
Source organism: Haliotis rubra (assembly GCF_003918875.1). Taxonomy (NCBI): domain Eukaryota; kingdom Metazoa; phylum Mollusca; class Gastropoda; order Lepetellida; family Haliotidae; genus Haliotis; species Haliotis rubra. The sequence continues at coordinate 499,857 of NW_025766869.1, forward strand.
ACTGGGGTTATTTATTTTGGAGACAACTACACAAGATCAGAATTTTTCAAACTTTTGCGAGTGTATCGCGATTCTTCCTGACAGATTTTCTTTTTCAGCGAAGCATCAAAGACAATTATGCGAAAGTACATCCATTCAAAACTAGTTAGAAGGTTCTCTGCCAGTGAAGGAGTTTATTGATTCTTAGAAACAACGGCTAAGAAAGAAAAGTGTACAAGATATTTGCGTAAAAGAAAAAAATCTCTCTCTCTCTCTCTCTCGCGTGATAGTGCAGACAAATTGTTAAAAGCGACGTAAAACTGTATTCTCTCACTCCATTCTAAGTCACTAAAGCTGTTGCATGTTTAGTGGATAATTCCCGATAAAATACAAAGAAAAAGAATAAAAACCCTGCAACTATTCCATCAAAGCTACTTAAACGACGACATAAGTTAACACACGTTAAAATCCGTAACAGAAGGCCACTTAGCTTGATATGTTAAAATAACGTCGTCTACATTGATTTTCATTTTAAAACGCTGCTGAAGAAACTTTACAGAGCACTCTGTCTTTCATGAAAATGTCTCAGCACACACAAACTCAACAACAAAGACCAGAGTGGCTGAGATAACGTGATGACGTGTTGGCTTTGTATCGACCAGAATATTGAACTTGAAGCCATTTTAGGTTTTAAGATGTTTACCATGAAGGAAAGTCAAAGAACCACGTTGCGTCAGTTTTGTAGATAATTTATGACATTGATCAGTGTGTCTAACGATGTTATGTGCACACTGCGGAAAGCGTTGTTTTGTACTTGTACGTTGAAAAGTAAAGATGAAAGGAGATGAACTTTAACGTCAAGCACAAGATTCCATAAGATTGCATGGTGCACATGTTCAGGTGCTTCAATTCCACTGAGGTGAGATGAGACTTAACGTCGAGCTAAGGATTCCAGAAGATCGCGTGCTGCACGTGTTTTAAAGTTCATGTTAAGCGTGACATGAATGTGTCCGCCTTAATCCGATGTCGACAACGGATGATCATTGGGCTCTTGGTCAATTAATTACATTTTCTTAAACATTTGGTGTTATCTCTAAATATCAGTGGTCCATTTAGTGAACCTTCACGCCTATTTCAATGTATGTTTCATCTGACCCAGTAGGATCAGTTTCGCTAGGTTTAGATAGTGATTATTTTTGGGCCTTGACGTTATATACTCATGGAAACAAATAAGGGATCACACGAAAGCACAAGTGTTCCTTTATCTTTTTCCAGGTTTCTTCACAAGTTGAGCGAAACAACGCTTGTGAAGAAACCTGGGGAAAAATAAAGGAACACTTGTGCTTTCATGTGATCCCTTATTTTTTCCGCTCAGTATATATTTGTGAGGGATACAATGGTAGTTCAGCACGACAAAAACTCAACTTCGACTCTCATTTGACTTTCTGACAGTATCTAAGAAATCCCTAACAACCACAATCGCCACTTTTGTATAAGACCCTTACTTTGCAATGATTATATTCATCTTACATCCCGGTTTTATAGCTTCACCATCTTAAGGAATATGTCGTGCGTACTTGCTGATGGAAGTCTGATGCTCAGATGGGGAATGTTTCAAAAGACATCCAGATCAATAGGCCCCTAGTGAATACAGTCGAGAATTGTCTAACTTTTATACGCCAAAAGTTTGCGATGATGTAATAAATCACGACAGCTGTATATTAGCAACAAGGCTGACAAGGCACATAAACAGTTTAAAGGAGAATTCCGAAAAAGTGACGCCTGTTCGTTACGAAGCAGGAAACTAAGTGAAAAACGTCTCCATCCTGATTGTTAAAGTCACAGGGTCTGTAGCTCACCTGCTGTGCTTACATAATATACTGGACAAAATAAGTATTTTATATTGGTATTTTTATGATTGATATTTTATCAGTGTGTCAATGAATAAATAAAAGTTACATACATGTATATCCCTAATTATTTTTGTCCAGTATATGTATTTTTTTCTGTTTGATGCCACACCCAAAACAAATAATCCTTATATACGACTTCAGCCTGCCAATCCTCTGTCCGCCAGCCAATTTAGTGATTGATATTGTGAACGTTGCCACGCAACCAGCCCAGTCGTCGAACTTGACCATCCGATCCACTTGGTCGCCTCTTTAGACCCGTATCACCTGCAAGGAACACAATCTAACCCGGAATCCAAATGGAACTTGTTTGTGTATTGTGTATGATATCCGTATATGTTGCGTATAAAGAGTGAGTGAGTTTAGTTTTATGCCACACTCAGCAATATTCCAGCCATATGGCGGCGGTCTGTAAATAATCGAGTCTGGACCAGACAGGCCAGTGATCAACAGCATGAGCGCTTATAAAAAAACAGATGTTCCTAAACATGTGCACGTGCACACTGAGATGTCTAACTGCTACACCAGTCAGACATGTTTTACTTTGTCCGAGAACGCCAGTGCCTGTTTTGTCCCCACAGGGATGCCAGGAATGGTAACACGTGTTACAGTTTAACGTATATTGGCATGACGCGGCTGATGATCGAACCATGACATTCCACTTTCTGGACAGAAGAACTTTGTCCATTGATCACATAAAATATTATGATATTTCTGACCACTTACAACGGACGTGTAACCAGAGTGACATCAATGCCATGTTACATCCTGGCATTTCAAGAAAAATCCCCTAAGAAAACGACGAAGCCGGTAAACATATGTTGCTGGTGTATATGCGACAGACAGCCATGGCGATGGCTCATGGAGACTGGGTGACCGTCTTTGTCAACCACATCAGCGCCCATGACAGCACCGGAAGTGAGTGGACAATGACTCATACACATATGAATACTCTCAGGCATGATACGACTCCACGTAGTACACGGAAGATTAAACAAGAAAATATTGGATGAGAAACATAAATAGGTATGCTTACGGAAAACGTTTTTCATCTCCCGTTTCAAAGAATAGGTTCATGAGAGAAACAGGACAAGGGACTTCCTGTCTGCATGCTATTGAAATGCTATAACGAAATGTTACGTTGTCACAGCGTCTTTTTCATTGAACCTTTATTTTAGATTGGCCAGAAAAGAACTGAGAAACACTAAATCATTTTCAATGATAAATTCTAAAATTTTTCAGCTATAATGTTTGACAACAAAATGTTTGGAGATATGATTGAATTTCATAAGTATAAAATATACTGAACATCATTGAAAACGCACCAGTCTAAAATTGTCGATATTTTCATCAAGATGGATTTCAGCATGACAATGATCAATGGATATAACTAACATGAAGTCGAAGGGCATGTCCAGTTGAAAAAATGCTTTAGAAACAAATTCCTGTCCACAGTATGACTCTTAATTCCAAAATGCACCAACATGCAGCCACGCCATGAAAAAAGCGCGAAGTTCATTCTGAAATCATACTGACTGTGACATTAAAAGCGGGTGAGGTGTTAAGCGGGTTAACACCTCACGAAAGAGAACGTGCAATAGGCATGATTCAGGTCGGCACCAGCAGCAGGGATATTGCTCGACAACTCGGACTTGGCCACTCCACAATCGTTAGGCTTCATAGACGACATCAGTAGACAGGCAGCACCCGTGACCTTCAATGACCTTGGCAACAACGTGTTACGACGCTCCATCAGGATCGCCATATTGACCTTGTCCATATCAGTGATTGAACTGCCGACTGCCAGGACTGCTGCACTAGTTCAATGTTGACGTGGGGGTCATCAGCGCTGACTCCATGCGACGCCGTCTACACGCTACAGGTCTCCATGCTCGACGTCCTTACGTTGGACCAATTCTGACTGACAGACACCGTAATGAGCGTATGCAATGGGCTTGCAGGTATTTTCAGTAAAGGTTACAACAATGGCATGGTGTGGTAGTCACTGACGAGTCACGTCTTCATCTGACGGCCGATTACGTGTTTGGCGTAGACGTGGGGAACGTTATACTGTTGAGTGTGTGGTTCAGACAGACCTTTGGGTGGTGGAGAGTCTTGGTCTGATGTGGAATAAATTACAATCACAGGACTGCCTTCATGTCTGTCAAGGGAGAGTTAATGCCCTTTATTACCGTAAGCAGATTCTTCAGAATCACATCGTATCTGTCTTCAATCACCACCAAGATGTCCATACTTTTCAACAGGACAACGCACGGGCACACCCAACAAGACTTTCCATGCAGTATCTTGCCCAGCAACACATCCAGGTTATTCATTGGCCAGCACAGTCGCCAGATGTATCCCCAATGGAGCACTTGTGGGACTAAACTGGTCAAAGTCTTTCGCGGCGACAACAGATGCGAAACATCCGGGAACTTTTGGCTGCACTACTGCAGAAGTGGAATGCCATCCTCAAGAACTCTATTCGGACGCTTATTGACTCAATGAGGAGACGTTGAACTGCATGTGTCAAAGCAAATGGCGGTCACACGCGATATTGACTTTTCGATTTGACCCCACGTGTGTTTGATCCTTTCTGACTGTGGAACATTTCAATGAATGAGCGTCTTTTCGGTGTTGTTGTTTTGGTCAGTCGTCCATCTGTTATTATCCACTCAAAAAATATCAATTCCTTACACGTGCTTTTAATAATCTGAACTTTTATTAGTGGTGCGTTTTCAAAGATGTTCAGTATATTTTCACAGTGTCTTTCTCTTTGAACTGTTAGTTCAGATTGGATTGGAAAGCGATTTGTCTGCAGAAATTTTTTTATCTGCATTTCCTTCTTGCCTTTCTCCCCTTCTGCAGCGGGGAAGGTGTGTGAGTGTGGGTGTTGTGTATATAAAGGCCTTCTACAGCACTGCTGCTTGCAATTCAAATTACTTCCCCTGCGTGCACCAGAATCCGTTGATTGTCTGTCTCTCCAAATTCCCCATGATTATTACAAACATTGGTACGTAGTACCCTGAACTGAAAGTCATGATGTTCCCAACACTTCCTCCTTGCAAAACCTAGCCACACAATAATCCATGTGTATTATAACAGATATACTATATAAACATATAAACGTTAAACAGCTGATCCGGTTCATCCTAATTAAGTTTCTTTGTAAGGCAGCTGTATACCCTTTCTTTCGGGATCTGCATCACTTTCCTGCCCATCACTCACTAACTCACGCGCCCAGGCATACATGGACTCATTAACGCACTCAAACACCCACGTAATCACGAACTCATACACCCACGCCCTCACTCACTCATGCACGCACGCACTCACTCACTCACTCGACGTCCTCGGTCAAGAGGAGCAATTTCTGTCTAAGAAACGTCAAGCAGTGTTGGCATCATTTCAGCAGATGGCCAGAAGCTAGCCAGTGGTCAGTTAATCACAGGGAAGCTGCGTAGTAGACTTGAATGATACGAACCGGTCAATCGGACATCATGTGAAGCTTATGGGCTATATTGCCAGAAGCCAACAGTACTCTAAAAGCTGGAAATACGACGGATTTACTTTAATGCCGTGCTTGTATTCACCGAGACGTAAATAAGCATTAATTAGTTTCCACGATCTTAGAGATGCCTGGCTTCAGGAAGATTCCAGATCTAGAACAGATATCAATACATTATCTTGATATACGATAACGTTGAAAACCACAAAGAGACGAGCTTTTATTTCCTCTGTAACGTACTAGTATACTCATGCCAATAATGGTTGTCACCCCCTTCAATTTTTTTTATTGGAGAGGGGGTGTGGGTTGGGGTGGGGAGGGGGGTGACAACCATTATTGGCATGAGTATATATGTCCTGATTATGTACTGTTTTGTATTAAATCTGAAGCACTGTCAATCAACATTAAATGCTTTGCAACACACAGTCCCATAAAATGTATACGGTACAGAGTAATACAACGATTGGACAAGAACACTACCCCAGCATGTCTTCAAACAAACCGTGCAATATATTCTGAAACTAGATAGTACTGTTATAGCGACCGACTGGGACACACTTTATCTGAATGAACATTTACGGACAAAGGCTTATTACCATCTAGCCATCAGAAATGATCGGCCACTTAATTGTCATTAGTTATAAGAGGCAAATCCTGAGTGTTACACTCCATTGTAGTGTTACTGACCGCCAGCAATTCTGCATTAACTCTGCTATTATTATGTCATTAATGTATTGTTTATATTTGTCTTTGGTAGAGTCTAGGATTCAGAGGAAGCTGGTGATTGTATATGTATACGAGGTCGATACATATGAGTGCACTGGAACCAAACACGGTCGGCGAACGGAAAGAGGAGAGCAATGGAAAATACATGCAGACACTTATGTTTGATTCTGGCTAAAAATTAAAAAAAAGTAATTGTGATGGTGATATGTGGCCCCGAGGTTCCTGCTGTGTGTAAGGTTCTGATAACGATTGTAGTTTTTGGTCAAATCCAATTTTCAAGTGTATTCTTTTTTTTTCCCTGCAGTTCATAATTAGAATTGTCAAGTGGGTATTTCAGTATCATTTCTTCACAAAAGCATTTCTTTCTTGGAGATTTCTTCTTATCATTTTCGGTCGCACTAATGATCTCAAGAGACCCAGTGCTTCAACAGTGCAGGGTATTGCTGTGCACCTCTGGTTTTAAACTTGTCCAGAAGAGCAAAATGATGAATGTGTCTCATTATTTTGGAACGACATGAAATATCACTTAGATAGATCCAGGTCAGCTTGAGTGGTCATTTTTCTGATTAGGATGATTGTCCAGGACAGTGTAGAGTGTGTAGGGGCTACAATAACATTGCCAGAAGCCTTAGCTGTGACGGTGTTTCAGCATAGGTCATCTGCAGGGCGCGGACCTCGGAGAAGACAATCAGTCATCGTGAATTTAAGAAGCGTATTTAAAGGATACCTAGAAACGGTCTTGCAGACTTTATCGTGTGTCGAATCATCCATTATAAAAATTATGATGCAACATTTTCTGCATCTGTTTACATCTCAATTCTATAAAATGGAGTAACCATACATGTATAATCACAAAATTTGATTCTGATTGGAAAAGTGCCAGGGTGCACTTATAAATAGGCTTTCTTCAGTTTGTTTACTTTCGTTATTCCTTTCACACTTAAATAGGGAATAAAACATAACAGAGATGAAATGTTTAGCATTTCCAATAGTTCAATAACAGGCATATACTGCTGGGAACCACATGATTTACAGGATCAGTCACATGTTTTAATTAACTGTCCATGGTTCTTTCTGAAAGACAAATCTCAAGCCCTCAAATTCAAAACTGGGATTACATGCTGCCTGCACACACATATGCAAACTGCGAAGACACACGTTTGACGAAAAGGATACCTTCACATCGACCAAAGGGAGGCAACTCTAGTAGCCTCGTTGGGCCGTGATTTGAGTGGGTCAAAACTCATAAGAACACAAGACTCACAACATGCTAATTGTGAAAATGACTAGAAAACAAACATCATTTGACGGTCATCTTAATCCTTTGTTGTTGTCGCTACCTAAACGAAAATAACAATTCATATTTGTTTTAAACTTCCACAACCAATATGTGTTGGATCAATACGTAAAATACAATCTTACTGCTAGAATCGGCGTGGGTCACAACGCATGCCGGTCGGTTCTGTTTGGTTCGGAAGTAACTAAAGGATTCGGTGATTTGTTTTGGTGACAATTACACCAGTTCGGACTTTCTCAAACTTTGCAACTTCTAAACCTTCTCAAGTATATGGCGAATATTCCTCAGAGGAAAAGAACTGGAGTTGAGCATCAAAGATGATTACGGGAAAATACATCAAATAAAAGCAAGTCAGTCTGTCCTCTTCCCGAGAAAGAGTTTATTGATCCTGAGAAAGAACAACGAAGAAAGAAAAACACATCAACGAATTTAGCGTAAAAGGAATACATAGAGCAAGGAATGAAAAGAATGACTAGCTTCTGGAAGATGTATCGTTTTAAATTGAAGGATGGCATCAATAGTTTGCTCTGTATGTTTCTAGACAACAGATTTTACTGAACATTCAGTTTGTCATCTGGTATGAATTAGCCCCGTGACAGTGGGAACTGTAGATTTCAAACCTGCTAACACTATCTGTAATCCTGCTGATTGTTGAAGCGTTATTTCGTCATGCCGAAGACCCGGGTTTGATCCCCGTCAAGGGTATTGTCTGTGAAGCCCAATGCTGGTGTCCCCCATCATAGTATTGGTGGAACGTTGCTAACAGCGGCTCTAAACTATTCTCACTCGCTCCTAGCTCAGTTACTTACGCACTGACAATAGCTGTTGCAGTTTTAGTTGATGGTTCCCGGAGTAGACTGACAAAAACAAAATGAAAAAGACACACACAAAAACCCCATCAAAGCTGCTTAAGTGATGAAAGAGGATAACACGAAATAAACTACGTAATGGAGGGATACTTAATTTGGTATGTTAACACAACGTCCAAATTGATTTCATTTTAAAACGATGCTGAAGAAACTTTACAGAGCACTCTGTCTTTCATGAAAATGTCTCAGCACACACAAACTCAACAACAAAGACCAGAGTGGCTGAGATAACGTGATGACGTGTTGGCTTTGTATCGACCAGAATATTGAACTTGAAGCCATTTTAGGTTTTAAGATGTTTACCATGAAGGAAAGTGAAAGAACCACGTTGTGTCAGTTTTGTAGATAATTTATGGCATTGAAGGAAAACTAAGTTTTATGGATAGTCAACTTTATTGCAATGAGTGCGACGTTTCGGTGTAGGTACTAACACCGTTATCAAGCAAGTGACACAACAATTTGAAACAAGGAGAATATATAGATTGCTGCATAGTGAGTATATACAAGTAACGAGGTTCTGTATTAGTCCTGTTGCTCGAAGCGATCCTGGTATGTTGATTCAATACAAAAATGTAATGCATCTTACATCCCGGTTTTATAGCTCCACCATCTGGAGCAATATGTCGTGTGTACTTGCTGATAGAAGTCTGATGCTCAGATGGGGACTGGTTCAATAGACATCCAGATCAATAGGCCCCTAGTGAATACTGTCGAGAAATGTACAACTTTTATACGCCAAAAGTTTGTGATGATGTAATAAATCACGACAGCTGTATATTAGCAGCGAGGCTGACAAAGCACGCTCGCTGTTTAAGGAGAATTCAGAAAACATGGTCTGTCAGCTTCAAGTCTGTTCCCGAAGAGGAAGGAAACTAAGTGAAAGAACGTCTCCATCCTGATCGTTAAAGACACGGGTTCTGTAGCTCACCTGCTCATATAATTCATATTGTTTGCAACTTGGCGCCATACTCCCCCAGAATTTCAGCTGTACGACTTGAGCCCATGTGAATTATCGTGTCTGAGTCAGCCAATTAAGTGACTGATATTGTGATCAGGCCACATCACGGTAACAGACCAATCATAGAGCCTGGCCACCCGATCCACATGCTCGCCTCTTTAGACCCGGAATCGAACGGGATTTATTCATGTATTGAGTATTATATTCGTAGATGTAGATAACGTACCATCTCATCCTAAGTACATGTACATATACCCAGTGATACCCTTAACATAGATACAAAACTCAGTTGCCTCCGGGTAGGTCAGTGTCTGTTTTGTCCCCATAGAGCGCTAGGGTGGGTAACACTTGGCACCAACTATTGCCGCCTCTAACTTGACAGCAATGTCAACTTAGAACCTGGAATTCAAGAACTATTTCCCATGACATCCTTGGCGATGACGCATGGAGACTGGGTGACTGTATGCATGAAGCACAGCTGCGCACGACAGCACCGGAAGTGAGTGGACGATGATGCATATACAGGTCAGAATCGGCTGAACGATGTACACCGGAGATTAAACAAGAAAATATTGGATGAGTAACATAAATATGTATGTTTGCCGGAAAACGTTTTTTTCTCTCCCATTTCAAACAGGTTCAGTAAAGAAACAGGACACGAGACTTCCTGTTTGCACAAATATGCACTGCTGATATTCCTTAACCTGGGAACATGCGAGACACGGAAATGTTATATCGTCAAAGTGTCTTTTTCTTTGAACTTTTATTTCAGTTTGGCAAGATATGAATTCAGGATTTTTCAAGATTCATTTCATGATGTTTTATATGTCCCTATTGAGGTTATTGAAAACAAAATAGATTTGACAGATAATTGATGTTTTGTTGATAGAAGGATATGGCAAAGGGGTTTGTCTGCTGAAAGAACAAACTTACCTCTATTTCCTCCTTGTCTTCTTCCCCGTGGAGCAGAGTCGGATGTGGATGGTGGGGGTGTAGTCATCTAAAGTGCTGCAGTCTGCAATTTAAATTGCGTCCCTTAAATGTTCCAGGATCCGCAGTTTTATGTCATTATTATGGCACATACTGGTAAGTAATAACCTATAATGGAGTCTCGTACCAACCGTTTCTCCGTTCAAACCGAACTGAGAAATACTTACTAAATATAAAATGTGAAACAAATGTAAAAAACTGGTCCTGTTGGACATGGCAGCTCTGCACTCAAAAGGTCAGTATGTGAAACTTATCACGTTTTCGGCCATATCACTCACTCACTGACGTAACGATGCACTCGGGAGGATTGCCATTTCTGTCTCTCTGAGAAACGTCACGCAATCTTGGTACCATTTCAGCAGATGGCCAGAAGCTAGCCAGTGGTCAGTTAATCACAGGGAAGCTGCGTAGTAGACTTGAATGATACGAACCGGTCAATCGGACATCATGTGAAGCTTACGGACTATATTGCCGGAAGCCAACAGTACTGTAAAAGCTGGAAAATACGACGGATTTACTTTAATGCCGTGCTTGTATTCACTGAGACGTAAATAAGCATTAATTAGTTTCGAGGGTCTTAGAGATGCCTTGCTTCAGGAAGATTTCAGATCGAGTACAGCTAATAGAACATTATCTTCATATGAAATAGGTATAGTAAAGCCACCAAGAGACGAGCTTGTATTTCCTGTATATGTCGTGATAATGTAGTGTTATGCTGTGAATCTCAAGCACTGTTAAAGACCTTGCAAGGAATACATGTGCTGCACACAGTTCAACCACGTGTGTATAGTATAAAGTGTCGAACAAGAGCCTTACTCCGACATGACTTAATACAAACCAAGCAATATATACTACCTAGAAAAAGTTTAGACTCACTTAAAGCACTCACTATATGTTATGCATATATGTGTGGTTACATCGAAGATGAATTTCTCCACTAACTTTGGGGAACCAACTGCAAACTTTCCGCAGATGAATTGCACGAGGATCATGCATTAAATTGCTAAAAAACATGTGCAAATATCGTGCATGTGAAACAGCTGTGTTGTGGTGTAAAATTTTGTTAAAATTCGTCAATTTTCAATGAGTTTCATCATTTTTTAACCCATGACAATAATCTTTTCAACGTTACGAATTTGTTTCACAATACATCAGTTCATGTGTAAACAATACCTTTAAACAGTATGGACAATTTTGCAAAGTCTAGTTTAGAAGAGTTGACTTAAGTAAGTGGCTACATTTACACCAGTGAGTCTAAACTTTTGATGGGGAGTATATTTCAAAACTAGATCATACTGTTAAAGCAGTAACACACCTTGTCTGACAGAATATGTACTTTCAAAGGCTCATTACCCTGTAGGCATCACAAATGTTCGTCCAGAATCACGTAACTGCCATAATAAGCCCCAAAAGAGATTCCCAATACCGAAGGCATGGGTTCGATAGCCACATAGACACATTATGTGAAGGAAGTTTCTCGTGTCCATCTATGCATTAAAGGTGGATAGTTATATGTCGTGGCATGACAACATGACGTTCTGACATTGGACAAATTCATTTTTTGTGATCCTGTGCCCTTTGTCGTAAGTGTTTTACCTTCATGAATACTCTCTATGCTTATGCTTTGCTGTAAATTTAAGTCTGGCAATGCATTATTGCATTTGTGATACTAATAAAATATTGCTTTAGATAGAACTCTCGAAATTGGTATTTTTAGGAACTGGGCACCAAACCTTGAGTTCAGCACTCGAAATAGAACCTAACACTACAAACAGGTATCTGAGAATCAGAAAGAAGTACATGTTCGATACTAGATAAATATTAAACAAACAAGAAATTGTGGAATCATTTGATGGTGATTTTTGGCCGACTGCATGCCCACTGTAATGTTTTGATAACGATTGCAATATTTTGGTCAAATTCAATTTACAAGTGCATGTTTTCTTTTAACCTTCAGTATATATTTTTATGTGTCAACTGAATTTTTATAAGAGAATCTTTTCCTTTGAGATTTGTTTTTATCACTTTGTTTCGCACTAATGATTTCAACAAACACAGTGCTTTGCCAGTGTAATGTGTCACTATACACCTCTCTCTGGACGGAAAATTGTCCACAGGAGCAAAATGATGAATGTGTCTAATTATGTGGGAATGACATGAAATGTCACTTAGACAGATCAAGGCCAGCTTGAGTGGTCATTTTTTCTGATTAGGGTGATTGTCCAGAAGAGTGTAGAGCCAGCTACAATAACATAGCCAGAGGTCATTGTAGTGACGGTGTTTCAGCTTAGGTACTCTGCAGGGCGCGGACCTCGGAGAAGACAATCAGTCTTCGCATTCGTCTGGAATTTAAGCAGCGGATTTATGGACAATCGGAAAGAGGCCTTGTAAGCTGCGTTGTGTGGAATGCTCCATTAAAGAAATATTATGTTATATATTATATTATTTCCTATAGTATCTAGTAATTTTAAAAAAAAGAAGGAAAAATGTAATCATTTCCTCTTTAACTTTGACTTCTTCACTGGAACAGTGCGTTTGGGGCAATATAGAAATTTTACAGATAATATTACATTTCACGCTAAAATAGCCGAACAAAATGTGTATGAATCGCAGAGATGAAATGTACAGCATTTTCAGCTGTTGAACATTATATATGCCGTCGGGACACACCTCTTCCCCATCTTGTTACGATTAAACCTCACAAAAATGGTATCATATCTTATAGCATTTAGCAATAAAACAATACATTCTCATATGAGATATATATGTCGACTTTAATACCATTCTGATCTCCTGCCATGTTGTACCACAAGCTGTAGTCTTGCTCCAAGGCTCTACTGAATGCTAAGCCCATTGTTGTATAGTAATTCTATCATCTAAAGAGGCAAGTCTTGACAAGCGGACAGTACACCAGTCCGTTTGAGGAATATTTATATTTGATAGAAAGTATCATTTAAACTATTTATTATTATCTTAGAGACTTGTGCAAGTCTACACAAGCTGGTATGTCATTTTAGAACAGAATCGTGCAGAACAGAAAATTTTAGTTAATGGCGAGCCGGCTGTGTTTCATTGTCCAGATTGAGAGTTCAGAAACTTGCGAATGCATTTGTGGCCCACTCGTGGGACCATCGGTAACACTGATCTTCGCGGCGGTTACAAAAGGGGCGGGTGTAGACGAATGTTGCGAATGTTGAGCTTTCGAGCGTCCCACATGCAAACGATGCGTGGGTACTATACGATGATGCTCTGTAAATAGTCGAGTAAATCAAGACTCTTCAATCACTATGGAGTCATCATACGGAAAGAGACGACATGTGCCGAGTGGCACCAATTTATGGGGTAAAAGACCTTGTATACAAAGAAGCACCCACATTCAGATCACCAGTAGGCTGTTCAGGTCACAACGAGGCTATTCAGATCATCACGAGGCTACTCCGATCATCGCGAGGCTATTCAGGTCACCAAGAGGTCGTTCATTACATAGAGTCTGACGCTCCAATATGTCGACACTGCAGCTCGTTATCCAAACGCTTTTCACATCTTCTACTCAGAATAATAAATATTTGTATTCAATCACAGCGCGGCCGGCTGAGATTCACTTGACGCAGCAGCAGCAGCCGAGAGCATCATCATCACAGAGTCATGTCGTGGTTCTCGACAAGAGAAGGAACTTTTGGTAGAATCTTTTCAATTCATTTCTTGTCAAAATAATCTGTATGAGGAAATGAGATTTGGTTTTTACCTTCCTCGTAGATAAATATTTTGTGCTAGGTGATCAAGCTTCCCATCACGTAAAAGAAATGTTTCGTTGACTTTTGACTGACGTCATCTGGTTAAAACTTTCTGTACTCTTTTTATGTATATGAAACGTGACATTGCCTCGAGTTCGCGAATGTAATAATCACAACGTTTGACGTTACGTAAACTGTGAGGGAAAACAGTATACACTTGGAAATTGAATACGACCCCAAAAGTACAATTATAAAACGTTATCAAAACGTTACACGGCTGAAAACAGTCGCCCAAACACTGCAAACGTGATGCTCAAAGCACAGATGTGATACTGGTATCATATATATCACCATCGAATATATACACATAAACAAAGTATCGCAACACCCCATATTTTTCATGGTGTAATGTGTTACCATCTACCATAGAAAATGACCTTATTCAAACCTCAATTTAACTTACAGTCTGGAATAATTAAATGGGAAATATAAACGCAACAAACTGTAGTTTATTAAGAGAAGAAACCATTTAAAAAAAAGAGAATTCATTTCGTAGTTATGTGATAACTAAGGTCGTATAACGTTAACATGTTTCTTCATTTTCAGAATTCTGGCATACAAACCTCAAGAAAGTACATAAGTTTCAATGACCGAGCACAATGTGGACATCTGGTGTAACCTCCGCTAACTGCAATAACATCCCTGACCTTCCTCGCTGACTGTATCAATCGTTGAACTTGACGTTGAGGTATTGTATTCCATTTTTGGTGGAGGGCTTGTTCCAATACATCGTAATTTTATACTGCAGCATCTCACTGACGTATTACGACTCATAATGTCCAAAACATGCTCTATGTGATAGAGATCTAGACTCCTGACTGGCCAAGGTAGAGTTGCTACCGCCTCTTGACTAAACAAATCTCCAATGGCATATGAACGATGTGGCCCAGACGTGTAGTCCATGAAGACTGGCCTCGGGTTCTGAGGATGGTCATTGAAATGTGGTACAACAACCTTGTCTGGGATGTGAGTGATATACCGTTATTCATTCAGAGTTTATCTAATGTCACGGGGTGTGTCATGTGACGGGTACCCGCACATCAATGAAGCCTTGCCACTTGAAATGACTTGTGGTTCTGAGACAAATATTCATCTTAAGGGTTGTCATTCGTGGTCGACCTGAACAGTGTCTTTAACGCCATTAGTGTGTTGAAGTTTGGATCATTCGGGTGATAGTTAACCAACATCTCTTGCATTAGCCCTCAACGACATGGCAGTATTCCGCATACATGTACCAATAACTTGCCCTCTTTTAGAAGTTGCCAGCTCAGAAGTTCACATATGTGCTTATCAACAACGGAAATCAATTAATTCGTTATCGAACTGTAAGAACACTTACTGAAACTTGATATTTGCTTAATGACGGATACACGTATTGCACGTGAGGCTCGCCTTTAACAGAAAGCAAGTGCACGTTCTAAAATTGAAATAATCACATAAACAAATGATATGAATATAGATGTCAATAACAGGTTAAAAATAATATATGTTGCCATACTTTTGTCCATGTGTATATAACCATTTTCGGTCTGTTCCCTTTAGCAACCATCAAACACGGGTGTATGCAATCTCATAGCCACAACATATTCTTCACAAAGATGCTACAAACTTGAAAATCCTTTCTTTGTCTGCTTCCTCAAATGTGATGAAGGGGATGCATCTTGACTACTGCACTAATTATACGTGAATGTCATGGCTCAGGTTATATCGTTAATACCAAGTTAATATCGCGTCGTACATGTATATACCGTTAGGTGACCGACTGAAACATACAACGTCAAATTCCCAGCCTCGATTATCCGCCGAGGTGGTGAGGTGAAATTGGGTTTTACGTCGTGCTTGAGAATATTTCGCTCACATGACGACGTGCATACGTGTGTATGTGTATGTGCGGCTGCTTGTACTAGCCCAGACTTAAGCTGGTTTTATAGTGCTAGCCCACTGAGATAACATGCCGCAGTGAAGCATGAATACCCCACTCAGACACATTATACTGACTCCTAGCCGACCAGTCCTTGTTGTACCCATTAATGCCGAGCGCCAGGCAGGGACCAACAAGTACCATATTTTAACGTCTTTTGGTTTGACGCGGTCGGGGATCGAACCCGCGACCTTCCGCTTTCCGGGCGGACGCTCTAACCACTACACCACGGAGGCGGTCATTACCCGCCGAAATAGATTCCGTATGCGTGTTTGGCAAATATCCATCAAGAGTATATGAATGGCACCATACTAACATGCACCGACGATGCTCAGATATCATGGGTGCATTTCAGTCTGACGGGGATATTTCGTATTTTATTGGTGGTGCGTTTCTATTGTTGTTTAAGTATACATTCAGTAAACAATGGTTATACAGAACACCCGAATATCAAACTGACAGAAAAACGAACTGTTTCTTTGTCTCCGTATATTTAATTCGAAACACGTATAACGAACTACGGTAATAGCGAAATAAAATTATTGGTCGTTTTTCTGAGTTCGTTATAACCGTACTTAAGTGTTTTTCATTCTTTTACCTCCACTTAGAACACTGGCCTATAGCCATTGTGTTCACGTTCACCAATCAAACCATCTTGTGCAGCCAGGTTACCCTTTTATGCATTTCGTGTGACAATGGTGACAATCACTGGGGTGTCTGGTCCAGAGTCGATTTGTTTACAAACAACATCGTACACCTACTGCTGAAACATATATATACTCATGAAATAGTCACAATTGTACAATCGACTCCAGAGCTACAGATAACTTTTGCCGTTTTGGGTCATTGAGTTATGTACTCGCTTGTGTTCATCTTGAGTTATGTACTCGCTTGTTCATCTCAATTGGGTATCCTAATATCCCTTTGAGTAACCAAATAAATTGTACCCACCTCACTCAAATTCATTCGAGTATTTCGCCATTTTCCATTAACTGTAAAAATGATATTTTTATATTTGATCTGTAATATGAGAAACGATAAGAAAGACTGCAAGTTTTCAAGTTCATGTGTTGAAATAGAACCTCTCAATATACCTCAGTACTTTATCTGTTTTTGTGTGTAAGCATGTAAGATCAAATTTATTGAGTATTTACAAAAATTCAAGCGTACTTGTACGCAATAGACTTAATAGGAATTGAATTGTCACATAAATCTTTGCGTAATTTACGCAGATATGCAGCTTATCTGTATCTCTGATCGACTCTGCTTTTAGCAGATACTTCTTATGAGTGTGGAAATGGTTTTGTCACTTCTATTGTCGACAAGATTAACGATATTGTGTTAAGGGAGTTCTCTTTTTTTCTAAAGAAGATATTAAAAGTCAATTTGTTCAAAATGTCCTAAGTCCACGTGTACTAAGTAACGCTCAGTCCAACTTCAATCTAAACTCAGATTTACGAGACAGCTATTCAGAGACAATACCCTTGATTTGTTGCGTTGTGAAGACATATCATCCACTTTATATTCCTAACGCTCGTTATCAGATGTAAGTAATCACCGTGAAGTTGCTGTAATTATGAAAATCAGACTATTTACTACAAAGAACTACCACAGATCCTATTCAGGAATTAAGTACAATCTCCCCCATGGGTCATTCGCCCTGACTGAAAATGAAATCTTCGGATATAAAATACCCCCCGAGTTCCAGCCCAGTGGCACATTAAATTGTTTTCCATTCAATTTGGCGATTATTGGCGCGGAGAAAGAACTGCTCCGCTCTCTAGGGTTCTACGGTATTGTTTGCGGACTCAATTTACACCAAATTGAAACATAAGACAGCGTGAGACGCTCGGGCATGAAATATGAAACGCTTTTTCGAGTTCGGTAAGTTGAAACCTCAAATCCTGACTTCACACTTTCGATGATTTAGGCGATGAAGTTAAAACACGTTCCTTATTATCCTTTAGTTCATTGAAAACATGCCATGTGAACGATTTACTTTAAGAGCGATCGATAAAGTTTGGTTCTGTCCGGTTGAAAAATCCATGTTTTTATGTGTTTCATGATTGTCCGGTTTTTAACGGAGGAGAGGTTTGGTTTAACGCTGATGTTAACGGTATTTCAGTAAGCCATCTCCCTTTAGCTTGATGTGCCAAGGAAGGTTGCACTCGGAGTGATGCTGGTCACAGATTTTTTGTCCACTTTGGTGAAACCCACAAATTGCTTACAAACTTGGTAACACAAACCGATCGAACTTGCCTAGTGTTCTGAACAGCATGACTTACAATGAGGTTGTCGACATAGTGAAACTGGTAGAGCAAATTCTGAAATCAAGTTTTTCTGAGAAATACAGGAATCTGGCGGCCATCTTGCATGAGTGAGTGAGTGAGAGTTGGGTTTTACGCCGCTTTTAGCAGTATTCCAGCAATATCACGGCGGGGGACACCAGAAATGGGTTTCACACATTGTACCCATGAGGGAATCGAACCCGGGCCTTCGGCGTGACGAGCGAACGCTTTACCCACCAGGCTACCCCACCTCCCCTCTTGTATGAGCTTTATTGTGTCACTCTCATATTAGATTTGGTCTTCAGTAACCCATGCTTGTAAGAGGCGACTAACGGGATCGGGTGGTCAGGCTCGCTGACTTGGTTGGCACTTGTCATCGTATCCCAATTGCGTAGATCGATGCTCATGCTGTTGATCACTGGATTGTCTGGTCCAGAATCGATTATTTACAGATTGCCGCCATATAGCTGGAATATTGCTGAATGCAGCGCAAAACTCACTCACTCACTCACTACGCAATTGGGATACGATGATATGTATGGACCAAGCCAGCGAGCCTCACCACCCGATCCCGTTAGTCGCATCTTACGACAAGCACGGTTTAAGCCACCCTCGCACTTGCACGAATGTTGTTCCCGCACTGCTACGCAATTTGCGTGTCAGTGAGTAAATTCAGCGTAGACTGGTGTGAAATGTGCATAACCTGTGCGGGGCTGCGTACCAGGGTGCAAAGAAAATTTTGAAATGTTCAAAACTTCTGCTACGCATAATCTTCGTGCCACTTGCGTGAACTAGTCGTTCTTGTTCATGCAATTTGTGGTTGTGGGAAGGTCTGTTCTTAAAGTAGACCCCCAAAACCATTCGTTAGTGCTTTCAGATAAATACAATGTATATCTTGAAACAGTGACAGAAAACGATGTTCCTCAGTAAAATTCATAGTCCCCAGATGTTATGAATATAATACGCTCCTTATCACACGTGTTGTTGAGCCTCTCATTTGCGCTCGGGGCCTCTCGGCTAATTTCATTCCGAATACCCCGGGCTTTTCTTCAACTCTCGCCCCTTTCCGTAACCTGCATTCAGCTTTCCCTTAATTACTCAAGTTGGTCAACGATAACCTCGGGAAGCAATATCGAGGTGATTAAACATGACCATCACCGTAAACCGTGCATTGCCCCATTATATACTAACGGAAAAAAGTAACTGTGCATGACATAAAATTGCGTAAAATAAAAGCAAATTTGAAAGTTATAAAAATAACCCTAACTAAACATGTAGTAAAGCACTTTGTATGAAATTTGATGTTACGCATCGCGCGTGGTACGTGCACTTTGTGCACAATGAACATACTTACTTTTTGCATGCTTTTTGACACCTTAAGTTTACGCACATAACACGGTCGGATATTGTACGGACTTGTACTGTCAGTGAGAATCTGACAGGTCTGCGATACAGGGATGAGATCATTGGGCCTCGTGTGCAGCCGTTCATTCAAGGACAGAGAGGTAACTTCAGCAAGATAATGTCCGTCCACATGTCGCTCGTGTTGTGACAGATTTCCTGAGACAGCAGAACATTCCGGTACTCCCCTGGCCAGATGTTTTCACGGACCTATCCCCTTATCGAGCACACTTGGGATGAAATGGAACGACGTTTACGTCAAGTACGGAATCAGCCATTGATGTTAGCTGAATTGGGACAAGCGTTGGTTCAAACATGGAACAACATTCCCCAAGCTTTCTTCAATCGCTTAGTGTCGTCTATGTGCTGTCGTTATCAAGCCTGCATCAACGCCAATGGTGAACACACGATACTGAATTTGTAAACTGAATTTTGACATCACATCTCTTCATGGGCGTTTCACGATGCTTAGTGTAAAATCATACAGATTTCGATATTATCCTGTCGACAGTTAAACAGTGATTAAGGAAAACACAAATCATATTATTATCGTTTTGCATTAGAAAATGGCATAACATCAAATAATGCACAGTTATTTGTTACAGTTTATTCCAGTAGTACGTGCAAAATGACAGTTATTTATTATTGTGTGCTTAATTCACAAACACCTGGTGTGATCACTGATTTTCAATGATCCATTAATATACTTTCCTCCAGTATTTCCCTTTTACGCCAAATTGAATCTGTTTCGGCAATAAGGGCTGATTATTCTCTGACTTCCATGTTTTGTTCTTTGTTTTTGAAACCACACACACACGAATCAGTTCATAGATCATATCCGTCCATGCCCGGATGGTATCAAAGACAACTTGACTGGTTCGCCATCTATGCTGCGCCCACCGTAAACGCATTTGAGAGTATAAGGACGTGTATGAATGTGTCTATTGAGCAGTAAAGCCAAAGTACAGTTTCGTCTTGGTAAATCTTTGTATTTCTCGTCTGTAAAGATGCGTGACGAAGTTTTCACTTCATGTGCTGGAATTCTGCGATATTTGTTTACACTAATCGGACGTGCAACACAAACTAATGATTTCGAGTGAAGACTGTTCATCAATCAAATATCATGTATATAGTCAATGTGAAAACAAATTCCACTTAAAATAGCTTTAGTCTATACATGATTTTAAACATTAAACACTTTGGAACGTCTTTAAAAAAACAACAAGTCAATTTGAAATACAGGGTAAGATTTTTGCCGATTTCCGTAACATTTAACTACCATTCCCTTTCCTAACCTTTGATCATTCGCCCCATTCTGTTATCTTTGATCATTCGCCGCTTTCCATAACTTTTGATCATCCGCCCTTTCCTGTGACCAATGCGGAACCATTCGGTCATTCGGACCGTTACCTAACCTTCCATCACTCGATACTATCCTCCTCCGCTCATCACTTCCCCATTTCCCATCCTAGTCTCTTTCCGTATCCTAATATCACTTGTCCCTTCTTGCAACCTTTCACCACTTGCCCCTTTTCCGTATCCTAATATCACTTGTCCCTTCCTGCAACCTGTCACCACTCGCCCTTTTCCGTATCCTAATATCACTTGTCCCTTCCTGCAACCTTTCACCACTCGCCCTTTTCCGTATCCTAATATCACTTGTCCCTTCTTGCAACCTGTCACCACTCGCCCTTTTCCGTATCCTAATATCACTTGTCCCTTCCTGCAACCTGTCACCACTCGCCCTTTTCCGTATCCTAATATCACTTGTCCCTTCCTGCAACCTTTCACCACTCGCCCTTTTCCGTATCCTAATATCACTTGTCCCTTCTTGCAACCTGTCACCACTCGCCCTTTTCCGTATCCTAATATCACTTGTCCCTTCTTGCAACCTTTCACCACTCGCCCTTTTCCGTATCCTAATATCACTTGTCCCTTTCTCTAACATCGGTCGCCCCTTCCTGTAGATGGTTGAAAACCACAGCCCAATAACTACCGGTTATATGCACAACCTTGGGGCGGTGGGGTAGCCTAGTGGTTAAAGCGTTGGCTCGTCACGCCGAAGACCCGGGTTCGAATCCCCACATGGGCACAATGTGTGAAGCCCATTTCTGGTGTTCCCCGCCGTGATGTTGCTGGAATATTGGTAACAGCGGCGTTAAAACCCAAACTCAGTCAGTCAGTATATGCACAACCAAATATGGGTGTGTTCTTTCTGTCCGGTAGTGTACATTCAGACCGTTAAGGCTTCAGCTGATATATGGAAGCAGTTCATTTTGCTTGTATTATAGTAATAGTCCAAAGGGTACAGGATATTAAGAACAAAAGTGTCTTTGGTATAAAATACATCACCACCTGTCCATAACAGATGCCAAACTAAACCTTTTTTTGCCAATTTAATCTCCTTTAATCTTCTACACCGGCAGAATATAAATCTTTTGCCATCGTTTCCTTTTTAAAATTCCATAGGTGGTTGAAAATAAATTGAAAAAATACGGTTTTTTTCTTAAAGTGATCACTTAGAGTATTATTGGTCGATTGAAATTAAGAAAAAAATATACATGAAAGAAAACATGAAAGAGTTATTTTCTTCTATCGACCTTCGTTGAAGTTTGTTCATTACGAAAATTGCTGCGCCGGTAGCAAAAACGACTGTCAACACAATTTAATTTGTATTGAAACATTTGTGAAATATTTGCAGGTCGGCACTGTGAAATAAACAAATTAATAAAAAACGTCCCCGGTGTCAGTCATGTCCTGTGCACGTGGAATTTGATTCCCATGAACTTTTACTATTAATTTTCCCTATGGGGAATCATAACTACGAACGCCATTACCGAGGAAGCTCTACAGAAAACAACAGAGGGAATGTGTATTGCTTTAGGCCGTTTTAGCAATATTCCGTCAAATCATGACTGATCTCGACATGGGATCAACATTTTGCTCCTTTTGAGAATCGGACCTCGGTCTTCGGCGGGATGAGCGAACGCTTAACCACTAGGCCACCCAACCACTTGTGTTCACCTAGAACAGAAGGCTATGTTAAATGGTATACAGAGACTGAACTGAAATACAGAGACTGAAATCTTTTTTTAATTTCCCAGGTCCATTAACCAAACACAAGCAGGAGGTCTAATGGTATTTTGATCTTCAAAACAAACTTCATGTCAATATCATGCACCGCCGATTAGATGAAATTGAGAGTTCGAATCCCGGAGTGGAACCAACTCGTAAATGCACTAGAATCTGTGCTTTGCTGAGAAGTGTAATCCCAAATATAACATTTGTTTTCGAAAGCCCAATGTTAAGGTGGAATGTCAAAGGCGTTTTAGAACTATTGTGAAACCAACCATCAGGGGTGAAACTCATTCAGGCTCGATTATGATCGTTGGATTGTCAACACGGGTTTCACGGTTTCACCAAATTGTTAAACGTCTAATATATCCTTGCAACAGTTAGTGAGTGAGTGAGTTTAGTTTTACGCCGCACTCAACAATATTCCAGCTATATGTCGGCGGTCTGTGAATAATCGAGTCTGGACCAGACAATCCAGTCATCAACAGCATGAGAATCGATCTGCGCAATTGGGAACCGATGACTCTACCAAGTCAGCTAGCCTGACCACCCGATCCCGTTAGTCGCCTCTTACGACAAGCATGGGTTACTGAAGATCAATATTCTAACCCAGATCTTCACGGGTATGCAACTGTTGGTGATCACACCAGATGTTCTTGAAAATGTGGACATATCCTGCCCGTCGCGGTGGGGTAGCCTAGTGGTTAAAGCGTTCGCTCATCATGTCGAAGACCTGGATTCGATTCCTCTAATGGGTACAATGTGTGAAGCCCATTTCTCGAGTCCAAAGCATTGATATTGCTCGAATGTCGCTAAAAGCGGCATAAAACTAAACTCACTCCTGTCGCGGCCGGAGACAGCGTCGCAAACACACGGAAAGGCAAGTCAAACGTTTTCCCGGTAAAAGATTGAGTGAGTATGGTTTTACGCCGCTTTTAGAAGTATTCAAGCAACATAACGGCCGGGGACACCAGAAAATGGCTTCACACATTGTACCCATGTGGGGAATCGAACTCGGGTCTTCGGCGTGACGAGTGGACGTTTCAACCACTTTAGGCTACCCCACCAGGTAAACGATAAACTAGGGAATTACATCGAACATAATTTTGGTAACTGATGTGTTAGATTTGGACATGTCCTGTCTACCTTAAAAGGTTTTGAATGCCTTTCCGAAAGCTGATTAAACCAGGTTTTACAAGACCCAGTAACGACTGCAACACGGAAAGGGTTGACAATCTTCAAACGTTCTTGCAGAGACACACTTCCACTTTCATCGAGTATCAAGAGCATGGCCATCCAGTCATTACTCCCAGACACAGAAAACAGGTTCCTTGTGGGAAGATCTATTACCATTTTATAAGCAGTCCTGTCAATCCAACGAAGTAACAACCCCCATTAATCCACTCAAATTGGGTAATCTGCCCTGACCATTACCATAGAGAACTAACCCAGTACATTTCGATTACGAAATGAAAGGCTGTTGGACGCGAACGATCGACCAGAAACATAAGGGGCAATAAGTGTACAAATTCCGCATCAAACAGTATCATTAATACGAAGCAGTGCTTCTCCATATCTACAAATTACCAAAAGCAGATTCCTGCAAGTCACATGTGTCAATCAAACGGTGCCAAGTAGCTCTTTATGTCAAATAAATTCCCGTTTTCGCGGGGCAGTTCATTGGCCATTAAACACTTTGATGTCTGTGTAATCTGCAAATGGTTTCGTTTGATCCTGGTCTAATGACAAAATGTCACAGCTTACGTCTAAACGCTGTCGACTCCACCACCGCATGTCTCGCTTACCGATCGTGATGCAAACAGTACGTTTCCCGATTCAATACTCGTCACCTTACCGCGGGATTGTGTTTTATGATGAAAGCGAGTGATTATTCCCCGAGTGGTAAATCAGCGGGAGACGGCCCACTACACGCTTTCCTACATAACCTGCTCTAGAGTTTCTCAGAGGCGAGGAATATCGACAATCGGGTTTACAACAACCTTCTGAGCAGCTGTAGGGCCTGGCTTCGCTGTACGGAGTTAATTCCCTTACACCGCGACTGTGTTTGGGCGAATGTTTCAGACGACAGTAATCAAGAACACTATTCCGCCTTTCTGCATCACCAGAGTATTCCGGATGTGGTGAATGTTCTGAGGCATTGTCCGAAATAGCCACTGGCCCGCTAGCCTGTGGCTAGTAAAAATACAGTCGGGCCAGTAAATTTCCACAGTCACTGGCCTGACTGGCTAGTGAATTTTCATGGGGTCATTTCGTAAATATATCACTCTCCGTCTTATTAAGTTATAACACACTTTTAAATCATGCAGGTTTATGGCCTGATAAAAAGGATCATCATGTTAGTAGCTTAATGATGAAACTCGTGTCTACTTTCAAATTTCGGACTAGTGTATTATTCTGTTGGCTAGTAACATTAAGGCATAGCTAGTCCGACTGACTAGCAAAATTTGGAAACTATTTCGCACACTGTTCTGAGGCTGTAACGACTTCACAAATTAATGGTGAATTGTATCGAAATATGTTTATTTGGATCGGTTTCGTGTATCCACGTAATGAATCGATATAAACTGGGCCAAACAATATAAGAGCTATATGACTGCTGTCTGTAAGCTATGGAGTCAGGACCACACGGACCAGTGATTGACATCATGAACATCGATCTACGCAACTGGGATATAATGGAACCATTTTCATATAATGGTCTTAGACGCTTATCTGGTTGATCCTACCAGTAATCATATGCTTGTCTCAAAGATTAAGCCATGCACGTCTAAGTACCAACTCTAGCACAGTGAAACTGCGAATGGCTCATTAGATCAGTTATGGTTGCTTAGACGATACAATCCTACTTGGATAACTGTGGGATTTCTAGAGCTAATGGGGCGGTGGGGTAGCCTAGTAGTTAAAGCGTTGGCTCGTCACGCCGAGGATCCGGGTTCGATTCCCCACATGGGCACAATGTGTTAAGCCCATTGCTGGTGTCCCCCGCCGTGATATTGCTGGAATATTGCTAAAAACGGCGTAAAACTAAACTCAGTCAGTCAGTCTAGAGCTAATACATGCACCGAAGCATTGACTTCAAGTAAAACATATATCGAAATATATAACACACACGAAAAACATACCAATTCGACGTCTATTTGCGTTTTTGAGTAAGCTGAACCCCATTGGCCTATGTTACAAAAACGGGGCTTACGGGTGACTCAGATGAACTTGAATGGAAAGCAGTTACGTCAGTTATGTCAGACGTTGTTTTTCATGCCTGAAGACAGCAAGACAGTTCTAAAAGTCAATTAGAAATATTTTTAAAAATGAATAAATATGCGATCGCTTAATAGGTATGAACAACGATATTTCTCTAGTGGAAAGGAGAGCTGACGGTCGATGATCGATCCGAGGTCATGTTGTACCAAAAGTAATTAAAACATGTTACTTGTTGTCACCTTGCCTCGGGCTCGGAACAAAGGGTTAAAATAAGGACTAGTCGGCTCGGACTCAGTGTTTTCTGTCTGAGTGCTGCATGTCATGTCACAGAGGGGGCGGTGGGGTAGCCTAAAGGTTAAAGCGTCCGTCGTCACTCTGAAGACCCGGGTTTGATTCCCCACATGGGTATAATGAATGAAGCCCATTTCTGGTGTCCCCCGCCGTTATATTCCTAAAGGTGGCGTATAACCAGACTCACTCACTCATGTAAGATAACTACAGACCGACGTCAATGTCAGTGAGTTCTGAGTAGGACATTAAACCAAAACACTTCCAGTACAGACTGACTGACTGAGTTTAGTTTTACGCCGCTTTTAGCAATATTCCAGCAATATCACGGTGGGGACACCAGAAATGGACGTCACATGTGCCCATGTGGGGAATCGAACCCGGGGTCTTCGGCGTGACGAACCAACGCTTTAACCACTAGGCCACCCCACCGCCCCTTCCAGTACAGAACATAAGCACCAAACAAATAAGAGTCACGGGGACCATTTAAGTTGGATGCCTTTGGTGCCAGGGTCCGTTTGATTTAGAACAGGCACGAAAATGATGCACCAAGTTCGCAAATCCATACAAAATTATATTGATTTAAACAAAAGTGATTTAATCGCATTTGGATTTCTGCTCGTTCTATTAGGTCTCTATAAATAGTTCATAAACCGGAATGAACCAAAATAAAAATACTGAGCAGTGTTTTATAACCAATCGTAAAACATATACAAACAAACCACATCCATACTCTGCAGCTCGTATCATGCATGACTTGCTGATGCACCCTTGTCTGTCCACAGTCCCTAGACCTCATTATTTTCCCTACTACCAAGCCCAACCCTGCCCCCACCCCCTGCAATACATCATACATACATACAAATACTGGTATAGCGCCAGAATCCCATGTAATCGCCCAAAGGCGCTGTCGGAGTTCACTTTGGAGCTACAAGTAACTATGATAAAAAGATGAGTCTTCAACTGGCTTTTGAAAGATTCAAGTTCAGTCAGTGATCGAAGTTCTTGTGGTAGATTTTTCCAGAGTTTGGGACCATTTAAAGAGAATGCTCGGTCACCAAAAGACTTTGTTCTTGTACATTGAATTTGCACTAGAGATTTGTCACTGGAGGGAAGAGATCGAGTTGGAACATAGGGTTTTACAAGTTGTGAAAGATACTCTGAAGCCAGTCCATGGACGCATTTGAAAACAAGAAGCAATACTTTGTATTGGAGCCAGTGGAGATTTTCCATGACAGGGGTAATGTGTTCCATCTTCTTTGTTCTGCTGATCAATCTTGCGGCTAAAATCTGGACTTCTGTAGCTTGTGAAGCACGTGACTTGGAAGACCACTGATCAACGAGTAGACTAACGCTTAGTCTCTGAATATATATAATTTTGATAGTAACAAACAAGCCCATTTAAATTGAAAAGGAGCCATAAGGAGACCATAGATTTAGAGGAAATCTAGACTTGCTTTATTAAGGGCTTTAGCACTGCAGAGAGGCTTGGCAGTAGGGAAAATGATGTGGTTCATGGACCGTGAGAGACTAAGCAACCAGTTGCAGTAATCAATGTATGATGTTACATACGCCTGTACCACAGCACTCGTTGTCTTCTCATCAAGGTACGTGCGGATCAGGCCGATATTCCGAATGTGGAAATAAGCGCTGCTACAAACACTGTTGACATGTGGTTCCATGCAGAGAGATGAGTCAAATACTACACCAAGATTCCGGACTTGAGAACTTGGTGTCATTTCACAGTGTCCAATAGAGAAAGTGGGAAGATCATGTTTTGTCCGGGGCCGCTGGGGCCTGAAAACGATGAGCAATGCAAAAGCCCTGAATGAAACAAGTCTAGATTTCCCCAGGTTCACTGGTGATCCTTTTCAATTTAAATAAGAGTATAAACTCAAAGACAAAGCGTTAGTCTAGATGCACCCGTGAACGGTTAAAAACAAGAACACGATAAACTCATTTTCTGAGGTAGAGGTACTTAACAAAGGACTTTTCATACTATTAGTCAAACATTACTTGAAGGTAGCCGGAGCGGTGGGGTAGCCTAGTGGTTAAAGCTTTGGCTCGTCACGCCGAAGACCAGGGTTCGAATCCCCACATGGGTACAATGTGTGAAGCCCATTTCTGGTGTCCCCCGCCGTGATGTTGCTGGAATATTGCTAAAAGCGGCGTAAAACTAAAACTCAGTCAGTCAGTTGAAGGTAGCCCCACTCAGCGTTCTCAATTCAAGAAGGAACTCCGAGAACCAATCCTAGGTGAATGAACCCAAACCAGCGACACGGAAGCGGCGCTCCCGAACGCAGCCGAACTCGATACGCCTGTGATTCCACACACAAGAACCCAATGAAATGTGTCGTTTACGCGAGTGGAGAGGCGACGCACACAGACGCTATTTGTTGGCATGTGCAATGCTTCAGCGTTCATGGCACGCGATCGAGGGCAGTCAGTGAATATCGTCTCGGTAAATCCGAGATAAAACCTAGCGGACTGTGTCTCGTGACTGTAACGCCAAGTCGAGCTGACATCGCGAATGAGGACTCGCGTCTATTGACACTGTCGTGTAACCTGTTGCTCACAAACTGTGTTGATGATGCTGTGTTTGGGGGATGCGCATCCCTACCCCCGTCATCGCTAACCTCTATAAAGGATGTAACAGAGACGCTGTTTATATTGCGGAAATCGTTCACAGGGTGAATCGTCATCAGTCAACGTAACCTATAGTTAATTTCGTGGCATTTGAACAAGTTGACGGACTTAGTATTTTTACAAGTCATTTACTTCTTTGTGACCTAATTAAGGAATTAACTAACAACGCACCACAGCCCTGACTGAGATTTCCTGGATTTTACCATCGGCTTCTACAACAAGAAGGTAGGTGGAACTACTTGATGTTATCCGAAACCTCGAAGACCCCCTGCATCGCTCTCATTTTCCATTTAAACCGCGCTCATTCACGAACAGGATAAAAATAGCACCCCGAGCACTGCTCCCCAGAGCATGTCTAACCCACGCCAGTCTTCGTTTGGGGCTGCTTGAACCTGCATTCTTTTTACCAAGAGTAGGCTGTCTTTCTATTGATTTCGGTGTATGTATATATCCCCATACAAAAGGAACCGGTCATTTTTAATTGACAGCACTACGATAGGAAGTCTGGTTCAAATCTAGTTTAGACTTATTAAGATGGTATTTATGGTCACATAAATGTAATTACGTTTAATTAGACAGCTGCACAAACATCAGAAATACGTGTCGACATAAATAACGGCTTGTTTACACCCCGCGGTTTACATTTCAGTTGGAATCGATGCGTCACTGATCGCACGTGCTTCACGATGTTTATGTTTTGATTTCCTCGCCGTGTGTTTTGATATGAAATCGATCGCCAGCGTTGACATGACGTCAAGGTTAAAAATAAACC
The DNA here is from genome assembly GCF_003918875.1 of Haliotis rubra. Taxonomy (NCBI): domain Eukaryota; kingdom Metazoa; phylum Mollusca; class Gastropoda; order Lepetellida; family Haliotidae; genus Haliotis; species Haliotis rubra. The sequence goes on from NW_025766869.1 coordinate 529,501, forward strand.
GTGTTTTGATGTATCGCACTCGCGTTGGCGGATTTGAAGCTGATTGTTATTCCGGAACAGTTAAGATGCAGAGGGATGTTGAACATAAATGACACAATTGATGCTCTCGGTTGTAAATTCTGACTAATTTCGGAAAAAAGACCTGCCATAATCGGCCTGCCTCACAATTTGTTATCATTGATTGCTGCTTTCGTCTAAATAAACGCCTGCTTAAAACATTCTGGTTCCCATATTACAAGAACGCTCAAGAATGACAGATTGCAACGGCAGAAATCTCACGACATTCGCGTGACTCGCTTGGCTATACACGATCTATAATAGCTCTGATTCTAAGCTCGCGAGTTTCAAGTCAGGCGTCTCTACACATTAGCACTGGTATCGGTTAGTGCCGACAACCTGACTGCGCTTCTTTCATTGTGTTATGTACTAATGGAATTATAATTGGCATTGTTGTGAGATCCGTCGCTCGGAATTTCATCCTTGCGTGAGAAATTGTGAAGATGATTAATTTGTGTGCGTCAGGTTCGCTTTAATGAATTTGGTAATTTATCTTAACTGTGTTAAAATGACACGATTCAAAACAAGACGAATTTTGACTGATGTTCGTGAAAACACAAAAAAATGGGCCATTACATTTTTACTCATATACTACGTTTTCAATTCAGTTCTCCGTTTTATGAACTAAGCATTCGTTCTCTTCAGGTCTATCTAGAAGTACACCGAATACTGCGTTTAAAACGAACGGACTCATGTAACGAACTGCCTTTGGTTGAATATTTTAGCGTGTGTTCAAGGAACTACGATTCTAACGAGCTAAATTAGTGGACTTTTTGAGTTGGTTATAATCTTGGCTTACTGTAGCGTCGGACTTCGGATCATATTTCATTCACAAATTAAAATTACATCAATGAAGCCAAGCGATTAATTAATGACGGAATGATGATGCGTGGACTAGATCTCCCTCTGGACCGGCATGCTCACACTGTATTGAATGTTAAGCAACTACGATGCATGGTAAACGTGGGACAACGAGTGAATATCTATTGATTGTCGAGATATGACCTCAGATGACCTTGCAGACAGAGGACCTCTTACCCAAATGTTGGCTAAATATGCAAATAGATTTCCGTAGCACTGTTAAATTGTTAATGTAGGCAGTATCTATTTTTAAATGGAGGAATATAGGCTCCGTCGAGGGAAATGCAATAATGCTGTACGATTATTGTATTTCATATAGATATCACATATTGACATATATATTTAACAGTGACCATGACCTTTAGTTTGTCTCAAGGTCGTTCGCAGTTGCAGTGCACACATCCGTTCCTTTTATTCACTAATAAGTGTTCAGTGTGTGTTTCACTGTTAAAGAGATGTTACGTCTTGTGTATAGTGCACAGGACACAAACCAGGTGAATGAAGAGTGGGATGGGCGTCAGTTTTCAGGACTGGACTTGGAGAGTTCTTTTCGCCGCATTCTGAACAATACGTTGGGTCTTTGTGCTGCTTCAACAAGCAGTGCGTGGGTACCCGGTAGGATGACTCTTAGCAGGATATGACGCTCTCAAAACTGTCAGCCAGACCACAGGTTTGGTTAGATGTAAAACTTGCCAGCCCTGACCAAAACGTACTTGCCCACAAAAAATGCTTAGTATTTACTTAGTATTATTGAATTAAAATATTGAAAAAACTCATGCCAATTCAAGAAAAGAATTAACTGTTAATTTCACATTTGTGAGTGAGTTAAGAATGATTATTTTCCTGAAATATGATGAATATCTTGATATACATGTCTAAATTTTAACCCGACCGTCGGGGAGGTTAATTTGAGAATCTGGCAGTCTTGAAAATAACCCGTCCCGGGCGGTCGTGCAGAGAGGTATTTCGAACGCTGCACTCAGCCTTCTAGGTTGGGTTGTATATTTCTTAGGGAGCTGAGAATATAGTGAACATTATCAGGGCTTTACTTTCAACACTTTATGGTAGATTAGCGAATTTCAAATCCAAGATGAAACGCCAAGATATATATATAATACTGTTGAACATGGCTCTGAAGTTCAAGTCGTCGCTTACTGAAACATTCATCGTATTCAGAACCATCGCCGTATCATATCAGCCGTACCGTATGAGGTCGCGTGAAAGCATTAATTAAAATACAAAACTGAAATTTCATGCTGTCAGTTACTGCTTTTATATCTGTTATTTCATTTGTGTAGAACACGATAATTTAATTCGCGAACAATGACGGATTCAGCTGGAATGGATTGTCGACATCCGATGACACATTGCAAATCAATAATCACAACCGGTGTGTCTTTGAAAGAACACACGTAGCGGACATCAGACGGTTGACAAGAAATATATAATTTCATAAATTCGGCTTAAGGGCTACAATTTTGAGCCTATCATAGTGTTTCAGATATGTGGTATTTCTTGCTTCAAGAGTTTTCAAAAGGGGAACGAACACAGTCACCACTTAGTCCCTAATATGCATGTATATATTTTTGATAGTAACAAGTAAACCCATTTAAGTTGAGAAGTGGCCCCAGTGAGATGGGGGATTCAGAACCTGAAGAAATCTAGACTTGTTTCATTTAGAGTTTTAGCATTGTAGGGAGGGCTAGGCTGTAGGGAAAATAATGTGGTTCAGGGACTGTGAGACAGACTACATTGTAGGGAGGGCCAGGCTGTAGGGGAAATAATGTGGTTCAGGGACTGTGAGACAGACTACATTGTAGGGAGGGCCAGGCTGTAGGGGAAATAATGTGGTTCAGGGACTGTGAGACAGACTACATTGTAGGGAGGGCCAGGCTGTAGGGAAAATAACGTGGTTCAGGGACTGTGAGACAGACTACATTGTAGGGAGGGCCAGGCTGTAGGGGAAAATAATGTGGTTCAGGGACTGTGAGACAGACTGTAGGGAGGGCCAGGCTGTAGGAAAATAACGTGGTTCAGGGACTGTGAGACAGACTACATTGCAGGGAGGCCAGGCTGTAGGGGAAAATAATGTGGTTCAGGGACTGTGAGACAGACTACATTGCAGGGAGGGCCAGGCTGTAGGGTGGTTCGGGAAATAATGTGGTTCAGGGACCAGGCTGTAGGGGAAATAATGTGGTTCAGGGACTGTGAGACAGACTACATTGCTAGGCTGGCTGTAGGGAAAATAATGTGGTTCAGGGACTGACTGCATTGTAGACCAGGCTGTAGGGAAAATAATGTGGTTCAGGGACTGTGACATTGCACTCCATTGGGGAGGGCCAGGCTGTAGGGAAAAATGGTAACGTGGTTCAGGGACTGTGAGACAGACTACATTGTAGGGAGGGCTAGGCTGTAGGGAAAATAACGTGGTTCAGGGACTGTGAGACAGACTACATTGCAGGGAGGGCTAGGCTGTAGGGAAAATAATGTGGTTCAGGGACTGTGAGACAGACTACATTGCAGGGAGGGCTAGGCTGTAGGGAAAATAATGTGGTTCAGGGACTGTGAGACAGACTACATTGTAGGGAGGGCTAGGCTGTAGGGAAAATAATGTGGTTCAGGGACTGTGAGACAGACTATCCTCGACGCTGTAATCTTTTCAAAGCAGTGACTGATATCGCGAGTAACGGTTTGCAACTTCGGTATTCGATGACAGGCTGAGGCAACATGTCTCCTCGCCCGGTACATTTTGTCGCATGACAAGCACGGACTGCACGTGCATTCGCAGTAGCTGTTGCATGAATGTAATCTCTCGCGCACCACACTTGATCTGCAATAACCGCTGGTGTTTTGACAAGACATGTTGACAGGTGTCACAAGTTTCAAAATGTTTGACAGCCTTGACTATCGCCATTGCACCACGTGACATGTGTCTCGTACCACGTGATTGTTTGATCGACGCCTGGGACACATATGTCAGTTTGGTGATGCTGACAGATTTAGACTCGTCGGTAAATACTTCGGCGTGAACCCTCCAAGTCAAAGATGAAAAACGTGGAGTCGGCGGAAACAATTCACAGGAAACAAGATTTGCCCGCACTGTATGTCACTGAAGGTCAACGTACGAAGCTTTAGTGTGCCGTGCTTTCTTCTTGAGGTCGGTTAAGACATCTTTTTACTGACATTTCGCCTTCGCTTTGTCCGAGTGAGAGATGAAAGCAGTGACCATTACAGTCTGAATGTCTCATGTAAGTGAGTTACGTGGTCAGTTTGGCAGGGCAGTGTGAGTAAGCCTTGTGGGCTTGTGGCCATGTCGTCACCGTGCCGCAATTCGCCACGACGAGTTACCTCCCTTGGGCACGCCGGAAACTCATTACTTTGGGCGCGAATCCCAATTTGCCACGCTTCCGTTTCTGGGTTTGTCAGTACCATGCCGTGCTTGTGGTGTCACCAAAATGGTTCACTGTCTTGTGGTACCTGTATCAGGTCGTTCCTTCATACTGGTGAAGATCCGGGTTAGACTTGGACTTAAGTAACCCATGCTTGTCGTAAGAGGCGACAAACGGGATCGGGTGTCACGCTCGCTGACTTGGTTGACACGTCATCGTATCCCAGTTGTGTAGATCAATGCTCATAATGTCAATCACTGGATTGTCTGGTCCAGACTCGAATACTTAGACGCCATCTCATAGTTGAAGTACTGCTGACGGCGACGTTAGACGACTCGTTAAATTGTTATTCTATATTGAAATATTGAAATTATCAGAATACTTTCGCTGCCAATTTAAGCACCAATATACAAAATGATAAGAAAGAGAGGAATTTGTAGCAATGTTAGAATTTGTAAAGATTGCATGATAACCTTAAATTAAACATAAGAACTGATGCCACTTTCGGTGTTACATGACGCGTGTACGTAACCTTGAGGTTAAGCGTTATTTCGCCATGAGTACACCGTCCAAATACATATTTTGGAGTACCTCTCGGTGCTTTTGTTGGAATAGTGCTCAGAGCGGCGTAAAACTATATTCAGTCTACTATAGCTCACAATAACAGCTTGCGCTGTGAGCCACGTCTCTGTTAAACGCGAAGACGCTTATAAGCTGGATTCCATGTGTCTGTGAAAGCGCCAAGCTGCCTCGTGGATTAGTATAACAGATAACCAATAATGTGTTTATTTTGGAACGGGGTGAAGATAACGGAATTGAATTTCCAGACAGGAGTGATCTGTCTGTTAATGTCTGTCTACCACATTCCACATCGTCTTTAGCGGAACCAACTACACCAACAACAATAGCGATGACGGTGACGGTCACCATAACGATTGTCCTCTTGATTCGGATTCGAATTCGAACAGAGGCAAGGTAAAAAGAGGCAAGTACGATTCGGTGCCTTGGTTGATCGTTAGTTTATGGCAACGGTATTTGTTTGTGATATCAATCACTGGATTAGGCGTATTTATTTAAAGCTCACCGTCATATGGCTGGAATAATATCGGTACATTCCTAATTGCAGGTTCGTGATAACGGTACGTTCGTAATAACAGGTATCGAGATAATGGTACGTTCGTAATAACAGGCATCGAAATAAAGGTACGTTCGTAATAGCAGGTATCGCGATAAAGGTACGTTCATAATAGCAGCTATCGAGATAAAGGTATGTTCCTATTAACACGTATCGAGATAATGTACGTTCGTAATAACAGGTATCGAGATAAAGGTCCGTTCGTAAAAACGGAGTTTGAGATAGCTGAGCATTACTGATGTCGATGAATGCAAGAGCGATCGAAATAATATTATGCTTTTTCTCATTCATTCATTCATTGCTGATGAAGTCCAAGGTTCCATAATATCCAGGACCCCGCAATATTGCTTGAATATGTCTGGAATATATTGACATAACCCTCTGAATCAGTTATAGCCAGACATTACATCAATATCAATGATGCCATAAGATAATCGTTGCTTAGCAACAACAAAAACAAACTTGAGGTAACACCTGTGGTTGTATTGGAAATTCGCTCAACTGATAACAAGATGTCATTTACTAATAACAAGAGGCCATTTACTAAAAACAAGTTCAGATGTCTCAAAGAATTATCCTTGGTTAATGAACAAATATCCCAGAAACCATATTCCATAATCATAAGGTATGTCTACAGAAGAAAGTGTGTGATTCATACTGTCGAATTAAGTACATGAGACATATTACATATATGTTTATTTCGGTTCTGCAATTGAAGGTTCCCGCTGCAGTGTCCGCTGTTTTGGCATGCGAGGACGCCAAACAGATGGCGCCCGGAATATCTACAAATCGTGGTTATTCATTCTACACTCTGACGGGTAGTTCGGAAATCGCTTGGGGTGGTGAGATCGAGAAAAACTGTCTACACTCTTGTCGATGCACCTTTTGTAATCCCGAGCTATATAGCCCAAAGGCTAACACAAATATCTATGTAAATGGATTTAAAACTTTCATCGTCTTCCGAGATCGATCCCTTCACCCCCTGTCGACCTTGGGGATACATGAAAAGAACTAGTTGTAAGTCCCTGGCGTAATTAGCACGTGCTGCTCACAAGAGGGCGCCTCTGTTTCCGCGGGAGATTGATCGGCTGGGGAATCCCCGACTTGGACACAGGTGGTCGTCTTCGGAAATCAAACCCCACCTGTAGATCTTGTAGCGGTTATCCCCCTTGAAGTAGTTTTTAATTGGGCTTGAAGACAAAATAATTCTTCAAATAGATCGGTTCGTATTTCGTATGAACGCTCTAAGTAGAGTTTGGTAACTCATTTTGAGACTTAATTGGACTCTTAAGAGTCGGCAGGAATACGTTAAAATGTTTGATGTTAGTTAAATACTGGAATCTACCAGATTTAATTCCAATCGGTGTTTTATAAGTATCTGATTTCAGTTAATACTTTCCTTTGGGATCTGTTGAAGGAACTGGCCCTCAAATCGCGATACTTGTGGTAGACCGGTGGGAACTAATAGTTACGAAGTGATTATAAACAGTTGTATCATTTATGTGGACCCGTGCTCATACTGTCAACCACTCGTTTACTTCAGCTGTACTTTCGTTTCTGAGAAGTCAGATCTGTTTACAGCATCGTGTTGTTTCTTGCTGTTTCTTACACTTAGCCGCGACATTCCCTATGGTAATGTTCTGTTTGAGTCCGTTTTGGTTTTTTTGTTCATTTTTTAATTACATTTTAGACATTACTACGCTTCCTTAGTTCCAAAACCACTTACTTTAAAGGGGATATACATACAAAATCGGAAATCAAGTCATTTAGAAGGCATATGAAAACTTGAGAATATTTGTTTTTCTAAAGTCAATATTTATAGCAAACAATGTTGTTATTTTTTTAATAAAATAGTACTCGTGTTCCGGAAACTACCGAGAATTAATGAGTAGTGTTCACCTCACATGACCTGACGTCATAGTGGGGAGTTGACTCGCTTCTTCAGTGCAGTGTTGAGGAGAAAACAGGCGTTCGCCACAGCGTCACTAGACAATAATAACAATACAAATGTTAACTTTTCGCTCAATGACATTACATATATTCGCACATATCAACCTTAGCCCAAGGTTAGCTGAAACAGTACCGACAGCAGCTCAGAAAGCGAAGTAGATCTATGTAGTGAATTCATGCGATCAATCTTATGTCATTACGACATGACACACATTCCTAATTTGCTACGTATAACATAGTTTTTATTTTGAAACTCTATTTAGGCAAGATGCTACACTTTATTTCTTTACTTCCAACCCAAATATTGTCCGAAGTTTATTTTTCAATATATCCTATTTAAATACATAAAAGTATTTAGACTGAAAATATTTCTGTCAAACGTTAAGGTTCTGTGAACACTCGGGTAACTTTACAGAAAGTTGTTGGTATGCTCAACCTTCGAGGGAGTATGGGATTATGTCAATCCATATAAATATCCACTTGATACATAAGGATTTGTTTTGTTTCTTGTGGGAGATACTGATAAAATATTCTCGTCTCTGGCGAACCAGAACATAGACTCGGTATGTCTCAGTGTGGCTTTAATTTATATGAGGAGAAAATGGCGTTATATAGCTTTCAAAATACGTACATGTATATAGCGATGCATCTGTGTACATGCAGGTGTGTGCGCGTGTTGGTGCGTGCATGCAAGGATAAGTCATAACTTTATACAGTACCATTTACAGTGCTTACCGGCTTGTCGGAACTTTACTCCTCAAGAGCTTACAGCTCGTTCTACTTGAACACGACAATCTTGTTTACTTTCTATATATTCCTGTCCTCTCTCTACAGTCTTAACTTTAGCAAGATGAAATTAGCTAGTTAGGACCACCATTATTATCCCGCAACGCGTTTTGCGGGGGGTATTAAAATGGACTCCGTCCGTCCGTGCACATTAAACCGTTCACTATTTCTTCACCAAACTTGGCACATACATGGATCTGGTGGTCTATGGTGCCTTTTGGTAGTTTTGGAATTCTGAATTAAATATTGTTGGCGTTTCCATGGCAACAAGTTTGACTTAGACTGAAATTGGTGGTAGTGCTCTTTTCCGGAGCAGAACTCTAAAACCATTCACTATTTCTTCACCAAACTTGGCACATAGATAGATCTGGTGGTGTACTGGTGCCTTTTGGTAGTTTTGGAATTCTGAATAAAATATTTTTGTCATTTCCATGGCAACAAGTTCGACTTTGACTGAAATTGGTGGTAGTGCTCTTTTCCGGAGCAGAACTCTAAAACCGTTCACTATTTCATCACCAAGCTTGGCACATAGATAGATCTGGTGGTGTACTGGTGCCTTTTGGTAGTTTTGGAATCCTGAATCAAATATTTTTGGCGTTTCCATGGCAACAAGTTTGACTTAGCCTGAAATTGTGGTAGTGCTCCTTTCCGGAGCTGAACTCTAAAACTGTTCACTATTTCTTCACCAAACTTGGCACATAGATAGATCTGGTGGTGTACTGGTGCCTTTTGGTAGTTTCGGAATTCTGAATAAAATATTTTTGTCATTTCCATGGCAACAAGTTTGACTTAGACTGAAATTGGTGATAGTGCTCCTTTCTGGAGCAGAATGTTCAAAACCTTTCAATACTCTCCTGCCACTTTTCTATATACACACCTAAATATTTGACATAATCATAACTCGTAGACATAATCATGAAGAGTATTTTGCCATTGCGGGGGATATTGATGACTTTGTCTTCTTGTTAGGAATTTACCTGGCCTCAGCAAAAGTTTGTTGTCTCGGGCTGGCGGAGTAGCGTGAATCTGGAAGTCTGGAAAATGGGATCATGTTGCCAGGGGCGATAACGACGGTTTCCTTGTTTTGGCAGAATCTTAGACTGATCTGTAACAGCTGATAATGCATGAAGACATGGAAGTGAATGCATATATTTTTACGCCTCAGTTGGCAATATTTGAAAATGAAACTTACATTGCCTCTTACAATTCGACGTTTTATATGACCACACTTACGTCATTCACTCATACTTCAAGTGAGGGGCGTAGGGTAGGCCTTGTGGTTAAAGCGTTGGCCCGTCACGCCGAAGACCCGGGTTCGATTCCCCACATGGGTACAATGTGTGAAGCCCATTTCTGGTGTCCCCTGTCGTGATATTGCTGGAATATTACTAAAAGCGGCATAAAAAAAATACTCACTCACAAGTCAAGTGAGCTACGGGACCATATGGCTCTACATTATTGGCTACTGCAAAACACGGCTATTTCGGTTAAAACTCCATATGTTTATGCAGCCTGACAAGCAAGGAGTGTCGACTCCGACTTGACTGAAGGCAGAATGCAGCCAGAAATGCTTGTTAATCACATGACCCGCGGTGATGTTATTTAACATCATAAATAGTTACAAGCAATTATTGGATGACTCAGAGCGTTCTACAGCTCATTTAAGTCATTAACATAGCAGAAGCAGCATTACGACATGCAGGATCCCGCGGGAGGTGAATGCAGAGACTCGGCAGGCTTAAAACAATGAACAGGTTTGCATAGCAGTGAATAAATATTGTACTCCACCTTTTTCCGTTGCCATGGTAACTCACATAACTACGCGTTGTACAATACCTCTCAACTTTTGTGACTATGGCGTTGAGGTATTGCAATGCTTTTGAAATCTAATTTGTCGCTGTATATCAAATGGGAATTAAAATGTTTTTTTTTCTCTTTTCGGAATCCTTCACAGACCACTTTTGTAGTTCCCATGGCCCGGAGAGTGGTAGGCCGATGGTTCGATCCTCGGCACCGTTAAACCTTAGGGGGTGAGAGAATGTTATTTGTTGTTACCCAGCACGGCACTATAGGGGATTAAACAAGGACTGGCTCATGTTAAACTGCGGTTTAGTATGTCAATGGGCCAGGACTTAAATCTGACTGGTCCTGGGACCGCTAGGTATTATCGTTAACGAAATACATTGTTCAAATCTACTATCTATTGATATATATGTTGCAATATATTTTGTCTGTCCCGATGTAGTCTAAACTAGACTTGCACAAGTCTCCAGGTAAACACTAATAGTTTAAATGATAACTTCTAGGAAATAATAAACGACCAACTGGGGTCCTACAGTCCGCTTGACTAGACTTGACTCTTCGAGGGACAGAATTACTATACTTCCATGCGTTCAAATGATTCAGCACACCCTAGAAAATAATAAACGACCAACTGGGGTCTCTACAGTCCGCTTGACTAGACTTCTCTCTCTTCTCTCTCTCTCTCTCTTTCTCTCTCTCTTCTCTACTTCCTCTCTTCTCTCTCTAGAGCAAGTCTCTCTCTCTCTCTCTCCTCTCTCTCTCTCTTTCTCTCTCTCTCTCTCGCTCTCTCTATCTCTCTCTCTCTCATCTCTCCTCTCTCTCTCTCTCTCTCTCTCTCGGTTGATGCATCTCATTGTACAGTTGCATCTATCATCATGGTATCAGTCACTCGATTGTCTGGTCCAGGCGCGACTATTTACAGACTATTTACCGTCATTTCGGGGATATTGGTAACAGCGGCTCTACAGAACAAAGAAGCACACAATCACTCGCCTTTGAAAAACACACTGGTTAGGTTTCGGTTCTAGATATTCATATCAGCTCTAAAGCATCCTCAAATAGGCTACTGTATTGATATTCCACGGATTCAGATTCTGAAGCACAGGAGCGATGTCACCGTATCCTCAGTGGCATCAGTGTATTGAGGTAGCTGAATGACCCTTTAATGCGTAACCTCACTCAAGTCAATGCTTCTGTAATTCCCATTGAGCTGTTTTTGTGGCGTAATGCCACTTAAAACGTTAAAAAGTTTCAAATGTATTCCTTTTAACGTCACTTCTTAATTGTTGGCATAAAATCTAAGCAACAATGAATTCCACGGTACAGCTTCCAGTGAAGATGGATGGATACAGAAGCAGAGTTCAGAGGACGGTTGGAAATTGTCCTTTTGAAGATCATTAAGCTCGCCGTTATTCCCCATAATTCATCTTCACTTCAAGGTCCGCCATTGAGGAGGTATTCGACTGTCGGACCTAATGGCTTCGGAAGTTAAACTACTCGGCTTGTTTAAACGCGAGACATTCACGGGCCATCAGGTTTGAGTACTATTCAAATAAAACACATTTGCCAGATTAAACATGATGTATTAAAAGGTTCGAAATCTGCCGTGATTAATGTGGTTTTGACAGGTCTTCTCGTGTGAAATTCTATGGTGGTGGAAATACCTCTTAACGTCTTTGTACGTTTTTTTAAACATGGACGTGTTGTCTCCGAACTTACTTGGTCGATGTATGAGTTTAAATCAAAGTTTTAAATTGTTTCCTGCTTTAAAAATGTTCAATGAACAAAAGCGTTTTTATAAATATTTTAAAAAACATTCCCACCCAGATTCAAATTTTAAAAATCGATCATGTGGAAGAATATTGGTTTTTGTCCTCATTACATGCAGACCGCCTCCGTGGTGTAGTGGTTAGAGCGTCCGCCCGGAGAATGGAAGGTCGCCGGTTCGATCCCCGACCGCGTCATACCAAAAGACGTTACAATATGGTACTTGTTGGTCCCTGCCTGGCGCTCGGCATTAATGGGTACAACAAGGACTGGTCGGCTCGGAGTCAGTATAATGTGTCTGAGTGGGGTATTCATGCTTCACTGTGGCATGGAATCTCAGTGGGCTAGCACTATAAACCAGCTTAAGTCTGAGCTAGTACAAGCAGCCGCACATACACATACACACGCATGCACGTCGTCATATGAGCGAAATATTCTCAAGCTCGAGAATGTTCTTGTTTGTTTGTTTGTTTGTTTGTTGTGTAGTGTCCCACTCAGAACTATTTCACCGTATTACCCCGGTCGGTAAATAACCATTTCTTGCAGAATCCTATGATTGACATTACGCTCAATTAGTTGATGGATGCTGTATGTCTTTTTTTTTATAATGATTGGGTTCCGCAACTCAAAGAACAATAGACTCATACGACTTCCGTAAGTCTCTTTGGAAGTCTTTGGAAATGTAGGAATTGCTAAAGGAATATCGCTGTTTTGGCTGACCCGAAGACGTCAAGATTATCAAAGGAAAGACGAAGAGTCTTTACAGCCAGATGACTCGGGAGAGCATTATCAGTGATAATCTTTGTTTTATCACTGGAACATTGCTTTGTTCTGGCAATGCATTTAGAAGCTAGAGAACAACGAGGAAAATTATTATACACAAGCATGAAATGTCCCTTTTATATTTCCATGTCTTACGGCAATAAACAGCGATTTGTTTTGTGCATGCGTTTGGAAATTTGATAAAAAACTTCGGAGAATATTAATACTTTAGAATGAAACTTTTTTCAGTTACTTTTTCGGTAACTTTGTTTTGTTCGTGAAACATAAATTTCTTCCAACCATGCAGTTAGCAGTCTGATGGAGAACGGAATGATTCTTCAACAAGAAATTGTGTCTTTTTATGTTTTTTAATATTTTATTGAATAGTTTTTCCTTTAAAGATATATAATTTCACGTGGTTACAAATCAGATCTATTACCTCCAGCACTTTGGAATGAAACGTTTATTGTTGTGTTTTTGTTTTGGTGCCTTAAGCGCAAATGATCATGTTTTACTGTTTGCAGTGTCAGTCGTCATTGGTCAAGATACGTGTTTATGAAGACGCATTGGCTTAATTGCACTATGCAGGTTAGATTAAAGCTCCGAGCAAGGTGTAATGTCACTTGACATATTGTCGATATTTGAAGACAAAAAATACTTGATGTTGTGTAATGATTGACTCTGTCTTCGATGTTGGACCAGAAAAAATAAGGACCTGTTTACTGTAAACTTTAGATGTGGTTGTTTCTTTTTCAACGCCGACGCAACTATTTCCGCTTTTAGAAGATGGTATGTATTTAATCGAGGCTGGGTCCAATAATCTAGTGATCCATATGGTCCAAAATAATTATTGGTTTGTTTTCAACGCCTCACTCAATAATATTCCAGCTATATGGGGGCGGTCTGTATATAACCGAGTCTGATCCAGTGATCAACAGCATGAACATCGATCTGCGCAATTAGGATCCGATGACATGTGTCAACCAAGTCCGCGAGCCTGAACACCCGGTCCCGTTAGTCGCCTCTTACGACAAGCATGGATTGCTGAAGACCAGTTCTAACCCAGATCTTCACGGGTAGGTTCACCAATTTGGTCAGGACGCTGACCGATTCCGTTAGATGCTTCCTGCGACTTTGTGGTGTACGTCTGAGGGCTGTGCGCGTTGGCAGTTTTTGTTGTTGGTTTTTCTCTGTTTTGTTTTTGTGTTTTTAAGAAGGGGGGTTCAGAGGGTTGGGGATGAGTTGTGGGCTGGACACAGACTATACCCAAAGCACCTGAATGTCAAGCTGACGTGTATGTGGATTGAATGGTTCACATACAGAATGAATATTATCTCATGCAAAGGTCATCCACATTCATCCGTGGAGGGTATTCAGGTCCGACCCAAGTAACCTGGTGGGTGATAGCATGATCACGTGATGCCATCAAGATGCGATTACACACCAGTCATCCAGGTCAGGCATTTTGTCCACCCGATCCCCATCCAAGTCTGGGCTCAGGGCTCCAGCTAAGGCATTGTCCCAAAGCTACCCTACCAGTGTAATACAACCTGTTGCAAATAGCATGGATACAATGTGCGAAGCCAATTTTTGGTGTCCCCAGCCGTGATATGGCTGGGATAATGCTAAAATAAAACTCACTCGTAAAAGCAAACTCACTCACGCACTGTAAACAGCAAACTAACCCTTCCTCTATCACCGGTGGATGCGCGGTTAAAATGGCTCCGGTTTCCCCGCGGATGGGTGTAGTGTTCATGATATCGATCACCGGTTCATTTGGTCCATACTTGACAAGAAACGTTCAAAAGACGTGTGAGAACCAATACCATCAGGGAACAAGAACAAAACCAAAAAAGTCTTAGATCCCCCGCAACAACTCACCCACACACACCCTCCCCCCTCCCCTCCATCGTAACCTCGTCAGATCATGTGTTCGTTCCCGTTCACCCAATCGTAATCGATCGTTTCTGTGGACATTTTGTAGGTATTTGCTTTTCAGCTCAGGAGATGGAGTTTATGGTTATCCCAAAAGAACATGCTGCGTGCATATTTCAAGAAGATGTTACTTTTAAATCCTTTTCGCTAATATGATATTTCACATAAATCATAATTTCGGTCGCAATTTATCACTTATCGTATATTTCCAAGGTGGGACCTCCAAGGTATCTGTGTATGAACAGCGGTCTTCGGATTGCGTCTTCAAGACTTAAATCTTGTCTACGGGGACAGACTTATGACTAAATGCCAGGCCAGGCCAGAATCAGCAGATGAAAGAAACTTCCAATATCATTCCTGATAATAAATAGAAAGTTTATGGTGATTAGGAGTGTATAAAAAACCAGCTTCATACGGTCGGCCCTTAACCGACTCATTGTCGGGCTTCCAAGGCAATATCGTCTGATGACGAGTACTGTCAAAACCGAACAATGGAGTCAACGAAATGAACACGGCTTTGGCGCTGATCCGCAATCCCAAATGAAGGCTTGTGAAGCCGGGAATAATTTTGAAAGCTTCAATAACGCGGCGTTTTTAGAGAATCGCTGGCGTTGGCTTCATTGAGAAGTGACTCCGTCACAAGAAGTTAGAAATCGAATGTCCAAGCGGACTAAAACTACTAAATTTTGTTCGCTTAATGGCTGCCATCTGGCCTAAGTGATTTCTTGTGATGGAAATCAAGCGAGCTTTGCCATTAATGCAAAGTTCTTTGGAACCAGGGTTTAGTTTACCGTTAATCACAGGTACCGTATTGGATGCTGCGCCAAGAGTACTGACTTTAATCTGCGTTTGCTGTTGAATATTGCATGAGACGAGCGTTTGTTCAGACGGCGGGAATGGAGACCCTCCCTGACTTTCTCGGGGGATCTGGTTTTCAAATTTACCGTTTCCATCTTTACAACACTCATTCAATTACTCAAGATAACCTCGTGACCCAAGGTCCCCCATGAAGTGTGACGTGCTTGTGAGTGGCCATGTTTAGTATTCCGAAAATGAGAGTGAGTGAGTGAGTTTGGTTTTACGCCGCTTTTAGCAATATTCCAGCAATATCACGGCGGGGGACACCAGAAATGGGCTTCACACATTTTGCCCATGTGGGGAATCGAACCCGGGTCTTCGGCGTGACGAGCCAACGCTTTAACCACTAGGCAACCCCACCGCCCTCCCGACCATGAGACTAGTCTGGAAGTTCTGGAGAAGTTACCGAAGATTGGATAGCAGGATGTAATGTTCATATTGTTAATCACTGGTTTAGCTGGTCCAGACTCGATTACGAGGAGTCCTCAGTCACCTGGCCAGAATTCTCTGTGTGCGAAGGCCGGGTGTGCAGTGTGTGTGTGTGTGTGTGTGTGTGTGTGTGTGTGTGTGTGTGTGTGTGTGTGTGTGTGTGTGTGGAGAGTTTAGGTGAGATGATTAAGCGTTGCGTCGTCGTGTCCAAGACCCGGGTTCGATTCTCAGTCTGGTGTCCTCCACCGTGATGACAACAAAGAAGCAGAAACATGGCTAACTGTACCGACTACAGCGTGTAGCCGTACTCGTTCGTAGGTCCCAGTGCAGTAATTGCATGGTTCAAATGTATACCGTTTTTGTAATAAGGCGTGAATCGTAGTCATTGGTGCGCCTGGGGAACGTGCCGTGACATTTGTATACCTTGCTCGTACCAGGATCCGCCGATCATGCGGATGGATACCCCGATTCGTCCGGGTCATGTGTCTTGGTGGTAAACGGCTTTATGATTGATTTATGAGGCCGGGATTAGTTAATTAATAGCTTAATTTATGTTAACAAGCTCTTGTATAAAGACATCTCACCACCACCGTCCTTCCCGCACATCCTCTTCTCACAACTAAACAAACACATCTCTAATGGAATTGCAACCAAAATAGGACATCAATTATTGAAAACCATAGGCAAATGGAAGTATGTACTCAGCTGTGAACAGTTGTCACAACGTAAATAATTTTCATAACATCTTTTATTTAGCGTTTATTTACACTATCGGTAAACATACGACCAAACCGGAAACATGCAGTGGATATTTATCACACGCTCTGCGCATGCGCACAGCGAGTTGAAAAGTAATGTGAAACCAACGAATGTACTACTACCAAGGAAAGATAACTCTGAATTTCCAAACAGGGCTACTCCCAGAATATCCTATATGCCGTGGGCAAAACAGCAGTACAGTCATTCCCTTTGTAAATATGTTTCAGTGTTGAAAGTTTCTCATCCTTCAGCTCAAAGTTTATGTTTAAATTGTGCTTTGCATAGTTTAGCGAAGTTTCCAAGTTCGATGGTGCTGCTTCGAAATGCGTTTTCATGCTTCGAAATGCGTTTTACTACGCGCGATTTGACTGGTTTGCCACGATTCTTGACAATAATGGCGTACGATAAGGGTACGGGTCTTCTTGTAGGTCACGGCGAGTACTTACGAATGCGTTACCCCGTGTTCCTATCCCTTCTTTGCACTGGTCGTTCCCATACGGAGTGAGTGTTGTTTAATGCCGCTTTTAACATCATTCCAGTAACATCACGACAGGGACACCATGCACTGCTTTACTTTACTGCACCGAAGTGAAGAATCGAACCCGGGTCTTTGGCATAATAAGCGAACGCTTTAACCGCTGGGCTTCTACTGATATGATCCAGGACTATTCTATTTGTGAAGGGGCGGTGGGGTAGCCTAATGGTTAAAGCGTTGGCTCGTCACGCCGAAGACCCGGGTTCAAATCCCCACATGGGCACAATGTGTGAAGCCCATTTCTGGTGTCCCCGGCCGTGATATTGCTGGAATATTGCTAAAAGCGGCGTAAAACTAAACTCACTCACTCACCCGTATTCACATGCCTCGTATATTTTGGCTTGTCAAACTTTAGAGTTGCTCTATTGGACAAGAACTCTGTATATTAAAGGATACATATTGGAAGCGGATTATGTCTTAGGACGTATCATGGATAAATCGGTTGAGGGCGGTACAATAAAATACAGATCACGTCACTAAACTGGCAGGTTATGCTAATTGTGGAATCGAATTACAGGTTCAACCTGATTATGATCCTTGATCACAGTTTTATCAGATTACATCCTGCAACCTCCGTGGTGTAGTGGTTAGAGTGTCCGCCCGGAGAGTGGAAGGTCGCGGGTTCGATCCCCGGCCGCGTCATACCAAAAGACGTTAAAATATGGTACTTGTTGTTCCCTGCCTGGCATAACTGGGTACAACAAGGACTGGTCGGCTCTGAGTCACTATAATGTGTCTAAGTGGGATATTCATGCTTAACTGCGGCATGGTATCTCAGTGAGCTAGCACTATAAAACCAGCTTCAGTCTGAGCTAGTACAAGCAGCCACACATACACACGCATGCACGTCGTCATATGAGCGAAATATTCTTAAGTGCAACGTTAAACCCCATTTCACCTCACCTCACCTTTTGAGCACCCTTCCAGTAGATTATGTAAAAGGGAAGTTCTGATGAATGAGGCGACAGTTTTCAACCCAACCCATTCACAAAGAACAGATTTAAATGATCATTCGATTGTTTCTTGACTGACCACTTGGGGGCGGTGGGGTAGCCTAGTGGTTAAAGCATTCGCTCTTCACGCCGAAGGCCCGGGTTCGATTCCCCACATGGGTACATTGTGTGAAGCCCATTTCCGGTGTCCTCCGCCGTGATATTGCTGGAATATTGCTAAAAGCGGCGTAAAAAAAACTCACTCACTCATTGACCACTGTTTCTTTAAACCGAAACTGGCTTACACGACAATGTAGTTGTCGTGACTGCGATCTGCCAAAGTTCCAGAACGCTCTTTTCAAACAAATTATGACACATGAGAATGCTTCATCTCATGAACCAATTCCTTCAAGTGCCCTGTCGACATGGCGTTTCAAGACGACTACAGCAGACAAACGTGTCCACGATGCAGGCGTACACCCACCAGAGATGAAACAACTTGTCAAATCGCAATGTTTTTAACTGTCTGCGTACCAGGCAATCTACTCAACGTATTACACAGTAGTCCTTTTTACATGCATGCCAGACAATGTTCTTTTATTGGTTATATTGTATCGCTCATATTTTGATATAACCTATTGTCTGGTGACGCGTACTGTCAAGAATGAAGTCTAGGAAATGGACACGACATTAGCTGGCTTTTGAAGCCTTTGATATATTGTCCATAGACGTAATTACAATTCAGAATTTCTTGAAAAGTTTCAACATACCGACATCAATCATATGAAACAATATTCATTTTGTAGAGATATATCCGTTCTTTTCAACTACTGGAATGAATTTGGAATTTTTGAAAAAACTGTCTTCGATATCTGAGAAATACAAACCTAAAAGTTGATATGAATGAAAGCATCGGATCTCACCTGGCAATAAAAATGCAAACAAACCATCTCTTTTTAAAGGTTACATTTGGGATTGCACTTTCCGAGTAAAGTGCAGATGTAGTACCTTTTGGTCGGAGTCCCAACCGGAATTCGAACCCTCACTTACAGAGTAAGGCACCTAATCGCCAGTCAGAGATCTGACCCACTCAGCCATTTGACCACTTTCAATGTGGCAATGTGCGCCTATAGCGCAAAAGTACGTGGTCCAGACTACCAGCTGTCCGACTGATCAGGGGACGGGTGGCACAGCTTCAGCAGTGCCGGGGTAGGGGTCAGGCGGGGAGGTTTCGGACAAGGGAGCACTACACGGAATATTGTTTGTTTGTTATTTAACGCCGCACTCAGTAATATTCAAGCTACAAGTGTATATGGGTCTGGACCAGACAATCCAGTGACCAACATCATGAGCATCGATCTACGCAACTGGGATACGATGACATGTGTCAACCAAGTCAACGAGCCTGACCATCCGATCCCGTTAGTCGCCTCTCGTCGACGACAAGCATTGGTTGCTGAAGACCAATTCTAACCCGGATCCGAATAGGTAGCTACACGGAGTGAAGCCTGTATTAGGCTGGTGTCCCGTCTCTCGTACGCCCACCCACACGACCCCATGTTCCATGTGCTGTGGTTGACTGTGGTATGATCGGAAACCAATCGCTTTTTGACGATGTAAATATTGACGCACTTAAGTCTATATGTTATGGGCAGTCTGGTCCTGTGTCAACTGTTTCCTACAGCAAATATGCGGGGAGTGTCGAACTCCTAACGGATGATTTGTTGGTATGGAATATCAATTGAGTAATTTCAATGCTGAGAGTAGGACTCGAATCCCCTAGACTTAACAGACTTCCGATTCGAGCCACGCTCTACATACTTTATCACCGCCTGAAAAGACTACAACGACGACGGCTTTGAATCTAGCTGGAAATGGGTCTGATTGTACCCTAGCTCTTAAACCCCAACTCTCAAACAGTAGCAGGACTCTACTTCCCAAACAGCGCCGTTCAATCCCCAAAATATATTCAACGGGATGGCGACGGCTGGTCGAGAGGATTGGAAGTAAGTGCCAGTTTTGCGTCCGTTTCGGACAAGAATGTCTTTCAAATCTACTCTTTAAAGCCTCTGGATCATTTGGAGCAATTTGAAGGTATTTACACAACAATTGGACTCCAAATTGGGATTTTCTGCTCAATTAAAGGGCCAGGTTACCATTTGAGGATGCAGTGTTTGAAATCCCATTCCATTGACGTCCACGTCTTGAGCCTCCCTTGATCAATGTTCGAGTGATTGACGTTCCGTTGCTCGGGCTGATCGTGGGCCCACGGGCATGGCAATCTAATCGTTTTCGAATTGTATCACTTGAGGGAATACTTTTCATGTAAATTTCATTCCACCTTGAAAGTTTGACGAGGAAATACATGCAAATATATCAGTAATGACAACTGACGGTCCGCTGTGAATTCCAGAAACATGGGACGATTAGAGAGTAATTCCATGTCGGTAGAAGAGAACGGTGCCGATTTGCGACGTAAATGTCTTGCGGTGTTTCTTGATGCTGATCGACTCTGTGAGATATGCTATAAAATAAATAAAAAATAACGCTGCAAATTCAATTCCAGTTCCACAATCAATAAAGTCCCGCGTGGAAGGTGGATTAACGGCCGGCTGGTTCCGCCGTGTTCAGAGATCAGGTGGAAATTGTTCTGAGGACTAAGAAGATCCGGGGTCTATCTTCTCATTAGCACTGATAACGTCTTTAATCTGAAGTGGTTACATGTGCCCGCGTGTGTTTAGTTGTTGTCACACTCGATTTGGAAGGTTTGCCATGAAGCGATCTCATGCGTATGACTCGTCAGGATTACGCCCCTTAGATGTCAGGATCTGTATAGCTTGTTTTCATATCAGATATTTAAACCGAAACACATGAGTCGAATTTTCTCGGGTGAAAATGAAAAGAGACACTACAAACAACTATGGTTACACGAAATTCGAATTCATTGTTACATAAGAAAATGGTATTTACAAATTAATGTTAATTTTAAACTTTAAAAAAATCGTATTTCTATATTTTATTGCGAGGTTTAGGCAGCATGACCTTAACTAAGACGCCACATACTGCTCCTGTTCGATGAGGTCGTAAAATTATTTACAATCATCTGGCTCACTGGTTACACCTGTTATGTGTTCTTTGCGCTTATTCAGTGTATTTGCGTAACGTACTATGTGATTGATATAATATCAAGTCCGTACCAGACCGCCAAACTTTTCTAGCGGGCGAGCCTCGTTTTGAGATTTCCACGATTTCCAGATTTCCATTTGTCAATGCACGCTGTACGACAGAGAACGCTGCACGACGTGTTTGCAAGGATTAAAAAGAGCGTAGCGTTGCAATATACAATCAAATAATACTGATAAATATTCATGTATCCAGTTTAATGAGTTGCTCTCAAAATTCTGGACTGGTTATTGTACTAAGTTGCGCAATAGGACGGAACCCAGTCAGCAGGAAAGGAGACGATGAACAACATAAATACGCGTCATATGTTGTACCCTTGACAGAGTCGAACTATTACTCGGTGTAACTGGCGAATGCTTCAGCCACTTGGCTACCCTCACACACTGAACACAATCCTAAGGATTTATCACTCATGGTTTTTACTGAAATATAACGTCCAACCTATCCCTGGCAATCTTTTGGGAGTCTGCTTTATCTCTTTGGCAACCTTTCCTGGTGTCAAGATAGATCCCTGGCAACCTGTGGTGATTCCAAGTTAGGTCCCTGTAATTTGTGGAGAAGAGACGGGGTTTTTCAGTGTATATAATGCGATTTGAAACACTTTTCATACTAACCTACGAGATACAAAATCTGATTCGTTCTCTCACAGAGTCCTCTTCAAATGTGACCCAAGCTTTATATCCAGAACCCATTTGCAGGAGTATTATCAGCGAGACCAGAGTCTTGAAAACCACCATCCAGGGACGCTGTACAAAGGGTTGGTTCGAGGGGATTGCTTGATCTATAAGATCGGCTGTCGTCAGCTTTTCCCGTCTGTTGGACTTTAGGATGGTGAATGAAGCTATTTCTCTCTTTATTCCGTGTGGAGGGTTCTTTGCAGAAGCCTCAAAGCATCTCTAACTTATAGCCACAGAACTGAGGTTTCTTTTTCGCAAATATATATCTGAAAAAATATACATAAAAACAGAAGAAAACGGTCATGTAATCCGCACGACCCCGCCTACAACGTCGCATTCTCCGTGGGCTTCCATCGCAGGGGCGCGGAAATTTAATGCTCATGATATCGATCACTGGTTTGCATGATCCAGGCTTCATTGTTTACACACCGCTGTCTTATAGTTGGAATTTTGCAGAGTGCGGCGTTAAGCATCCAACAAACCATACTTGACCCAAGAGCCGACTCCAGCGTTGGTCACGGTGTGTGACGATATTAATGACTGCGGTGTTTGAAACACTTAATCATTTCAGCTCCATCACTGTGACCTAGATCATATTACAGTCCATTAGCCGAAGTTAATTCTTGTCCCAAGAGAAGCCATATCTAAGCTCTGTGTGAAGCACTACTGGTGCTACGAGGAGATTGGTGTGGACGTTAGACCGCAGTCTGCCTCAGTGAAGATCTCCTTGTCACCCAAAGGTTTCAGTCAGTTAAATCATTCCTCTGATATGGATGGGCCTGGCGTGATCATCAGTCCAAGGTTGTGCTTAAATTCTGAGAATCTTCATGGTTTGGGATTTGCTGGCAAAGAATCGAAAAACATATATTTCATTATGTGTCACATTGACCCAAAAATCGGAAACTTGAAGCTTGTGGTCCTGTTCGTGCTTGCGTACAGAAACGATCAATACTGCCTATGGTTCCATCTTTTGCATTTCGAATTAGGTCTTTAAATTTTGATTCTTTATTGTTGTTTGATGTTAATAAGTCCGCAGTCAATATGATACTTTGATGTCACTTTCAAATATCGCCGCTGAAGGATATTAATTTCAATGTGATTATTCCACCTTCTTGTGCAATGGCGGATTGAATCGGCTGGAGTCATGGTCGATTGCTTATCTTGTCTTCCTTTCTCCTTGAAATAACACCACTGAAGCAGATTATGGTCAGAGGTAGAAGTGGCGTTAGTGGTACTGTCATTACAAAACACATTTCTATCAACTTTCAAAATCTTCATTCAAGTTGTCAGATGTATCTATTCTGGAACTTCCGGTGTGTTGCGGGGCGCCCGCCAATCCAATTACCATCCCAGGAGGGTCTGAGATTGCCGTGTTGGGACAGCAAATAGTTGTTATTAGAAATAGACATGGTTCATAATGAGACCCCTGTCGGTCATTCTGCGTCCAGCAGGGATCTTGACCAGATGACCACATTTGTCATGCCGGACTTCATGAAATCGATCGCCTTTGGTCAGGAGCGCCTAACTGTGGCCGAGAATCAGCGAGAAATGACGAGTTTTGACATCGGTCCGACATATCCTGCTGATGGTGAACCCTTGGTTCTAATTACTAGTCGTGTGGATGGTAATATTTGTCGATAAAGAGGCTGTTATCGAGATGTGCAAATATTTACTTGGTGATAAGAGGAATGATTTGTGGTACAGATCTCGCGGATGAGTAGACAAATTATTGTTCGGACAAGTATAAAATACGAACGACTGACCTTACACCTCATGGGGCTGCTTTAATCCTCAGACAGCTCGAAGGTCACAGATCCTATAGTTTTTAGTGTAGTTTTTAATCACGAGTTGAATATCTTCGTTAAAAGGCAAGGTGTGAAACAGGATCAAATGTTGTTACGCTCGCAGACAGGTTTCTAGATGGGAGATGATTTAGTGAGATTTCTTCCTTGGGACCATCAATTAGAAAAACTCGAATTGACTGAGAGTTGATTATTTACGGTCAATCAATGCCCTAAGCCAACTCGACTTTTAATCAAGTCTCTTGAAGTAAAGACATGCATTGACGTGTATGTAATTGGTCTAGTACGCGAGACAAACCGGCCGGGTGTAACGACCGATTATAATGGCCTGTGTAGCAAACGTCATGAAGCGGCCACAGTGATGTCGGGGGAGCTTAACAACGTTCACAATGCTCACTGTTGTCATCGTTTCTTTATTACGTCTACTGCTGTTGTACCGTGCCCTCGTTATAGCGCCACCTATTCAGTAAGACTAATAACACAATGGTATTGATTCTACTGTAAGCTGCAGGGCTTTTGGAACGGTGGCTGACTGTAGGTTCGCTCGGTGAAGTGAAACACCGAGAGGAGATTAACAGCATAGTTTCTCAGTGAGCGAGTCTGACGGGCGATTACAAGATTATTACAGTCAAACGCGTGGGACAATGTTCTAGGTCTTATCAGTTTTAATTGTCGTCGGAAATCGGCGTTATATTTCTGTCCCAGGTATCCCCTCAGAAACCTCTGTTCGTCGTTATATACGCCGTACTGAACAATCTTTCTGCTATATGACAGCAGTCTGTGAATTATCGAGCCTGGACCAGGCAATCCAGTGATTGACATCATGAGAATCATTCTACGCAGTTGCGACAAAATGACACTCACATACTTAGCCCGCTGTCGAGGAGTTGCTTATGGCGACTCTTTGTCACTGAGCCGTAAAAAACATATGTATCAGAACACATATAAGCGACTCTGTATTTGCATTGTTGTTGTTGTTGTTGTTTTTGTTGTTTTTCTATTGGGTGTATTTATTGTTAACGTCGCACACTAAAATAGTCTAGATATATGGCGGTGGTTTGTAAATGGTCCAGCCTGGACCATGCAATCAGGTGATTTATATCATTAGGGTCAAACTGTTTACACGAAGATGATGCATGTTTGACGTCAGACAACCCAATCCCGTTTGTTTTCGCTTAGGAAAAGCATGGGTTGCTGAAGATCAACTGTAACCCGGATCTTCGTGGGAACTGCATGTATTCAATTCTTCAGTTACAGGCTCAAACTGGAGATATTCTTTTGGCTCCTGTTTACAGTGCGTGAAAGGGCAATTGAAAATGAGCTAAAAAACTGTTCGTTTCAGAGATTTATAATGATTCTAGTTTCCACAGGGGTACATTGTTAAAAGCAGGCATGACATGTGAAGATCCGGGTTAGAATTGATCTTCAGGAACCCATGCTTGTCGTAAGAGGCGACTAACGGGATCGGGTGGTCAGGCTCGCTGACTTGGTTGACACATGTGATCGTATCCCAGTTGCGTAGATCGATGCTCATTCCGTTGATCACTGGATTGTCTGGTTGTCGGATTGAGTGCGACGTAAAAGTAAACTCACTCAATCACTCCGAACAGGCTTTTGTCAGGATACTTTGGATCATTGGACGATGTACCGAAATGTGTTCTTATGAAGTAGAACACCGTTAACACAGTAGAAATCCCTGATAACTTCAGGATTCGCGAATCACCAGTACTGAGTAATATAATATTCTTGTATATTTGTCGATGTTTCAAGCTGTTTGTCCTGAGAGCTGAGTGTCATGATTAAATCATCGATTGAAGCGAGTATGGATTTATGCTTCTTTTAGCAGTACTCCAGCAAGGCGGGGGA
The DNA here is from genome assembly GCF_003918875.1 of Haliotis rubra. NCBI lineage: Eukaryota > Metazoa > Mollusca > Gastropoda > Lepetellida > Haliotidae > Haliotis > Haliotis rubra. Next base: position 554,987 of record NW_025766869.1, read on the forward strand.
CACCAGAAGTAAGACTCAACACATTGTAACCATGTGGGGAATCGAACCTGCTTTTCAGCGGAATGAACGAACGCTTTAATCACCTGGCGTCCCCACAGCTTTTCACTTTGAAACTCACAGCGTACTGCTAACAGAATCTGTCATAACCCATGCCCATTTGGAACACTTTTCAGTATAATTGATAGCCTGGAGCATTTGACGTGGTACAAATTCTCAAGGACATTTCATGTACTCTCGAGAACATCGACGCCACAAAACAGTGTCTGTTTCAGAAATCAGGTTTTTTAAACCCATATCTTCAATAGGTGGTCCCAAGTTCTTTAGAAATCTGTCCACTTATGTACAGCAAGTCGGATCAGTAAATCGTTATATGAAGTTCGCAAATGATTGTGGAAGCCATTTTGTAACCTACTGGAGACCATTTGTTGAAATGAGGACGTCTTTGCGATTCTCAGATGCCTGGAACCAGTTGGGAACTGGTGATGGAATCATTGAGCAGAACTTGATACTTTCTTGGCTATGTTTGGATGTGATTGTGCCAATACCGGCTCTCGTGCGTAAACAAACATTTTTATTGTGTATGTAATTATGTATACTCGCGGGGAACAAACAGGCTGGTAAATGTCAGAATGTCTTCAGAACCGACAGAAACGGTAAATCATTGATACATAATTGTGAAATGGAACACATAATACATTGTCTTAGGGATCGTTCGTAATTTATGACTAGGGTGGGGTGGGGTGGTGATCAGTTTTATCAAGAAGCATGCACAATGTGAATGACCCCCCTCCCCCAAAAAATAATAATAATGTTAAATAAAAAAAAACAAATTATGTACAAAGTAAGTGCCTCTTCCCCTACATCTTATGTACAAAATCAATTACCCCACCCACCCCATTATTTTTAAGCATAATCTTATTATGTACAAAATTGATGATCCCATGGTACATGTGTAGAAAATTGATGACCCAACCCCCTCCCCAGAACAAAATGGGCTTCCTCCATAGATTCATCATTCAACCACTCCCACCCCAGTCATAAATTATAAACGGGTCCCAAGTAAGTAGATGATGGCGTTAGTGAGCATTCGAATCGAATTCGCCACAGTACGAGTGCTATCATGATTTTCACGTGCTGCGAGGACGCCGAGTCATGCTAGCACGTGCAGCACGGAAGTTGAGCAATGTTTGCACGTGCAGCACGATCTTCCTCGTCGAGACATCAAGTTTCTCTTGGGTCCTTTAACACTGTTCTTGTGAATCTGATATTTCCCGTTGATTAAAGTGTCTGTCTGTCTGTCTCGATCCGTCCGTCTGTCTGTCTGTCTGTCTGTCAGAATAATAGCCCTGTTTGACATTAGAATCGCATACCTTGAATATATTTTGTTTATTGCATTTGGCTGTTTACGGACACAAGAATAAATGTACCCAAAGTGACATTAATCTTGTTACGTCCATTATCTACTGCAGCCAAGTTTAGATTAGGAATTGTTATTTGATTTGAATTGATCAGGTGTCGTTTGGGACTGACTTGACTTGTAAAATGGTCTCTTGAGAAACTGGCAATGACCGATTGATCTTCTAACCAACTCGCGAGACATGCTGATTTAATATTTAAACTGATTCATTCTACTTATTTGAGAAGCCCCGTTTCAAGGGTCTCCTTGGGCCCGTGACGGTGGCACAGGTGACCTTTACCCTGTGAAGGTTGCGTTGGGTCTCGTAGTCCAGAGAGGTAGTGAGGGGACACATAGGGCACATTAAAGCTGCGTTAGGTCACAAGGAACCAGTGATGGTCAAATAAAAGGCATGAAAATCGCGTTAGGTCACATCGAACGCAAGAAGGTCCCGTTAGGTTACATCGGACGTAAAAAGGTCGCGTTAGGTCACATCGGACGTAAGATAATTGCGTTAGGTTACATCGGACGTAAGACGATTGCGTTAGGTTACATCGGACGTAAGACGATTGCGTTAGGTCACATCGGACGTAAGACGATTGCGTTAGGTCACATCGGACGTAAGACGATTGCGTTAGGTCACATCGGACGTAAGACGATTGTGTTAGGTTACATCGGACGTAAGACACTTGCGTTAGGTTACATCGGACGTAAGACGATTGCGTTAGGTCACATCGGACGTAAGACGATTGCGTTAGGCCACATCGGACACAGGATGGTCTCGTAAGGGCAGATGGGATGTACGACGCGTAAGGTCATATCGGACGCACAACGGTCACAATACGTCACTTCGGACGCAAAATGGTCGCGTTAGGTCACATCGGATGCAATATTGTCGCGTTAGGTTACGTCGGACGCACAACGGTCGCGTTAGGTCACATCGGACGCAAAACGGTCGCGTTAGGTCACATCGGACGCACAACAGTCGCATTAGGTCACATCAGACGCATATAGTTCGCTTTGAGTCGCATAAGACGCCTTTAGGTATCATGAAGTCACGAGTCGCTCTGGGGCAGGAAATTGCTGTTTGGTCACAAAGTCCACATTGATGGCACTGGTTTTGCTGCTGCAGCAACACAGGTGGTGACTGATCTATTGAAACAATACTTCTGTCTGGAGATGACCAGTATGTTATTATTATATTTGTGGTGTCTGGTTACATCATCTCTGTGAAGCCGATGAAACCAGGTAATAGCAGTTGTTTATATTGATGGTCCAGACATGATGCGTCTTATACTGTCATTACTGCTATCTCCTTATGCGCCGAAGTAAGACGATCCGATTAATGGAATCACGTTAAAGGTCCAATGCCACCCAAAAGCCATTTTTCGGCTGAAATAGATAGCTTGGTACAGTCTGAGTTAAAGCAGTAACGGGTGACGCCGACGATCGCGGTTGACTCACCTCATGGACTGACGTTGTGTACGGTGTCCTCTGCTAAATAGTATAAAACAAAACATAAAATACATAAAAAAATATAAACAAAAAAATGAAAACAAAACTCATTTATACTCGGAGCTGTATATATTTTGGATATTAGTATTTTCCTTCTTTAGTTGGTCTCTCAGGGGTGTCGGGTCATGTGTACATGAAGCGGACAGTAACCGGTGAAGTGTGAACGCTGACTTTGGTTGATGAGTGAGTGGGTATTGATTTACGCCGCTTTTAGCAATATTCCAGCAATATCACGGCGGGGGCACCAGAAATGGGCTTTATACATTGTGCCCACGAGGGGAATCGAACCCGGATCTTCGGCGTGACGATCGAACGCTTCAGCCACTAGGCTACCCCGCCGCCCCGATTGAGTGAGTGAATGAGTAATGTTTTACGTCGCTTTGTGCAATATTCCTGCAATATCACGGTAGAGAACACCAGAAATGGACTTCACACCTTCAACCCAGGTCTTCTGCGTGATGAGCGAGTGTTTAATCCACTAGGCTACCCCACCGCTTAGTTGATGAATGTCATCGTATTCAAACTGCACAGATCGATGCTCGTGATGTCAATCACTGGATTGTCTGGTCAAGACTCGATATTTCAAGGCCGCTGACCTATAGCTGGAGTGTTGCCGAATGCGGCTTTAAACGACGAACATTTTTGAATCCGAATATAAATCGATATGGCAGATCTTCAGATAGATGCCAAGATAAGATCCATTCCCGTGACACGCCGGGACACAGAACTCTTTAAGGAGGTATCATAACGGCTCAGTCCTGGAACAGACCAGACGGATATGTTGATCAAGACATCATGTTCTATTATGGTGGAACTCTAAATCCTGTTAGGAATATCAGAACCTCGTCTGGTGGAGATTCAATAACGCTGGTTTAAGGTCAGTGAGGCAGCCAATCATCTATGGCATCTAAGACAACCGCTTGTCCGATCAGTGTATATTAGACGGGGTTATGATAGTGGATCATGACGGAGGCACAGATCGGTCAAACTGGACAGGTATTGGACATTCGTTTGAAAGATGTTACCATACAGCTTGTCCATTGAAGTTCGCCCCCTCTGTGACCCTTAAAGGTCAATGGACCGCCTCCCTGGTGTAGTGGTTAAAGCGTCCGCCGTGAGAGCGGAAAGTCGCCGGTTCGATCCCCGACCGCGTCATACCAAAAGACGTTAAAATATGGTACTTGATTATCCCTGCCTGGCGCTCGGCATCAATGGGTACAACAAGGACTGGTCGGCTCGGAGTCAGTATAATGTGTCTGACTGGGGTGTTCATGCTTAACTGCGGCATGGTATCTCAGTGGTCTAGCACTATAAAACCAGCTTAAGTCTATGCTAGTACAAGCAGCCACACATACACACGCATGCACGTCGTCATATGAGCGAAATATTCTTTAGTGCGACGTTAAACCCCATTTCACCTCACCTCGCCTTTAAGGTAATTTAAGTGAGTGGGTTTGAATTTACTCTGATTTCAGCAATATTTCAGCAACATCACGGCGGGGGACACAAGAAAAAGGTCATTGAAGAAAGGTATACTTCGTACAGATGGACGACACAGACCTGTCAATATCCACGTAGAATTGATCATTAGCAACCCATGCTTGTCGTAACAGACGAATAACGGTATACAATGGTCAGGCTCGCTTGGTTGATGCAGGTCATCGTATCCAAATTTCGTAGATTGATGCTCATAATGTCAATCACTGGATTTTCTAGTCCATCATTGATTATTTAGGGACCGAGGAAATAATTATAACTGGAGTACGACATTTAACAACAAACATGCGGACAGAAACTGCGCAGATGTTTAATGAATACGGGATGATTTTTGTACAGTGGTCTGTATTAAATTGGATATTCGATTGTTACCGAAATTTCTAAATCCTTATACACTCGGGGACTTAATGCCGCTGGGAACAGTATTAAAGTTATTTATCATTTACTAGAATTGGGGGGTGGGGGTTAAAGCTTGGCTCGTCACGCCGAAGACCCGGGTTCGATTCCCCACATGGGCACAATGTGTGAAGCCCATTTCTGGTGTCCCCCGCCATGATATTGCTGGAATATTGCTAAAAGCGGCGTAAAACTAATCTCAGTCAGTCAGTCAGTTCTAGAATTGGGGCTGTAGGGTGGCCTAGTGGTTAAAGCGTTGGCTCGTCACGCCGAAGACCCGAGTTCGATTCCCCACATGGGTACAACGTGTGAAGCCGATTCCTGGTGTCCCCTGCCGTGATATTGCTGGAATATTGCTAAAAGCGGCGAAAAAACACACTCACTCACTCACTTACTAGAATATATTCCGCCCATGTGCTCAGTGTACACATGACTACGACATCCAGAGTTAATGAGGCCTATTTAGATCATCGATTGGGACATGGTTTGTTTTATAACGTATGATCCGAAAGGCGTATTAATTATGAGTGAGGTAGTGGGTATGGTTTTAGCAATATTCCAGCAAAACGGCGGGAGACACCAGAAATGTGCTTTACACGTTAGGCCCATGTAGAAAATCGAACCCGGGTCTTCGTCGCGCCGAGCAAACATAACTTTAATTAATTCTGGGAATAAATGTCAGTCTGTTCACGTCACTTACCGACAAGTGTTAGTGTAAAACAGAAGATATTTTCACTGGAATGCGGCGTTAAGCAATATTCACTCACTGACTACCGACAACTGCGCTCTTCAGTGCTAGGACCAGTACTCCCATACATAACGGTGATTCCTGGTTAAATGATAAGGACAGATGCGTATTTTCATCGACAGCCTCGGGAGATGGAATGATTTAAGTTCTTTGAACCTAACTCACCAACCCAGCGTTGATCGATGGTGTATTCGTCAAGTGATGACACCTGACACACGCTATAGACGGGCTACCAGTCTTCATCCCTGCCCACATCCATCAGCAGCCTGCATCAGCAGCAGCCTACCTCTCTCGTCAAGCCTCAAGTTAAATTTAGGTGATCTCTGCCTTGTCTGCAGATGTTCAAGTACAGCATAAAATAGCCACGTCATCCCAGTTCAAAGGTAGTCCAGAATCAGCGGCTGTAAGGCATGGCGGATGATTTCAAAGCTGGGTGATAATTCGACAAGGCATTAAATCGCTGATATATTGGGCGAGTGAGTGAGTTTTACGCCGCGCTCAGCTATATTCCAGCAATATTGCTGCGGTCTGTAAATCATCGAGTCTGGATCAGACAATACAGTGATCAACTGCATGAGTATCGAGTGATATATTGGGGCTGAACGGGTCGGCACAGGTACTACTGATGTGTATCACACAAACAAACTCAAAATACAGCAACGTACCGAGTCCATATTCCGCAACCCGAAACCGTATGCAGTTGGTCCCGCTCAGGTGTTTGCGAGTAATATTGTGCATCGCAAAATGTTGGTTACTGTGTATGTTCGTTTGTTATATAACGCAATCAAATGTACACAACAGTATGACAGTTCCGACCTATAAACACGGCACAGAATGCACCCGTCCTGGGGTACGTTTCTGTATTCAGTGAGTGAGTGAGTTTAGTTTTACGCGACACTCCGCAATATTCCAGCTATTTGGCGGCGGTCTGTAAATAATCGAGCCTGGATCAGAAAATCCAGTGATCAACAGCATGGGCATCGATCTACGCAATTAGGAAACGATGACATCTGTATTCAGATTTTGGCTTGGGTACACTTCTATATACACATCTGTAGTCACCGTGCTTACAACGACCCCTTCAGCTATATTGGTAGCTGAAGTGTTTGACATTCACCGACTGCGGCAGAAAACAACATTGACTCACTGTCTATGATAACACAATCAAAACCATACAAAAGTTTCCTACTTAAATAATTATAAGGTACCCGTGAAGATCCGGGTTGGAATTGATCTTCAGTAACCCATCTTGTCATAAAGGGATCGGGTGATCAGGCTCGCTAACTTAGTTGACACATCGTATCCCGATTGCGTAGATCGATGCTCATGCTGTCGATCACTGGATTGTCTGGTCCAGACTCAAGTACAGACCGCCGCCATATAGCTGGAATATTGCTGAGTGCGGCGTAAAACCTAACTCATTCACTCTCTTACCTAAATATGGACTTGTATAGTGCGCCATACCAATGCTTGAGGGTTTCTCTTACCTGGTATACTTCTAAACCTTCCAGGGGCGGTGGGTAGCCTAGTGGTTAAAGTGTTCGCTCGTGACGCAAAAGACCCGGGTTCGATTCCCCACATGGGTACAATGTGTTAAGCCCTTTTCAGGTGTCACCTGCCGTGATATTGCCGGAATATTGCTAAAAACGGCGAAAACTAAACTCACTCACTCACTCTGAACCTTCCATCACCGCAGCCTTTCCCCCACGTCAATCTAACACGCTGTGGTTCAACTTGAATCCTGTTCAAAGCGGCATTAAGCTAATATATTTACACCCTTATGTGCAGACGAATTCAGAAGCAGCCCGTGTCACAATCGATGATCTAAATAGATGTCATTACCTCTGACTATCGTCATCAGGTATATATTGAGCATGTGTACGGTATATATTCTTGTAAGTAATTAATCGATAATATTAATCTACCCGGTGCGCTTTTCCAGGCTTGTAATTAAGTTTGGCACCGGCTGATATGGCTAGGTAAATGATTAGCAACGCAGGTTACACTGAAGGCTGTATGGGAAATAGGAAATCAATGGCCGCTGATTAGACCTCGTTCTTTACAATATCTGAGATTATTGTGGATCAGGTGGCAACAATGGCAATCAGAGAAGGCAGCAGTCAGCTGTTATGTGATGACTATCATCACGGGTGATTCAGAAGTAGTAGGATGATGTTTATTGATGGGGTAAGACACGAATGAACGCGGTAAGGATGTACACTGTGTAGAATACTTTCAGCTGTGCTGCTTTGTGTGTGCGAGCTTGACTGGATGATCTGATGCTTTGGCACAGATCCTAGGGTAATAAGGACACTGGCTGGACGCTGAATGAGAAACAGTGGGGGCACTGGTGGGACGCTGAATGAGGAACATTGGGGCACTGGTAGGACGCTGAATGAAGAACATTGGGGCACTGGTTGGACGCTGAATGAGGAACATTGGGGCACTGGTGGGACGCTGAATGAGGAACATTGGGGCACTGGTAGGACGCTGAATGGGGAACAGTGGGGCACTGGTTGGACGCTGAATGAGGAACATTGGGGCACTGGTGGGACGCTGAATGAGGAACATTGGGGCACTGGTAGGACGCTGAATGAGGAACATTGGGGTACTGGATGGACGCTGAATGAGAAACAGTGGGGCACTGGTAGGACGCTGAATGAGGAACAGTGGGGTACTGGATGGACGCTGAATGAGGAACATTGGGGCACTGGTAGGACGCTGAATGGGGAACAGTGGGGCACTGGTTGGACGCTGAATGAGGAACATTGGGGCACTGGTGGGACGCTGAATGAGGAACAGTGGGGCACTGGTAGGACGCTGAATGGGGAACAGTGGGACGCTGAATGAGGAACATTGGGGCACTGGTAGGACGCTGAATGAGGAACATTGGGGCACTGGTAGGACGCTGAATGAGGAACATTGGGGTACTGGATGGACGCTGAATGAGAAACAGTGGGACACTGGATGGACGCTGAATGAGAAACAGTGGGGCACAGTGGGACACTGATGGGACGCTGAATGAGGAACATTGGGACACTGGATGGACGCTGAATGAGGAACAGTGGGGCACTGGTGGGACGCTGAATGAGGAACATTGGGGGCACTGGTAGGACGCTGAATGAGGAACATTGGGGTACTGGATGGACGCTGAATGAGAAACAGTTGGGTACTGGTTGGACACTGAATGAGAAACAGTGGGGGCACTGGTGGGACGCTGAATGAGGAACAGTGGGGGCACTGGTGGGACGCTGAATGAGAAACAGTGGGGGCACTGGTGGGACGCTGAATGAGGAACAGACGGGGCACTGGTGGGACGCTGGATGAGGAACAGTGGGGCACTGGTGGGACGCTGAATGAGGAACAGTGAGGGCACTGGTGGGACGCTGAATGAGGAACAGTGGGGGCACTGGTGGGACGCTGAATGAGGAACAGTGGGGGCACTGGTAGGACGCTGAATGAGAAACAGTGGGGTACTGGTTGGACACTGAATGAGAAACAGTGGGGGCACTGGTGGGACGCTGAATTAGGAACATTGGGGTACTGGTGGGACGCTGAATGAGAAACAGTGGGGGCACTGGTGGGACGCTGAATCAGGAACATTGGGGTACTGGTGGGACGCTGAATGAGAAACAGTTGGGGCACTGGATGGACGCTGAATGAGGAACATTGGGACACTGGATGGACGCTGAATGAGGAACAGTGGGGTACTGGTTGGACGCTGAATGAGGAACATTCGGGCACTGGTGGGACGCTGAATGAGGAACATTGGGACACTAGTAGGACGCTGAATGGGGAACAGTGGGGTACTGGATGGACGCTGAATGAGGAACAGTGGGGGCACTGGTAGGACGCTGAATGAGAAACAGTGGGGGCACTGGTTGGACGCTGAATGAGGAACATTGGGGCACTGGTTGGACGCTGAATGAGGAACAGTGGGGCACTGGTTGGACGCTGAATGAGAAACAGTGGGGCACTGGTGGGACGCTGAATGAGAAACAGTGGGGGCACTGGTGGGACGCTGAATCAGGAACATTGGGGTACTGGTGGGACGCTGAATGAGAAACAGTTGGGGCACTGGATGGACGCTGAATGAGGAACATTGGGACACTGGATGGACCTGGAATGAGGAACAGTGGGGTACTGGTTGGACGCTGAATGAGGAACATTGGGGCACTGGTGGGACGCTGAATGAGGAACATTGGGGCACTGGTAGGACGCTGAATGGGGAACAGTGGGGTACTGGATGGACGCTGAATGAGGAACAGTGGGGCACTGGTGGGACGCTGAATGAGGAACATTGAGGCACTGGTAGGACGCTGAATGAGGAACATTGGGACACTGGTTGGACGCTCATTGAGAAACAGTTGGGGCCCTGGTTCGACGCCGAATGAGGAACAGTGGGGCACTGTTTGGACGCTGGATGAGGAACAGTGGGGCACTGGTGGGACGCTGAATGAGAAACTGGGGGGCACTGGTGGGACGCTGAATGAGGAACATTGGGGCACTGGTAGGACGCTGAATGGGGAACAGTGGGGTACTGGTGGGACGCTGAATGAGAAACACAGGTAAGGACGCTGGGGAGGAACAGTTAGGGCTGGTTCGACGCTGAATGAGGAACAGTGGGGCACTGTTTGGACGCTGGATGAGGAACAGTGGGGCACTGGTGGGATGCTGAATGAGAAACTGGGGGGCACTGGTAGGACGCTGAATGAGGAACAGTGGGGCACTGTTTGGACGCTGAATGAGGAACAGTGGGGCACTGGTGGGACGCTGAATGAGGAACAGTGGACACTGGTCGGACGCTGAATGAGGAACAGTGGGGCACTGGTAGGACGCTGAATGAGAAACAGTGGGGTACTGGTGGGACGCTGAATGAGGAACAGTGGGGCACTGGTGGGACGCTGAATGAGGAACAGTGGGGCACTGGTCGGACGCTGAATGAGAAACAGTGGGGCACTGGTTGGACGCTGAATGAGGAACATTGGGGCACTGGTTGACGCTGAATGAGGAACAGTGGGGCACTGGTCGGACGCTGAATGAGAAACAGTGGGGCACTGATGGGACTCTGAATGAGGAACAGTGGGGCACTAGTCGGACGCTGAATGAGGAACAGTGGGGCACTGGTAGGACGCAGAATGAGGAACAGTGGGGCCCTGGTGGGATGCTGAATGAGAAACACTGGGGCCTTCATTGGACGCTGAATGAGGAACAGTGGGACACTGGTTGGATGCTGAATGAGGAACAGTGGGACACTGGTGAGACGCTGAATGAGGAACAGTGGGGCACTTGTGGCATGCTGAATGAGGAACAGTGGGGCACTGATGGCATGCTGAATGAGGAACAGTGGGACACTGATGGGACGCTGAATGAGGAACAGTGGGGCACTGGTAGGACGCTGAATAGTGAATTGCAGACAGAACCTGTCCCCTGTCTCCGGCAAGCACTATTCCAACCCTCCACACAGACAAGACGCTGCTTTCTTCTTTATTGAGCACCAGTTTTTTCTGTCCCCAGCGCAAGTCTCGAGTGCTCTAGGTGAGATGCCCAGGTACTTGAGACACTCTTTCAGACTGTCCTCAAACCTCTTCTTTGGTGTTCCGTTGTTCATGTCTCCATATGCAAGAACTCCTTAAGTAATTTGACGGGAGGAATCCACGCGGCATCGGGCTTTCAGAACCACGGTCTCGACACTGAACAAGTCTTAATATGAGTGCGTCCAGCTGAACTGACTCACGAGACAAACAAGGTGAATGGATCTTGATATTTTGTTTGTTAATTGTTCATTGCATCAAGTTTAATGACGATGGCCTTTAAATAATCCTCCTGCTTGGTACTGAGAGCAAGCACGGTGCCGTCGAGGAGGGAGATAAAGAATCCCAAGGTCAACGAGCCTGACTGACTAACTGACTGACTGAGTTTGGTTTTACGCCGTTTTTAGCAATATTCCAGCAACATCACGGCGGGGGACACCAGAAATGGGCTTCATACATTGTGCCCATGTGGGGATTCGAACTCGGGTCTTTGGCGTGACGAGCCAACGCTTTAACCATTAGGCTACCCCAACGAGCCTGACCACCCAGTGTATTTGTTCAACTCGTGCAACCTGCATACTTGGTGCGGGACGATTTTATGATGGAATCCCAACGGGTGAAAGAAAGAAAGAAAGAAAGAGAATGAAATGAATGAATAAATAGAATATGTATCTTTCTATGTAAATAGTGCTCGATTACGATGACAGCGAAAGAACGATATGATATGGATATTTAGCATCATATTTAAACATGTCATATTAAAAAAATGAATTTTCTGATTTTATAAAATTCAAGAAACCTCGAGAAATATGATTTTATGTAATCATTCAGAACGCTCAACGCATATGTTGATGTCATTATTTCTGACCTTGTTGTTTATATAACACTGACTATTTATTGTTGAAGTTAATATCAGTGGGCGATAGCCTCGCTCAACATGTCGTGTTTCCAATCAGTGTTGGGTTTAGCAAGATAGCGGTAACTTGAGATGACGTATTCAACGATGATAAACTTATATCGTCATGTCTGGAGACGAGAAGTCGGTGTTTCCGTGCGGTCAAATATCCTCAATAATAGGATTAAATATTTTTCAGTGTTCTTGTAGAGAAAAACTTATTTATCGCTTCAATCCACTGTGTGGATAACGGGCTGGAACTTTTGTCGTGCGTGGTGACGTAGTGGTCCCGATGATTTGTCTGATGTATTGTCTGCCTGTTACATGAATCGATGTTCATTATATCAATCACTGGATTGCTCGATACATTCACGATAATAACAGATCGCCATATTGTCGGAATATTGTTTAGTTGTGATTTTCAAAGAAACCACCATGAATGCACAGTCTTACACTCTCGCATACACGCATACACAAGCACATTCACTCACACATACATACGAATAAACAAACAAACGAATAAAATGTCAGTAATCCATGCTTGTTGTTAGAGGCGACTAACTGGATCGGGTTGTCAGGCTCGCTGACCTGGTTTGTTGCATCATATCCCAATTGCATAGATCGATGTTCATAATGTCAATCACTGGATTGTCTGGTCCAGACTCGATTATTTACAGACTTCCGCAATATAGTTGCAATATTGCGGAGTGCGGCGTAAAACAACAAACAAACACAATCGATTTAACACCTGAGCCAATTTTGAAGTGGTCATTCCAGCAACACCAACATGTAAACTTACGCCAGAAAGTCTTTTCCCTGTTTTGACTCATACACCGATTCTTGAAATTTATATCATCTTCATGAGTGTGCATGTTGGGAAATGCTGCCAGGAGTTAGAACCTATGTGGCCTAGACGCAGGCTGAGTAATTTACTCTGCACCACGATTGAGTAATCTATGGTGTTGAGACATGTCAAGGGTTATGTTCGATTGTAGAGATATGATTGAAGAGCCAGAGGGTTCAATTATACAGTAAGTCCTATTACATCCTCGGCATCCTCCTGTTGGCCAGATGTTCCCATTATCGCTCTCCTTCATCTTGTCCGCTGCGGCTGCATCTAATCACCCACACCTAAACCCTATTACGTGGGGTCCATACCGCCTAGACGTACCAGCCTCCGTAACCAAAGTTAAATCGACTGGTCAGGCAAGCACTGACATCCAAATGCCCTAGATCCCTTGCTCATCTTATTGACATGACATATGGGATGCGGGTGATCAAATCCCTACCACCTTCCAAATCCTCAAAGCGGATTCGGCAACTGGTCTAATCTCCAAACCTCGGTCCCATATTGATCTTGGGCTGTCATCAGCGAACCTTTGAGTCGATCGCTCCGCCGAGGGTACTCGCTGGCAGCCGCTTTTGTACCGTTTGATCATACGTTGAAATTACCAGGTGGATTTACTGCCAGAGAGGTTGTTATTATTGAATACTTGCGATTTCCAGAGCAAATGCAGTTAATATAACAAAGTCTTGATGGGGAGGGGAGTCCGCCAAGGCGATTACTTGAGATCCATCTTAATCGCTTCTTCCTCGTAATGATGACACAGTCTCTGGCTCTCGAGAGTCTCGCCCAGCTCAAGACCATTACCGTCCAGTGTAGTATAATGTTCGTGAAGAACAAACACACGAGTCTGGCTTGTGTGCAAGGATATGACAACTTGTGTAAAAGTCAATTCTGCCGCTCACTGCTTTCAGCGCGTACATCTTTCCATATGACATGACGTCAATACACTGGATATGGTTGAAAGAGCAATAAGGAGAGGCGATCAATTGGCTGTGTTTTCAACACCGGTATCCATTAAGGCTGTGACTGGTGAAAAGCTAGTCAACATCTCATAATGTGGAAACTTCGTAAGGTCGCTGATCTACGTCAGATTGGTTGGCTTAATACCTTCTCGGGAGACGTGTTCTTTGTGAGATGGCCAAGCAGGCCAGTCTGGCTGTCTTGGAGGCGGAACATTCGATGATACACAGCCCCCGGGGTTTTGTGTTCACAGGAACTCCAGCACTGGGGGCTACCACATGAAACATATCAGACTGGATATACAGAATAAGTTTGTGGATGGTCGATGGCGCTGAGAATAGTTCCAGTGTCTGGTACTACTCGAGCTGTAGATCAACTAAATGGTTGGCGTGGATGTCCTACAGGTCACAGCATCTGTCAGACGAAGGTAGTTTATTTGGACAAATGAACAGCTGAATTAGCATTGGGTCAGGCGTTATGTCATGCAATGAGCATGATCTTTCGCTTTTTACTGTTATTCAGTGAGTCGAATGAACTGGACATTCATGTTTCCCCCCCCTCAGGTTGTTCAAATATACTTACAGAATGATGTTTATGCGGATTCTGCTTCCTAATTGACCCTAGCGATTCCAATTCAGAATGCACTCCGTGTAAGGAAGATGCTGTTTTTGAACTTTGAAATTAATCACCACGCATGTAGATTTCATCAAGGTCCTCATGAGGCCACAAAACTAAAAATATAATAATCAGTGCCGTGTGATCGAAAATGTACTATGTATGTATTCTTGAAGATTCGATGCGCAAACCACGCCATAAAAGTAACAAATGGAATTGAAAGAATGTTGTTTTACGCCACTCTTTGCACCGTTGCAGCAGAAATGGGCTTCACACATTGTACCCACAGGTGGTGGTGTATTGTCCTGTTCGTAATGCCCAGGTCAGAACTCAGTTGAAGTTAATGAACGTTGGTCACGGAGAGTCATTGGATGGGTGACCGTGTTTGGCAGCTTGACTCCTGACAGTTTCTAGGACATTTGTGCTTCCCCACAACGAAGCACACTTCACCCTAGGCAAGATTGTTTGTTCAAAATTGCCTCTGTTCACCCGGCAGTGAATGGGTACCCGGTGGGATATGAACCATCCTGAGTTATCCGGGGTAATAGTGTCCGTGTGGCGTGTAGTTCAGCGCCATATAAGTGACCTTATGCAATCATCACGGGATTTCGGCGTGACGAATGAAAGATTTGACTACCACTGTACCCCACCATCCAATCCAGTGGAATAGGAACGATCCCACGCGTACTGTGGATAATACATACCCCGATGCCGAATAAAAAGTGGATTCGGATGTCGTTATGTGTGATCTTGCTCAGTGTGGTCCACCTTAGCCCGACGCCGTGGGTCGGTGCTCATGATATCAGTCACTGGTTTGCCTGGCTGTAATAGCTACAATATTGCCATATGCGGTGTAACGCAACATTCATTCATATAGACAAACATGGAGATTAAATTTTCCATCTGGGTCTGTCAATCACTCCGTCGCAAGATGCTGTGTTAAGTCTGTTTTTGAACTTAATGCGTCAGGATCATGTTCCCAGTTTAAAGTGCAACCAACCTAAAGGCATACAAAAATTCAGAATAAATATGACATGACATTGTCACAAATGTCAACTTCGCAGACAGTTCTATTTATAAACTAACCTAACAGAACAAATCCAATTAACGGCTAATACGCCTAGACCCACGTAGGGATATCAAACATTGTACTCAAGTAAGCTCCACTGGGGTATTCCAATTAGCTTTAACGAGCTTTAAAGGGTTCCTAAACTTCCCTCTATGACGAGTTCCTGAAACTAAGGTCAGATGTCCCAGAGATACGTTGACAATACTCGCTACTATCATCACCAGGATGCAGAAGCATCAACTCCGGGCTATCCACGACCTTTGCAAATCCACCTGTGTTCTTGAGATCCGATGGACGAAAACGACCACAGGCTTTCATTAAGACGTCGGTGCTTCATAAGGACTTTATAGCCTTTGGATGATATCAGGGATGATCCTAGTTGTTTTCAATATTATTCTTCGATGTTTTAGATTTAATTACTTCAGCAAGTGGAGTTATAGAAATGGTTGTTTTCCTACGATCTTCAGATACGGACTGCAAGCTACACGGTCTGAAATATCTTCGTTGTCTGGTTTGTCAGAAGAGAGGATTTGCGATAGCGTGCTGTGAACTTGAGTTTTCGAGCGGATCGAATTCTCTTTATACAAAATCTAGAAAAATCGTTTTGGGAATTCTATCGAACTTTTCCCAAAATCGATAATTGATTCTGTTTTTTATAGTTTCAATTTTTAACTGGACGAGAGACTCCTTGGGTGAGGTAGCCTAGTGAATAAAGCTTTCGCTCGTTCACGCCGAAGACGTGGGATCGATTCCCCACATGGTAGTTACAATGTTGAGTCATTTCTTGTGAGCCCCGCCGTGATGTTGCTGGAATATTGGTAAAAGCGGCGTTACATTATACTCACTCACTGACTCCTTGAGATAAGGAGGCAGTATCATCTCCGTACGTCATAGCTGTCAACATGGATTTATTTTCTGGGAAAAATAAACTATCGCTCGGGACAATGTCAGATACCAGTCTGAATTGAAATGTATCATTGGCAGACTATATTCACTTATTAGGGCACTCGCTGTGCTTTGTAGAACGGTCTCTTTATATACCATTCCGCTCAAAATCAACACCAGGCCATCTAACACCAGACCCTATTCAACTAGATATTGATTAGGAAAATAGTATCGGCATAAGAAAACCATGTGATGTTATTCGACGGCGTTTTAAAAATGCAATCAAATTATACGGTTTTGCGACGACTAGTTCCAATCGAAACTTAAAATCTCAGAACCTGTGCTGACTATTTGAACGGAGATCACCTAACAAGAAATCCGCCAAATTGTCCATCACTGATTGAATTAAATCGCCAGCTCATATTTGCTGACCAAGCAATCTTGCTCTAACCCTCGCCCACTGTACTGACCTGAGTTCGATTCAGCAACAATCCCCGTATTAGCACAGATCATTACATCGAATTTTTCTTCAAAGGCTAAAAGAATGAATTCTGCAAACACGTCAAGAATAGAAAATTTCGGTAAACCCAATTAGGATTTGTATCACTTCCCGTGGGTGCTAAATCTGTTTTAAATGTAATTTTGGATTTCTTTGGAAATTCCAATATTCCTGCGTTGTATCGGAAGGAAATAGGTTTTGAGCACTGTGACTTTTTGTTGCCAAATAGCGCCACAGAGGGTATTCCTGATACTTGCTCCAGAGACTCATTTTCGACCATGGCTTTCACTAATGAGAGTTCGCTGTCGATGGACGTGTATGAAGTCAACATATCTGTGTTATCCAATGTACATTTCTCCTTGCAGATATTGTATAATGAACAAAAACACGTTAAATTCAAACACGATTGCTGAATAAAAAGTACCACTCCTTTTAAGAAACACAAATAAAACATCATAAAACTCGAGGTCGTTGCCGGTCCCACCAGCAAGGCTATTTTTTATTTAAATGAGATCTGTGGCACTGGATTTTGTTGTGTGATTAATGAGTCTTTGGGGTCCCTACCAGCCATTACTCCTTGAATCAGAAGGAGGGTCGGAATGGAGTGCTTGATTCTTTGATCTGTTGTCGAACCGTGAATTCAGTTTTGTGAGGATTTTAGTTTTGTGTTGCGAGTCCCCGCGCCCAGCGTCAGCACCATCAGGAACGTCAAATACCGTCACCATCAACCCCCTTACACTTCATACCTGTCCCCACGACGGAAATATTATTAAAACTCCACTAAACAACCTCACTCACAAGTATCTGAGCTGAGGACTCAGTCTGTCAACACCAGTAGCATAAGCTCTTAAGCAGGTTGACCCGTATTTAAGCCTGGACCGGCTAGGTGTAAAACCTCATTAAACCATCTCCCAAATGTACCAAACATACACAAACATACATCCACCACCATATAGAATAACAAATATAATTATCGCCACAACCGATTCCCCATGAGGAGACTAAAAGCCTGGAGATATGTAACTTTAACACTGCAACTATGTATGTTCACACATGTATGTCATCCTAACAGATCCGTTACTCAGAGACTTGACTTGTATGCATATTTAATACCTTCTCGGTAGGAAACTCCCTTGGGAAACTCCAGTGTGTTAGTCCGCGATCTGTCTGGGAGATGGATTGAACACGGAAAGTGTGGAATGGAGGCTTGTGTCAGCGGCTCTAAATACTATATTAATCACCACTTCCTTCTGGAAAGGGCCACTGGCTCTCAGACGAAGTCGCGATGCATTACGTTAATTTTGAATCCATTTACCATCGCACAAGCAGATGCAACTTAAACAGGGATATATTTTTTCCGAATCGGTTTTATCAGTGTCTGTTTTAAGCTTTAAGGCGATAAAGTGTGGAAAAGGGTCGTATTGTAAAGGGATTCCTTATCATCCGTGGACAATTTATAATCAGGACATTGTTAGAGCTTGTTTCGCCGGAACTGGAATTCTATGGGGATCTGGTGGGTGTTTTTGGCTCCTTCGTCGGTGATGTCCGATTCATCATGTGGTTCGTCGGTGCTCTGAGTTTTCACTGGATAATTAACCCAGTTCGACGTCGTCCGCTAGAACATTGTACTGCAGATATATGAAAATAAAAAAAATAAGAGCTGTTTTAATGCATGAATGTATACACTTATGGTAAGGGTGCCTGGTACCCACTAATGGATGATAGATAATATTACATTGTCGATTATTGCACCGAGAAAGCGCATTACGCGCACGTGCACGATCTGATAATGCACGAGGGCGCGGGTTGGTATGTTTTTGTAATCTCGAGCTCCAGGCAGGGAAACAACAAGTGCCATCATCAGCTTGATATCTCGGCTAGGTAATGAAGTCTTCATTAGCCCGGAGTTGTACAGCAGCTCGACCCCCACAAACACAGGCAGAAACATCACTAGATAAATGAATGACCTTGAACTCGACGTTAAAAACCGTTATTTCCGTCACCTTAAACCCGCGGGAACCCTCATCTCCCGCTGCCGGCAGATACCGTCGACCACTGTGACCATATTTTGAAAAACACTTATTATTACTCTGTCGTTGTTTGGCCAAAAATCACTGCAGGATTGGAAATGGGTTGTCTGTTAATGCAGCCCGCAGTAACGACTGACGGAATCGAGGATCGACACGCAACATCAACGACAATGAACGAATGAGAGATTGTCAAGAAACCTGCACAAGCGTTCCATTCGCAGCTGAATATTCGTCAATATTGAATGAGCTATTAAATAAACCATGCCTGGGTAAATATTGCTCGCTCAATGCTAATGCTCTCCTAATCGTCGAACAAAATCCCTTTCATTGTGACGAAAAGCGCGAAATTGGGTTTTTCAAGCGTGTATATGGGCGGGCTCATCTAATCGGCTTTAAGGTAAAGCTAGATGTAAAATTATTGGAATTTCCAACACCGGCTTACTCACGGTAGAAAAAGCGCTGCAAAAAGTCTCCAAATGTGAAGTTGTATCAGCAGATGGTCTTATTCGTAAAGAGTCCCTTGGTGAGTTGGGGTCACGTGTTCGATTGGCGTCAAAATCCTCAAAATCGTGGCCCAACATTTTAACCAGGAATTTGTTCTAATTCTGTCCGTCATTTCATTACTGACGAGGAACATGACAAGAATCTGAAATCTCCCTCGACTATCAGCTTAAATTGAGCATAAAGGAAATTCGATTGTTCCCCATCCGATTGAATCCTCTTGTGTTCAGAACATCTAGAAGTATTGATCCCTATGTCAAGCTCTGTCTCTGTACATTTGTCCGTCCATCCGTTCAGCGCTGCCCTGGTCAGTCGTGGTCATTAGATCCATGATGGTAGTGCCTTGACCTTTGCTTTTCTTCGTGACTTTGGAGAATCTGGCTAATAGAATAAGTCTTTCGGTCAAGCCACAATGACCGTTGATAAAGGCTGATGGCAATACACGGTAATGCAAAGCATCCGTTCGGGAGCAACGGAATTTTGCGAGCCATCGGTTTAATTCTGTCCACTGCGATGGTCAAGTCGAAATGGGCAATTGATGTCCATTTGTGTCAATGTGGTGGCTATTTATGTCCAGTAATGCACTGCCCACGTCTTAATGGTCGTAGCGTCCGTCGTGTGGTCCAGTAATGAACTCAGACTTGTAAATGTATGTAATTCTAATTAATGGCTGATGGTAAATGTTTAGGAAATATTGACCTTTTGAGGATTACGTATTCTGAATTGGGGCATGGTGGCAGAGTCGTCGTTCATGAGTTGCCGCCCTTTGGTTTGTCAGGAACCAGATCCTAGTTCCAATCCTTGTTCTAACACTACTTCGTGGGTTCACCAAGATGGACCAAACAACATCAAGCGCTTTTGACACAAGACGTCAAACTTCCTGAAAAATGCTGTCATTCACGTTCTTAATACTAGTAAACAACGACCTTGTGTCTGAACCAAGATCGATTAATGGTATTTATATGTTGATGGACTCAAGTTCGTTGCCACCATCACACTGAACACTGTTACATGGTCATAATAATACAGTTGAACCCCAATGTCTCGAACTCGGTTAAAACGAATTCTCGGTTGTGTCGAACTCATCTCTCGGTTGTCATAATATTGCCATACGTCCATCGCCTTAAATAGTAGTTCAGTTACCTTATACTGTGTCAGCATAAATCCTCAGTGGAAGGATTTAAATGCATACCGCCTCAAATACAGAATTGTTTAAATTTCACGTTTGTGCCTGCCCATCAGCGGGTTAATCAGAAAGACTACCCATCGAAAGCAACATTCACGAAACTATTCAAAGAGTCATGAAACTTTTAACGCTTCTATTAAAACTTCCGAGGTAACTTTATTTGTTAAAACTAGAAACTTCGTGTCGATCAATACCTTCATGCTCGTTTCTATCTGGTAATGACGCTGTTCGTTATGCGATTCTGGTGACCCAAGTTATGACAGAGTTGCAATTAACACGTGACAATGTTAAGAGATTAGGAATTAGTACATGTCTGTGCATTTAAGAAAAGAAAACATTCTTTATGTAAAGTCATGTTTTTGTTACAGACACTTAGATTAAGTGTTTTAGAGAGTCTGGTAGTTCCAAGAGTAACGGTGTACCAAACTGTGAAATATTCGCCGCCAAATACAATAATATTCTAACGTCTAATCAAAGCACTAAGTATTATGTTTGTATTATTGGATAGTTATATTATTGGATATTTATGTAGCCCACGTATCCACACAACTAATACATGCTCAAGGCGCTGGTAGTTTTCCCTCTATCATTGGATGTCAGTCTCAACGGCACATCTTATTATCAATCTCAACTCCCCGGGGATCATACAACTTGAATAGCAAAGTGGTAATTGTTCAGGGTCCCGCTCCACAAGCAGACGTTTTCGCTTAAACAAAAGGTGAGGTGAGATGAATTTGGGTTTTACGTCGTGCTTGAGAATATTTCGCTCATATGAAGACGTGCATACGTGTGTATGTGCGGCTGCTTGTACTAGCCCAGACTTAAGCTGGTTTTATAGTGCTAGCCCACTGAGATACCATGCCGCAGTGAAGCATGAATACCCCACTCAGACACATTATACTGACTCCAGCCGACCAGTCCTTGTTGTACCCATTAATGCCGAGCGCCAGGCAGGGACCAACAAGTACCATATTTTACGTCTTTTGGTTTGACGCGGTCGGGGATCGAACCCGCGACCTTCCGCTCTCCGGGCGGACGCTCTAACCACAAAAGGAAATCCCATACTTACCTTAGTATGACTGTCTTACCACTAAGGCTGGTAAACGGTGGTTACTGTGTTTGTTAAACGCTGCAATATTCCATTTACATGACTGGAAGTTATCGAATCTCGACCCGTAACCCAGAGATTAATATTGAGAGCAACGATCCACGTCTGGGTAGGATGAAATGCTATCAACCAGGTCACCGAGTCCGTACTCCCGTACGTCCTTACGTTAAAGGGGCGGTGGGGTAGCCTAGTGGTTAAAGCGTTCGCTCGTCAGGCCGAAGACCCGGGTTCGATTCACCACATGGGTACAATGTGTGAAGCCCACTTCTGGTGTCCCCCGCCATGATATTGCTGGAATATTGTTAAAAGCGGCGTAAAGCTCGACTGACTTACTCACTCACTCCGTACGTTACAATCGCCACCTACAAAGACCAAAGATGCTGCGGACGATTCCTTAACCTGAGTGAGTGAGTTTAGTTTTACGCCACACTCAGCAATATTCCAGCTATATGGCGGCGGTCTGTAAACAATCGAGTCTGGACCAGACAATCCAGTGATCAACAACATGAGCATCGATCTACGTAGTTGGGAACCGATGACATGTGTCAACCAAGTCAGCGAGCCTAGCTGACAACCCGATCTCGTTAATCGCCTCTTACGCCAAGCATGGGTTGCTGAAGATCAATTCTAACCCGGATCATCACGGGTTTCCTTAAGCTGAATTCAACTCAGTTGGTTGATAAATGCAGATGTTATTTGTTATGTGCAGAGCGTGAACATGGAACTGGATTAAGGTCTGTAATTGGTGTCTGGAACCCGGACACGTGTTTCAACTTAATGCCATACACAAATCTAATTATGTCGAAAGGTCTTTTATAATGCGAATCTGTATTTACTTGCCTAGGGAATAACAAATTGATTTCATTTATCTTCGTCCCGAGTGAAATGTTGGCGTCCACTTTTTCGACATGACAATTCTTCTCAAATAGAACGAAAGTGACGCTATTTCTCCTTTTTCACAATTTTATGTGAATTCGGGTGTACAGAGCAGATGAACAGATACATGCGAGTAATTTATAAAACCAAACAAACTATATTGAATTCTTTTAGGAAATATTAAAAACGACATGGACCTTGAGCCCAATAATAACAATGAGCCTACCTGAGAACTAGGTTTGTTGGTGTTCAACTCCAACTCAGCATTTTACCCGATTTATCACGACGGTCCTTAAATAATCCAGTCTGTAACAGACAGTCTAGTGATCAACATTATGAACACCAATCTTGGCAATTGTCATACGATTACATGCATCTACTAGGTCAGTCCCATAGTTTCCATAATGTCATTCAAAAATCCCAAACATTGAGTAAACATGAAAGTCCACATAAAACCTGGTAAAAACTAAAATCCCTGAGCTGTTTGTCAGAACATAGTCGTAGAAAAATTTGGAAACAACGATCATCTTCGAATTCCTCCCCTCTTCTACCATGCCTTCATTCCAGTGAGTGAGTTTAGTTTTACGCCGCACTCAGTAATATTCCAGCTATATGGCGGCGGTCTGTAAATAATCGACTCTGGACCAGACAATCCAGTGATCAACAGCATGAGCATCGATCTGCGCAATTGGGAACCGATGACATGTGTCAACCAAGCCAGCGCGCCTGACCACCCGATCCCGTTAGTCGCCTCTTACGACAAGCATGGGTTACTGAAGGCCAATATTCTAACCCGGACCTTCACGAGTACTTTCATTCTAAATTTATCATCCCAATGTTAGACTGTCATACAGACCCTGAGGTGCCCCCAGCCGTAATATTGCTGGAATATTGCTAAAAGCGGCGTAAAACCAAACTCACTCAATCACTCACTCACTCATACAGACCCTGAAACAAATACACCCAATATAGCCCATGCAAGTCTAGAATATGTGGCAAGTCTAGATTACCACAGAACATGAAGAAAGTCTCTGGGCTCCTATTTATATTTCATTAATATACATTCGGAACCGGTTTTTCCCGGTTATATATGTTCATTTCAGAAAGTAGACGCAAGGCTTTTCCTATGCTATGACGTTGCATAAATCTGTGCTTTCAAAAGTTCACCAGTACAAAACCAAACAAACTCGACCTTGAACAGTATTATAATCTTCCAACGTTCAATTAGTTCTGATCGAAAACGTCAACGAAGCCCTCACTCCCAATGATATATCTAGAACGATACCAAGAAAGGGCGCCATGAGAACGAGGCTCCCAAGATGGCGCTTACCCACACCCGAAACAGTGTGTCCTAGACGAGCAGCGCGAGTCCAAACAATCTTAGACTTCATTAACATTCCATTAGTCCAGTCGGTACGTTAACGGAAGCCGACACAAGACGACATGCTGGATTCTTTATCTGCCCGTCGACTCGCCCAGCGTCTAGGTAATTCGCTTAGCGTGATTTAATTCCAGGTATCTGGTCCATTTCGCTCTGGGGTTATCAAGGGAGAGAACTCAGGTTAGACTCCGAAGTCGTGCCTGTTTTCATCTCCGCGTGGTTCAGCCATGTGGTTAGGCTAACTCTAAGTCTTAGAATGTATATAATTTTGACATGGGTACAATGTGTGAAGCCCATTTCTGGTGTCCCCCGCCGTGATGTTGCTGGAATATTGCTAAAAGCGGCGTAAAACCAAACTCACTCACTCACTCACTATATAATTTTGATAGTAACAAATAATCCCATTTAAATTGAAACGAAGCCCCGAAGATTCAGACCTGAAACTGAGGAATTCTAGCTTTGCAGGAAGGACCAGGCAGTAGGGGAATTAGGGGGTTCAGGGACTGTGAGACAGACTACAATATGTCCGATAACGGTTTGAACTGGGATGGTTTATTCTTGGCGTTTAAGTTATATATGGTATATCCCGTTGTAGGGTTTTGTTGTTTCGTTATTATTTTGAAGTTGTGCACATGAAGGTCAAGGTGAATCACGGTGATGTTGAAAGCATGGAGGAGGTTGTGTTCGTTCGCCAATCTCAGTGAGTGAATAAGCAGGTGAATGAGTGAGTGTACTGCCGCTTTGAGCAGGTGTCTACTGGGGGCGGTGGGGTAGCCTAGTGGTTAAAACGTTGGCTCGTCACACCGAAGACCCGGGTTCGATTCCCCACATGGGCACAATGTGTTAAGCCCATTTCTGGTGTCCCCCGCCGTGATATTGCTGGAATATTGCTAAAAGCGGCGTAAAACTAAACTCAGTCAGTCAGTCAGGTGTCTACTGTCTAGTAATAGCACGTCGTGTCAGCTGAATTTGGGAATAAATTATGTGAGTGAGTCACGTTTTACACCGCTAAAGTAATGTGAAGACCAAGTACAATTACCTACGGCAAACATAATTGCCACTGCTACAACTAAGCCGAACTTGATGAATTCAGAACCATCCCAACAAAACATTGCAACAGGCCTTTCACGGCGTGTCAGCGGAATGATTTGATGTGGGGTAGCCGAGTGGTTAAAGCGTTCGCTCGTCACGCCGAAAGCCTGGGTTCTATTCTCCACATGAGTACAATAGGGAACCCATTTCTGGTGTCCCCCGTCGTGATGTTGTTGGACTATTTCTAAAATGACCTGATGCGTGCTCACGACGTTTACAACTTTAGAAGACGTCACGAGTATGGACACGCACTGGTACAGACAGACCACGGGCCGTCATCAGACCCAGCTGCAGTTTTTGGATCCAGACGTTTGGTTAAGGGACGTCCCTTTTTTTGTACAGCACATAACTCAGATGACTACCGGACAACCTATGAAAAGTCTTAAATTTAACATCTGATATCATGAAATGTCCCCTTGCGGCTATAAGGTCAAGTAAGACGAAAGTGTTTCAATGAATACAGCCCCTGAGGTATGAGTATATACAGTCTACAGTCAGGAAAGCCCTTTCAGACGAACCATTGCCCAGTTTCAACACAGACCACTCAAGGGCAAATAACATTCTCAATTCAGACTCCTTGTTCAACTATGATGTCTGAAACCCGTGAAAGAAAAGCGAACAGTCCCGTATCTGGTCCAGTACGTTTGAAGACTCCCCGGTCATTCTTTATGTCAAGGAACATCTCCAGACCATAGGACCGTCTGCGGGAGGCGTCTTAGGTCGCCCATTAAGTCCCAAACAAATATATCGTGCCTCTATGGTTTAGAGTCCAAGTGACCAGAATTTGCCGTCCGGCTATTAAAGCTTTGGCCAAGTCTTCTTTGCAGACCACTTGACGATGTGTATTTGACCACTTAAAACAACTGGACAGAGGATCAGGGGAGTTATCAAACGAGTGGTTTTAAAGATAGTTTACGTTGCCGCCCTTGGGAGACGGACGATGTTGCTATTAGCTTACCAATCTCATTGAATTTGTTGCCTGTAACTGAATAAGTGCGGCCAGACTCTGTAAGTCTTCTCATGGGTGAGAGGGGAAGACGAAAATCGATCATCTTTGTATTGGATAAAAGGGTTTCATTTGGGGTTACCATCAGCGTCTTGAAGCAGCGACAAAGAAGTAACCGCTGGTCATTTCGTCCGTCCCCTTCACTGGCAAACTAGACCGTAATGGACACACGCTAGCGCCAGGACCTTCTTCAAATTTCTGTATTCAGTCATTTAACTTAAAATAACGAGATTTCGGGGACCAATTTGTGGTTCATTTAAGTTTCATTTTACATCGCTTGCGATAGACATTAACTCTAAATCTATCCATTTCTACCATCAAACCTAATCCGGAGTTATGGCCAGATCCGGACTATTCTGGAACTTTGGGACTATCAATAAACTTCAACTAACAGGGAGTTATCGGTCGTTCCGATGTCTTCTACAAGTATATACTATGTGCTCGGTAACAGTACTGTAGTTTGCGATATTGATTTTCTTGAGGTGAATCTCGGCTCCGTTCGTGGGAAACTGTAAGCGCAGGCAGTTCACAATGGCGATTCCGAACAAGAAGCGTTGGCGGATGTTGGTGGAAATAAAGGGAGGTAACTATGGGAGAATCTCAAGTCTTAAAATTGGGGTAATGACAACGTTGCTGAGGACATACTTAATACAATTAATGTCCTCTTCGTCTTTTCTTGTCCTCTTCGTCTTTTCTTGTCGTCAACAAAGCGATCACGTTACGGAAGCACTCGGACGACATCGTGAAGAAACGTAACTTGAACTACCTTCTCTGCATGAATCTCGGTGGGGCTCAAATCCACCAATCAGAAAGTGTGTTGTATAAGGTGGCCTTGAATTTCTGCTACCTGTAGGGGGCGCTTATTCTATAAGAAATCAATTAACTTCATTGTTTGCTTTGTGCCATTGTGCGTGGACAACTCGGCGGCCAACAATTGATTTACTTTACAAGAAATACTACTTTGCTAACGACAGATTATACAAATGAATATTGATCGCTATTGTCCGAAGCATTTCTTTGATATGCAGTAAATGTCTCGCCCGAGACTTTGTATAAGTGTAGAACAAGTCTTAATTCAACACATGAGTTCACCTAGGACGTTTGTTCTCAAGACAACTTGTCGTTATTAACCCTCTGTGTAACTGACTGGAAGATAGTGGAAGGAAGACAGCATCCGTCTAATAAACCAATGTCTTCCAAATTGTGTCCGATGGTTTTATGTGGAATCGATGTGTACATGTAGTCAAGCTTGTACAAGAAGGACATATAGCTTGCTTAATACAGATTTCAATATACGAAAATACAGATTGCCGAGTGAGTGAGTGCGTGAGTGAGTTGAGTTGCACCAGGGAGAATAGGAGACGCCTGGTTCCACCAATATCATGTTAACTGACCCCAGAAATGGGAATCTGACTTTGAACACTTGTGGGGATGCGAAAGCAGTACTTTGGTGGGCGAACACTTCAATCACTAGACTATCATTTCGCCCTGATGATGATGATGATGATGATGATGATGATGATGATGGAGATGACATAGTAATAGAGAAAAAGATGAAGATCATCATTAATGATTGATGTTACTGATAATGTATGCGCAGCTATTGCTGCTGCTAGTCATGATGATGGTGATGATGATGATGATGATAAAAATAAACATAATGAAAACTCAACTGACTGATAAATGCGATGATTGACAATCATGAGGAAAATTAGACGTTGGTGACGTTTGACCTTATGGGCCGAAAAAGATGATGATGATGATGAAAAAGATGATAATGATGATGTTGAAAAAGATGATGATGATGATGTTGAAAAAGATGATGATGTCAGGGAATGACGTCAATGAATGCTGCTGAGGGATGATATGGTGATGATGGAATGGTGATATACCTTAAAAGTATTTGTAAATACAATACATGACAGGATCAGCACATCACCGGATCATCACTGTATGCCACCATTGTCTGTGTAATTACGATGACAACGTGTAAAAGGAATATATTAACATAAGCGTTATATAACATATCAACGCCATCATCATTTGATCCGATTTAATTCAGCAGTATACGCGCAGTGTTCATATGATCACGTCTGATTAAGTCCGGAAGATCAAACAATCATAAAACATCGTAATTTGGCACTATTGTTATTTGTGAGAATTAACTTCAAATGTTTACTCCGCGACACACCAGAAATCGGAAACAATCCAAGGTTTCGTTGGTGTCAATGAAATTTACTGCTTTATGCATCCATTCAATAGGCGGGAAGGGGATAAGATACGGGAGTAGTAATCCCCAAACGCACCCCCAAATACCTTAGGGGTAAGCTTACTTATAATCATCGATGTCAGGAAAACCGGCGACCCGGAACAAAAATTGAATCGTAATTCTATCCCCTTGTCACCGTCACCGTATCTCATTCGGTAATCTACTTCAGGTGGAGGTTGTCCTTACGTGCCCGGATCGTGCTGTGCAGGGGAATATTTGATGAACTGAAGTTGGATCGAATTTTTTTAGGATATTCTTCTAAACTGGTGAGTACTTACTGCTGCTAGTGTTTTGGGGACGGAGTGTGTGTGTTTGGATTGTTTCATTTTGTACTTTTTTTGTTAGAGTTATTTTATGTTGATTATCATTAAATACGGAATTATGGTCTATTCGCAACACTATCAGGGTAGGTAACTCTGTCGTCTGGAAACACGGGGGAGATGCAGGTTCTTGTGAAAGGAGAAATTTGACTGACGGTATATTTTACCTCTGTGTTCCGTATATTCTGTGTAATAATAAAGCACAGATCAATTACAAAACTGAACGAGAACAGAAAGAAAACCTTAAGGTTGAATTCGACATTGCGATTGATGACATTAACCAATTATACTTTGTTCCACTGAGACTTGTTTTAGATTTTGACAAAACAAAAATTGTCTTAATAGAAGGCATGAATGTTCTGCCTATCGCTTCCAGTGCCATTCTAACAGTTTAAACATTTTGTCTCTCCAAGGGGTACAAGATCTACCTGTCAGTTCTCTTCATCTTGGAGCCAAGCCATATCTAAGTTGAGCTAATAAAACGTAGTGTTCGGTTTAAGCACACATTTCAGCGTAATATATTGCAGAGAAAACTGTAAGACGTATTTAGTCCGACCATGGCAACCGCGCTTCTTGCCAGCTTGACACATTTCTCCGCAAAATTGTTGCTTAAAAAGACTGTAAGACCTTGATCTATTTCCATATTTCCATGTATTTGTTTGTTTGTTTGTTATGTAACGGTGGCGGTGGGTAGCCGAGTGGTTAAAGCGTCCATTTGTCACGCTGAAGACCTGGGTTCGATTCCCTATATGGGTACAATGTGTGAAGCCCATTTCTGGTGTCCCCGCCGTGATATTGCTGCAATATTGCTAAAAGCGGCGTAAAACTATACTCATTAATTCACTGTTATTTAACACCGCACCAGCAATATTCCAGCTATATGACGGCGCTCTGTAAATAGTAGACTCTGGACCAGACACTCCTGTGATCAACATCATGAGCATCGATCTACGTAATTGGGATTCGATGACATGTGTCAACCAAGTCAGCAAGCCTGACCACCCGGTCCCGTTAGTCACCTCTTACGACAAGTATATGGGTTGCTGAAGATCAGTAATCTAACCCGGATCTTCATGGGTTACATTTCCTTGTAAACAAGTAGTTTCTCCCCTGAATGACAACCCAAGCTATCTTCATTCTCACTGAATAAACAGGTACATAACCGTACACTTAGTCTATTTGTAAGGGACGATTTTAGGCGTAAAGTATCATACAGAATTCAGTTATCACTGACTGACTGAGTTTGGTTTTACGCCGCTTTTAGCAATATTCCAGCAACATCACTGCGGGGGACATCAGAAATGGGCTTCACACATTGTACCCATGTGGGGATTCGAACCCGGGTCTTCGGCGTGACGAGCCAACGCTTTAACCACTAGGCTACCCCACCGCCCCAATTCAGTTATCAGATAATATTTACATCTTTCGTCACTTGTCGCTATTTTGTAAACATTACCGTACAAATAAATACAGTTATGAATAATTCATTTGATGAAAAAAGGACTTAGAGACATATTTGGGCATTATGTGCTATTCAGTTATGCGGAGCGCGCTAAGGATTATGGTAGTCCACACGCACACAAAAACTGAATATATATCATTGTAGGAAATAATAAAACACATAGTGTTCATTTTGTTTTTATCAGTATTCTAATATCAGGGCAAAGCATAGATGAGATGCGAAAACAGACCCTGGCCATATGTAAATATATGCTAATATTTCGACTGGTGATTACCTCGCGTCGACGCTCTCTAGCTTGCGCTCGCCAAGGGACGTCAGTATTCAATGGAATGTGATTGGCTTCGACATGCTTGGTGATGAAAGCGTAAATGATTTGTTTTTTAGTCCTCGTTGTCTTTTATCGTGGGATTTAGGGCGATGGCTGGATGGCATAGGAATTAACCTGCTCTCCTGCGGTTAGAGATTTGTGGGGGTTTATGCTTGAGAGTTTCCTTGAGGATGGAACGCTGTGTAGGGTGACAGGTCTGGCTTGACAGGGACTATGCTTGTGTGCTAACTAACTCGATAAAACCGATTTGACTGGAAGATTGCTGTTCTTTTTTTTGTCTTTTCACTCTGTAATAGAAAATGCGTCGTTATGTGTTTCGTGACTGAGATGCTGACTTCTATAATTTTGGTTTAGGGGGTAAAGCGGTACAGTGCTTCAGTTACTAGACGGTTTAGGCTCTAATCTAACGTGATTTAAGTTATCTGTGGAATATATATTTTTTCGTTTGTTTTTTAATGCCGCTCTCAGCAATCATCAGGCTGTATGACGGCCGCCCGTCAATAAACGATTCTGAAACTAGTGATTAACATCATGAGCATCGACATAAACTACACGATGACGTAAGCCAAGACGTCGAGCCTCATCACCCGATCCCGTTAGTCGCGTCTTACGACAAACATGGGTTACTGAAGATACAATGAAATCACAATCAAATACTGCTAAAAGTACATGTTCTCCACAAGGTGAGCGTACACCCAAAATCCCGAAGCGGATCCGATCACGCCTAAGGGAGTTAACTCTGTACAGCAATTTAGTAATAGAAGGCTTTATGAACCGTTTTCCCACTCTCTTGATTGGAGTTTGTGTGTGTATTTCACAACCTGAAACCCTCGTGAAAACAGGAAACGAAATGTCATGTGTGATATATTAATATTCCACAAATAAAAAGAACGGCCATCTAAAAAGGCACCCTTTGCAACACCGATTATAAGTTATAGATCTCCAGACACTTTTAATTTAGTGCTTTTTAAAATGGTCATATAAACGCTTGACTCTTTCAAAATAAACAGTAATTATACCGCTTTGAGCGTACAACGCCTTTTGTGAACTGTTCACTTAGATTGCCCCGGGCGCTCGTTATTTCCACAAGCTGTTTTGTTTAGAAATGCCACCTGCAGTGAAATTGGCATGACAGGCTAATGCAGTCCGTGCAGTGTTATTTACAACACGTCGCCACGGTCGGCTCGCTTTTGAATAATATAAGCAGTTGTCGCTTTGTTCAAGCGTGCCGTTGGCAGCCTAGCCGAGCTTTGAGGACATTTGTGTCTATATAATGATCTTGAAATTGTGAAATATAAACGAGAATTATGTCAATCGGATCTGATGTTTCGCAATCTAAATCACGACGTCATATTTTGACAGGGATTGACTTTCCTTCAAGTTTCGACATACATGTATGCCATGGAGATGTGTAGTGAAGAACGACAGCGTGACGGGTGACTCTATTTACAATAAGTCGTTTTGGACGGGGATATAGATTGGATCAATTTTCAATTTGTTTTTATCATTTTCACAGAAACAAGCAGATATAAAATAACAATTTATGAACACCCGTGCCCTTTCTGTCGAGGTTTTATTATATTTTTGTCTGATCTGCCCGTTTTATTCAAGATTCAGAACCAATAATCTTTCAAGATGATTACATCTATCCCACCCAAGTCTATATAATAGTGTTTATGTGACAACAGTATAATTATCAGGAAGTTTCAGATTTTGTATTTATTGTTTGAGAAAGGGTAATAATTTTCAAAACAGTGTCTCCGTTATTTATGAACTTAAAATATAATAAAAGTTTCTCATTTACGCCATGTATAAATGCAAAATCAATTTTGCTTTTCACAAACAGTACTGTTATATAAGCGGTGTGTCACGTTGCTCTGTACTTGGATAATGGGCCGATGGTTCCGTTCCGTGAACGTTATTAAAGCATGACAATGTCTCACTTTAACTGAAATAAGTAAACACATAATGATAATCCGAAACTTATATGTTCGGATTAGTACCTGGTACCTCGTTTCATATATTTTGTGTAAATGTATGTTTGAAGTCTGAAAAGTAGTCATACCACGAATGATTAATGCACCTCTTCCGCTCAGCATTCCACTAAACGTTCAGGATTGTGTTCATATGTACATGGATTTCGTTTTAACTTTGTCACAGCGCCGATGAGCATCTGTCGATGAAATACTAGGCGATTAAGAAATCAATTATTATTTTTACATGGTCCGTGTTGTATTTTTCGTAAATTCATAGTTGAAGATTGGACTGCTTGAAGTGAGGATGGGAAGGAAGTGGTCTGTCGTACAGACCCTGCAGCAAATATATCCAAGAAAGCCCACGCAAGTCTAGAAAATGTGGCAAGTCTAGATTTCATCAGCTTAGTCTCAGGGCTACTTTTCATTGTTATTTTTTTTTTGCTATGAACTTTTTCAGTAAAATATGTTCATTTCAGAGACTAGTTGTTAGTCTAGGAAGGAAGGGGCTCGGTGGGATGTTGCTGCAACCTTCATCTACTTCATCCGCGTCTTTTTATAGTTTAGTGTAACTGTACAACGAGATTAAAGACACGTACTTGCACTTGAATTGAGTTATTAGCACTGATGCTGCCATGATCCGGGTCATGTCGGCAATGGATGGTTAATATTGTGTAACAACGCACAATAAAGTACATTGAAACTAGTCATTGATAATTAACTTTTAAAACCCCTTATGTAGACGTACTTTATAGCCTTTTCTAAGTGGAATTTCGGTAATGGTAAAATCGATAGTTTCACTCCATGAAAAAATGAGAATTAGCTGCCGTGAACTTTGACCTTTGTTGATGTTACTTGCCTAATACCCCGTGTTGTTGCACTCTCCTGCAATCAAATACAATCTCTGCCCGCATCATAAAGATGTCAAGCTAAGAGCGGTGTAATCGACATGATGATTGGACTCGTGAAATGGGTAGTCCGCTGTCAGCCTGTCCATCAATCAAAATATATGGATACATTTCACAGCTCGAAGTTTCCAAATCTCCTCTCCGTCGTCATGACCACGTAATTTGCTGCTTTGATACAATGTAAAACAAAGATTTTGTAACTTGTATTTTTAAATCGATAATTTTTATTTGGTGGGTTCATCAAACGGTACGTATATATGTTTTATCAGTGATTTTTCTATTCACAAAGGCCCGATTCAAGGAGGTGACACGGTTCGGCCTCAGGGTATGATCAAGTTGCCGTCGGCAGTTACCTCCCCTCCAATCATAAATGGAGAGTACTATTAAGAGGCTTAGAATGTGCGGTATAAATAATACAGGTTGAAGGATCGTCCCTTGAAACGGGTTATACTCTCTGAAACAGCAGTTATTTCCCGTTGAGGGAAGGAAGGGGGAAGCAGGACGTAGATAAGAGGGTGTGTTATACAGGCTGTGACTAACATTCACGATAAGCCAGAGACACTAGCTGCTTGTGAGGACACGATGTGTTGTGTCCAAACCAGGTCTTTCATATAAGTCACACATAAAGCGGAAACTCGTCATTTCACAGACACGGATACTAAGAATGTTTCTGAGTGAACTCCATTCAGTCTAACAGTCCCGTTGACAAGGGCTGCACATATCGGATTTACCTGTAGCGTTCGTGCTAATTAACAAAGGTAAGTCGACTGAAAGTTGACTGTTTTGTACCGAAACGGTTTCTGTGTAAGACGGGGAAGTTTGGGGAAGGCCGACAAACAGGTCTCTCAAGCTGTTTTGTCAAAGTAGTTAAGATTTGAGTTTTGGGGAAACACTGGATTCATTTGTTAAGCGGGCCAGTCCAACTCGCCAGGAATGCTGGTGGGTGTGAGGGTAGCTGGTCACAAATGTGACATTTATCACAGGACGTGACATTACCCTCCACACAAAGTAGCAACAACCCGTTGTGCGTGGATTCAGTCTGGCCACGACAACCCCACATGGGTTCATGCTTGTTGATTTCAGTTGACCTGAATTCTCAGCTGAGACTGAAAGTGGCTATCTGCATATGCTTCGTTGTTATTTTGAAAGCTGAAGTTTTAACGACTCGCGATAATATTGGCTCGTACCGAGAGAACCGCCACTGTACCTCTTGACAAGAACGGGCGCCTTCAGCAAACATTACGTAATATCGATCTGACTGACCCCGAACATGTACATAAAAGACTTACCCTTCGGTAAGTAAACTTTCGAGTTTTACGTAAACCCCCTGGCTAGTCTGAAAGTAGTTTTACAGACACAAGAAAAATAGGAACGGTTATTTCGACATGAATGTTTTCCCCAAACCATTAAACATGCTCAACAAAACCAACAAGCCAACACACCGTTACATGAACCGTTTTGTCAAGTGATTAACCGTCAAGATCGGGGTTTATCTAAATCTGTTCATATACATTGTTGAAGCCATTATCGGAGCTATTACTTAAAACATATTTTGATATATTCCACAAATCCAGCGTATATATATATTGTTTCTCATTATGAATTGTCCCTCTCACTTGTCGAGGTTAATATCGACCGCGTTGCTGGCATGGCTTGCAGAGGTCAGTGGTATGCTCGATAACCATCTACCCTGACCTCCTGATAATTATACCTACATACAAAGGAGATTGTGTAGACGTGGTCGGGTCATAGTGTGTAGACAGGTGACCTGCTGAGAGACCCCTCGCGATCGTAGTTGTTGATGTAAACACACTTATCTAAAAACGACGACTGAATCTGGTTAAACAGTAGCAAAATCTACATGTATATGTGTGTGTTTTGATACGTTATGGTAGGCTTAGTTTTTAATATAAATGATAATGAATATAATAACAACAACGACAGTATTTAAAACAATAATGTTATGATTACGACATGTACCATAAACCGTATCGGTATGTAAAAAATGAGCCTTGACACAAGTACCAAATGTCTTAAGTCCGTTTAGTTTTCTGTCCATACAAATGCACTAACTGTTCCATACATATACGGTGAATTAATTGATGGTCGTTTTGACCTATTAATTGAATTTTTGAACAGTACACAGTCAGTATGGTATGTTAAAATGGCATTGTACATTTCCTGGTATGACGTGCTGTTATTCACTTTTATAAACGAGTTTTCATGAACAATCAGCATTGGCATTGTACTTTGAATACGTATGGGCGCTGAGTGATTGCAATAATCTTTGACGTGACGTTAAAAGAAGATTGAATGTGTAGTCAGACTAGGTGTGGTGGTTTACATGCGTTTTGCAGTGAATACAATGTTTAACCAATGTATCCCAAACTGTTTTTATTTAACAATGCTGTACATTTCATATCCTTTTACTAACATTTTTCAGTTTGTACTTTGGATTATTTCATACACTTTCTCATAATTCTATAAAGAATGGCTTGGGTACTTGTATATCAATAAGATAAGATTAGATAATGTTTTATTTTAGTATATATTGTGTACACTTAGCTTGGTGAGACTTAAGTACACTGTCGGTCTGGGTACAGATAATATATGATATGTGTTAGCTTATACAGCGAAATGTGATATCCATGTATGCTTTTAATTTGCCGTTGTATGTACGTTTTTAATGTCACATTTTAGTAGCGCTAAATACAGCTGGAATATAGCTGAGTGCTTCGTTAAACAACAAGGAAACACTTTTGAGTAGCCATGATATATAGCTTGAGTATCATTATCTTCATCTCACAATACCCAACCTAGCTTTTCCGTAGAACGATATCCCTTAAATTTAGATTTAGGAAAGCTTCGAACAGCTCTCGGCCATGTAGGCCATTCAAACGGGCAGATATGTGGGCTCTTGAAGGGACGATAGACTCTGTACATATTGTAAAAATAGCTCATTTGAAAACGAATATAATTTTCTTCTTGTATGACCTATTTATAACGATTTTAGAAAATAAAAAATCCCCATAGAATACAGTTTATGTGTGTAAGGACATATCAATTGAGTAGCCGTGTTATATGGAATGAGTAGCCGTGGTATGTATAGTTTCTGTGTGTAGTGACATACAAATTGAGTAGCCATTATAATGGGTTTGAGTAGCCGTGGTATATTCTCTTTCACGTGCGTAATGTCATATTTGAGATAGTGTTGTTTGAGTGGCCGTGGTATATGCTTTTTCATGTCCATAATGTCATATTTGAGTAACCGTGGTATAGTTTGAGTAGTAATGGTATATACCTTTCCTTGAACATAATGTCATATTTGAGTAACCTTGGTATAGTTTGAGTAGTCGTGGTATATACCTTTTCTTGAGCATAATGTCATATTTGAGTAACCATGGTATAGTTTGAGTAGTCATGGTATATACCTTTCCTTGAGCATAATGTCATATTTGAGTAACCTTGGTATAGTTTGAGTAGTCGTGGTATATACCTTTCCTTGAGCATAATGTCATATTTGAGTAACCGTGGTATAGTTTGAGTAGGTGTGGTATATACCTTTCCTTGAGCAAAATGTCATATTTGAGTAACCGTGGTATAGTTTGAGTAGGTGTGGTATATACCTTTTCTTGAGCATAATGTCATATTTGAGTAACCGGGGTGTAGTTTAGTAGTGGTGGTGTATACCTTTTCTTGAGCATAATGTCATATTTGAGTAACCGTGGTATAGTTTGAGGTGTCGTTGTGTATACCTTTTCTTGAGCATAATGTCATATTTGAGTAACCATGGTATAGTTTGAGTAGCCTTGGTATATACCTTTTCTTGAGCATAATGTCATATTTGAGTAACCATGGTATAGTTTGAGTAGCCTTGGTATATACCTTTTCTTGAGCATAATGTCATATTTGAGTAACCATGGTATAGGTTGAGTAGCCGTGGTATATACCTTTTCTTGAGCATAATGTCATATTTGAGTAACCGTGGTATAGTTTGAGTAGTCATGGTATATACCTTTTCTTGAGCATAATGTCATATTTGAGTAACCGTGGTATAGTTTGAGTAGTGTGTGGTATATACCTTTCCTTGAGCATAATGTCATATTTGAGTAACCGTGGTATAGTTTGAGTAGGTGTGGTATATACCTTTCCTTGAGCATAATGTCATATTTGAGTAACCGTGGTATAGTTTGAGTAGTCATGGTATATACCTTTTCTTGAGCATAATGTCATATTTGAGTAACCTTGGTATAGTTTCAGTAGCCGTGGTATATTCTCTTTCACGTGCGTAATGTCATATTTGAGATAGTGTTGTTTGAGTGGCCGTGGTATATGCTTTTTCATGTCCATAATGTCATATTTGAGTAACCGTGGTATATTGTTTGAGTAGTCGTGGTATATACCTTTTCTTGAGCATAATGTCATATTTGAGTAACCATGGTATAGTTTGAGTAGTCATGGTATATACCTTTTCTTGAGCATAATGTCATATTTGAGTAACCTTGGTATAGTTTGAGTAGTCGTGGTATATACCTTTTCTTGAGCATAATGTCATATTTGAACCTTGATAGTAGTTTGGTATATATGCTTTTCACGTGCATAATGTCATATTTGAGATAGTATAGTTTGAATGAGTAGCCGTGGTATATACCTTTTCATGTCCATAATGTCATATTTGAGTAACCGTGGTATAGTTTCAGTAGTCGTGGTATATACCTTTCCTTGAGCATAATGTCATATTTGAGTAACCGGGGTGTAGTTTAGTAGTGGTGGTGTATACCTTTTCTTGAGCATAATGTCATATTTGAGTAACCTTGGTATAGTTTGAGTAGGTGTGGTATATACCTTTCCTTGAGCATAATGTCATATTTGAGTAACCTTGGTATAGTTTGAGTAGTCGTGGTATATACCTTTCTTGAGCATAATGTCATATTTGAGTAACCTTGGTATAGTTTGAGTAGTCGTGGTATATACCTTTCCTTGAGCATAATGTCATATTTGAGTAACCATGGTATAGTTTGAGTAGTCGTGGTATATACCTTCCTTGATATATAGTAACCTTTAGCTTGGAGTAGTCGTGTATATACCTTGAGCATAATGTCATATTTGAGTAACCGTGGTATAGTTTGAGTAGGTGTGGTATATACCTTTCCTTGAGCAAAATGTCATATTTGAATAACCGTGGTATAGTTTGAGTAGGTGTGGTATATACCTTTTCTTGTGCATATATACCTTTCCTTGAGCATAATGTCATATTTGAGTAACCGTGGTATAGTTTGAGTAGTCATGGTATATACCTTTTCTTGAGCATAATGTCATATTTGAGTAACCGTGGTATAGTTTGAGTAGTATATACCTTTCTTGAGCATAATGTCATATTTGAGTAACCATGGTATAGTTTGAGTATATGGTATATACCTTTTCTTGAGCATAATGTCATATTTGAGTAACCATGGTATAGTTTGAGTAGTCGTGGTATATACCTTTTCTTGAGCATAATGTCATATTTGAGTAACCATGGTATAGTTTGAGTAGCCGTTGGTATATACCTTTTCTTGAGCATAATGTCATATTTGAGTAACCATGGTATAGTTTGAGTATAGGTTGAGTAATGTCCGTAACCATGGTATATACCTTTTCTTGAGCATAATGTCATATTTGAGTAACCGTGGTATAGTTTGAGTAGTCATGGTATATACCTTTTCTTGAGCATAATGTCATATTTGAGTAGCCGTGTACTTACTTCTCCTTAAACTTAATGTCACATGTAAGTAACCTTTTACTCATTGTATATGCCCAAGAGATTTCGTTACATGTGAATATGTGCAGGGGAATGTCACAGTTCAGGAACCGTGACATATATTCCAGTAGACGTGATATGTACTTCGTCATAGCCGTAATGTCACGTTGAGCAACTATGAACAAACATTTTAGTATTTGGAGAAGCTGTGACATGTGAATATTAATGTATGCAGCGGAATGTAACCTTTTGAGAGTTATGATATATACTTTTTAATAGCTGTGTTGTATGTGTCTTTTCCTGGCTATGATGTCACATTTGAGCAGCGGTGATAATACTACAGAGAGTGGTATATGAATCGGTAACAGATCATAGCTTAGTCTATAATGGGGGTATACTCAAATATACATATACATAGTTGACGTGGTATAGGCACTTGGGGAACAGTGGTATATGAATGAGCGCCAGATCGTTGACTAGTGAACTTTGGGGGTATACTCAAACAGACACATACATAGTTGACATGGTATAGGCACTTGGGAAACAGTGGTATATGAATGAGCACCAGATCGTCGACTAGTGAACTTAGAGGTATACTCAAATGCACAAGTCACATACATAGTTGACGTGGTATAGGCACTTGGGAAACAGTGGTATATGAATGAGTGCCAGATCGTTGATTAGTGAACTGTGGGGTATACTCAAATACACGAGTCATATACATAGTTGACGTGGTATAGGCACTTGGGAAACAGTGGTATATGAATGAGTGCCAGATCGTTGACTAGTTAACTGTGGGGTAGACTCAAATACACAAGTCATATACATAGTTGACGTGGTATAGGCACTTGGGAAACAGTGGTATATGAATGAGTGCCAGATCGTTGAGTAGTGAACTGTTGGGTATACTCAAATACACAAGTCATATACATAGTTGACGTGGTATAGGCACTTGGGGAACAGTGGTATATGAATGAGCGCCAGATCGTTGATTAGTGAACTTTGGGGTATACTCAAATATACACATACATAGTTAACGTGGTATAGGCACTTGGGACACAGTGGTATATAAATGAGCGCCAGGTCGTAAACTTAGAGGTATACTCAAATACACAAGTCATATGCATAGTTGACGTGGTATAGGCACTTGGGAAACAGTGGTATATGAATGAGCACCAGATCGTTGGACTATTGAACTTAGAGGTATACTCAAATGCACAAGTCATATACATAGTTGACGTGGTATAGGCACTTGGGAAACAGTGGTATATGAATGAGCGCCAGATCGTTGACTAGTGAACTTTGGGGTATGCTCAAATACAAATAGCCGACCTGGTAGAGGCACTGGAGAAACGGCAGTATATGAATATGCATAAGGTCATGGATTAGTCAATTGAATGGGTATACTCAAATATACATATACATAGTTAGCGTGGTATAGGCACTTGGGAAACAGTTGTATTGGCACCAGATGGGAGTATACTTAGGTATATATATTATCCTCGTAGCCTGTAATATAGAACAGATATCACTTTTGAATAGCCATGATTTATGTATTCTGTAACCATATGGTAAATATTGGAGTAGCAGGGATAAGGGTCTCCGGAGAACCAACATTTCCTCCTTGGAGTGGTATTATGATTTTCGGTTTTGTTAACAATATAATAAAGCTTCCATTAGATATTGATCGTTGTGAAAAAGCAGGCTTCTTCCTGGATGTCTCCGTGGAGAAACTACTTAATAGAATCAGCGCTGGTATAGTATCCGGTTCACCGAAAGTGTTACAGAAATATGTCAATAAACACCTCAAAAGAAATCTGTCAATACACGCCCGAGAGTGGATTGCAAACAAGTAATCTATTTTACCGTGTTCTGCCTTCATTATGGTATAAAAATGTAAATACCAACCATTTCTTCTCAATATGGCACGGATC
Source organism: Haliotis rubra (assembly GCF_003918875.1). Classification (NCBI taxonomy): domain Eukaryota; kingdom Metazoa; phylum Mollusca; class Gastropoda; order Lepetellida; family Haliotidae; genus Haliotis; species Haliotis rubra. Next base: position 595,957 of record NW_025766869.1, read on the forward strand.
GACACAGTGCTTTCGTTTCCTCTTTCATTCAATTTTTAACAGAAACGATTTGTTATGTATACTTCACTGGCGGTTTAGCGATCCTGTTATTACGCTGACTCAGCTGATTAAAGATTCAGCTTGGGGATAACATCATCCTTGGATCACCGTCCCGTATGGGACGTTCTCATGGAAACGCATCAACAAGACCAATGTTTACAAACATATTTATTACGGATGTTCGGTGCCGGTTGAACGTATTGCGAGATCGTTGATATTTGTGGCTGTGATCAGCTTACACAATCATATTGATCTACTGCGAAGGTAAATCCAATCCCCGGTAACGGTATCTATAGTCTCGAGGCTAGACACTTTACATAAACCGTGGAATTAGTTGAATGATTGTCATTCCGGTCGACCATTACAAGCTTATCATAGAGAATGTTGGACGTGGAGTACCGTATACGTACCTAACAGTGTCAGTTCGCTGTGTGCAGTCGATGTTGTTGTGGTAATTTGTTGTTGTTGAACGCGACATTCAGCAACACGCAAAGCTATTCCACACAAAAGAAGTTTAGAAAACCCGATTGTTTCGTATTACTTCAGTTAATTTGACACGCCGGCTGCCCCTTATCGTCTATTGAGTAGTGGGTTTTTGTGTAAGGCTTCGGTGAACAGTCGAGTCAAGGCATGTCAAACATGACGTTTATAGCTCCAAAAACATCCAAAACCGTCAGATGTGATTTGGCTTTGTTTCTCTGTGACAGAAAATGACACAAAATAGTTTGGCCTCAGGTTTTACAGAAAATAATTGTTCGTGGGCGTGTTGGTTTTCATAAAAATGTAGTTACTGTCTCGGCTTTTTTGATGATTTTGTTTCATATCTTGAAGGAGTGTCAGAAAATTGTTTGTTTCTGACAACTACCTCCCACAAACCACTCCCCAATATTCTCGTCATAATGCAACATGGCCGTTCCCGCACAAGTTACACAACCCTGTTTAATGCTACGTGTTGCAAGACCAACTACCATGACGGCCTGACCTGAATCGTGAGAGAAATCGGGTGTTCCTAACTTCTGGTGAATATGCGAGCACCTGAAGGTGACGACGAGCGGGTTCATAAACGAATTATTTGTCCATCACGCCCTAGTGGTCAAATATGGATACTGCTGGCCGGACGACTGTTGATAATTATCAATCTATCGGGATGTGGCCGAAAGAAAATACCCCTCAGCTTTGCGGTTCTGTCGAAATTGCGGTCGATGATTTCCGTAATTCCTTTCTACTGACCACAAGGCCTTTAGGGTCAGATGTATGTAGACTTGTATGACTGGCATGAGAGTTGAATGTATATTTATATTCTCTATTTGGATGATAATATACTGTATGTTTTGAAGATGAAAGCGTACGACAAGTCACTATTTCACTGCAGTTTTTTTAACGCATCAATCAGCAATTTCCCAGCTGAAGCTAGTGATTGACATCATGAGCACCATCTGTTTGATTGGTATTTTAGAAGTTAATAAATGACAAGAAGGCTGTGGTACTTAATGGATAACAACTTTTTCAGTATGTTATGATGTCACGTTTCGGTATAGATTTCGGTATACAGTTGTCATGCAAAATAATGGTACACGTATATGAATCTATACCCCAACGTCGCATCATAATATAATAAAGAAGTTGTCATCTATGAAATATCACGTCTTTCTTATCGTGAGCAACGGTCTGTGCAACTGGAATACGATGACATGTGTCAACCAAGTCAGGGAGCTTGATCACAGGATCCCGTTAGTCGCCTCTTACGACAAGCATGGTGAAACCATTGCTTAACTGTTGCTAAATGTAGGGTGAAACCATTGCTTAACTGTTGCTAAATGTAGGGTGAAACCATTGCTTAACTGTTGCTAAATGTAGGGCGAAACCATTGCTTAACTGTTGCTAAATGTAGGGCGAAACCATTTCTGAACTGTTGCTAAATGTAGGAGGGTGAAACCTTTTGCGAAACCATTTCTGAACTGTTGCTAAATGTAGGGCGAAACCATTGCTTAACTGTTGCTAAATGTAGGGCGAAACCATTTCTGAACTGTTGCTAAATGTAGGGCGAAACCATTGCTTAACTGTTGCTAAATGTAGGGCGAAACCATTTCTGAACTGTTGCTAAATGTAGGGTGAAACCATTGCGGAACTGTTGCTAAATGTAGGGTGAAACCATTGCTTAACTGTTGCTAAATGTAGGGTGAAACCATTTCTGAACTGTTGCTAAATGTAGGGTGAAACCATTGCTTAACTGTTGCTAAATGTAGGGCGAAACCATTTCTTAACTGTTGCTAAATGTAGGGCGAAACCATTGTTTAACTGTTGCTAAATGTAGGGTGAAACCATTTCTGAACTGTTGCTAAATGTAGGGCGAAACCATTTCTGAACTGTTGCTAAATGTAGGGCGAAACCATTGCTTAACTGTTGCTAAATGTAGGGTGAAACCATTTCTGAACTGTTGCTAAATGTAGGGTGAAACCATTGCTTAACTGTTGCTAAATGTAGGGCGAAACGATTGCTTAACTGTTGCTAAATGTACGGCGAAACCATTTCTGAACTGTTGCTAAATGTAGGGTGAAACCTTTGCTGAACTGTTGCTAAATGTAGGCGAAACCATTGCTGAACTGTTGCTAAATGTAGGGTGAAACCATTGCTGAACTGTTGCTAAATGTAGGGTGAAACCATTTCTGAACTGTTGCTAAATGTATATTGCCGAACAGGTTTACTGGGACAACAAGGGTCCTGCGGCAAACAAGCACGTGTACTGTCACAAACATGGGTATTTTGTGTGATGAGAATACACTATTGTTTAGTCTATAGTTGATAGTTGATAGTTAGGTGTGGGGTACGTAAGGAACTCTTACCGGGTATTTTAACAAGCACGTGTACTGGTACAAACACGTGTACTGGTACAAACATAGGTATGGGGACAAACACGTGTACTGGTACAAACATGAGTACTTTGACAAGCACGTGTACTGGTACAAACATGGACACTGCCACAAACATGGATACAGTGCTGACAGGCGTTTGCCCTAGGACAAGCATTGTCACATGTAATCCGGTGTCTATTGTTTAGTTTCCCGCTTTCGGGTTAGTTTTCCTGTCGCATTACACAGCACCCCGTCTCAGCCCCAACCCCCACTTGTTTCAGTTCCGATTTATTTTTATCCCCCGCAACGCGTTTTGCGGGGGATATTAAAATGGACTCCGTCCGTCTCGTGCGTGCGTCCGTCCGGCCGTCCGTGCACATTTGTCTTTTCCGGAGCAGAACTCCAAAACCGTTCACTATTTCGTCACCAAACTTGGCACATAGATAGATCTGGTGGTGTACTAGTGCCTTTTGGTAGTTTTGGAATTCTGAATAAAATATTTTTGGCGTTTCCATGGCAACAAGTTCGACTTAGAATGAAATTGGTGGTAGTACACTTTTCCGGAGCAGAACTCTAAAACCATTCACTATTTCTTCATCAAACTTGACACATAGATTGGTCTGGTGGTGTACTGGTGCCTTTTGGTAGTTTTGGAATTCTGAATAAAATATTTTTTGCATTTCCATGGCAACAAGTTCGACTTAGACTGAAATTGGTGGTTGTGCTCTTTTCCGGAGCAGAACTCTAAAACCGTTCAATATTCTCCTTCCACTTTTCTATATACACACCTACATATTTGACAAAATCATAACTCATAGACATAATCATGAAGAGTATTTTGCCATTGCGGGGGATATTGATGACTTGTCTTCTTGTTTATCTTTCAAGAGGTAGGCGTTGTTCCTTGTTTAAAGATCAAGAGGACAGACACTCACATATTGTTTGTTTCAATTTAGATTCAATTGGCAAGACCACGCTGTAATTAGCGAGGCCACTGCCAGAGTCTGTCTCAATTGTCTCCTGTTTTGAAAACACTTTACAAATGAGATTACTTGTTGAACACCCATCACAGCTCAACAAGAATCAAAGCAATCACGTTGACGCTCATCAAAAGCTCGTTCCTGTCGTCATTTTAACCACCCCGCGTTCAGAT